>NC_060188.1:30962739-31298068 GCF_021184085.1 Oncorhynchus gorbuscha
TTCTTTCAACAGACAAACGCCGTTACAGAATCACCCACCACTCACGGACCGAGCAGCGTGTAAACTGGCAACGACGTAGACAGCTTCAGGAGCGAAAGGAGGACGTTATGGACGGTAGAGGCATGGAGTATACGACGTGGGAAGAAATCGACAAGTGGGCGGCCGACCCAGGGAGAGTGCAGGCGCCCGCCTGGGATTCGCTTCAGCAGTGCGATGAGGGCTACAGGCGAATGGAGTCAAAAACGAAAACAACGCGACGCAGAGCGAAAACCGAAAGTAACCCCCAAATATTTATTGGGGGAGAGCGCAGAGAGAGAGTGGCTGAGACAGGGTTCAGACCTGAGCCAAGTCTCCCTGTTAATCGTGAAGAGCAGTTGCAGTGGGAGAGGCTGCACCACTTGGAGAATTGGACATGGGAGGAGGAATTAGACGGTAAAGGACCCTGGGCTCAGCCTGGAGAATATTGCCGTCCCAAGGAAGAAATAGAAGCGGCTAAAGCGGAGAGGCGCTGGTATGAGGAGGCAGCACGGCGACGCGGTTGGAAGCCTGAAAAGCAGCCCCAAAAAATTATTGGGGGGGGATAGAAGGGAGTATGGTTATGCCAGGTAGGAGACCTGCGCAAACTCCCTGTGCTCACCATTGGGCTAGAGAGACCGGGCAGGCACCGTGTTATGCTATGGAGCGCACGGTGTTTCCAGTGCGGGTGCAGAGCCAGGTGCGGCACATACCAGCCCTTCCTATTGGCCGGGCTAGAGTGGGCATCGAGCCAGGTAAGCTTGGGCAGGCTCGGTGCTCAAGAGCTCCAGTGCGCCTGCACGGTCCGGTCTATCCAGATCCACCTCCACACACCAGTCCTCCGGTAGCAGCTCCCCGCACCAGGCTTCCTGTGCGTGTCCTCGATCCAGTACCACCAGTTCCAGCACCACGCACCAGGCCTCCAGTGCGCCTCGCCTGTTCAGCGCAGCCAGCGCTTTTCTCCTCTCCTGCGCTGTCGAAGTCTCCCGCCTGCCCAGCGCCGCCAGTGCTCCCAGTCTGCCCAGCGCCGCCAGTGCTCCCAGTCTGCCCAGCGCCGCCAGTGCTCCCAGTCTGCCCAGCGCCGCCAGTGCCGCCAATCAGCCCAGCGCAGCCAGACAACCAGTCTCTTCCAGATCTGCCAGACAACCAGTCTCTTCCAGATCTGCCAGACAACCAGTCTCTTCCAGATCTGCCAGACAACCAGTCTCTTACAGATCTGCCAGACAACCAGTCTCTTCAAGATCTGCCAGACAACCAGTCTCTTCCAGATCTGCCAGACAACCAGTCTCTTCCAGATCTGCCAGACAACCAGAATCTTCCAGATCTGCTTGTCAACCTGAATCTTCCAGTTCCGCCAGCCAGCCAGGATTTACCGAGCCTACTACCTGCCTGAGCTTCATCTCAGTACTGGGCTTCCTCTCAGTACTGGGTTTCCTCTCAGTACTGGGTTTCCTCTCAGTACTGGGTTTCCTCTCAGTACTGGGTTTCCCCTCAGTCCCGGGCTGCCCCTCAGTCCCGGGCTGCCCCTCAGTCCAGGGCTGCCTCTGTCCCGAGCTGCCCCTCTGTCCCAAGCTGCCCCTCTGTCCCGAGCTGCCCCTCTGTCCCGAGATGCCCCTCAGTCACGAGCTGCTCCTCAGTTATGTGGGGATCTGGGTGAGGACTATTAGGCCATGGTTGGTGGAGAGGGTGGATTATCCCAGGACGCGAAGGGGAGGAACAAGGACATTAATGGAGTGGGGTCCACGTCCCGAGCCGGAACCGCCACCATGGACAGACGCCCACCCGGACCCTCCCTATGCTTTTGAGGTGCGTCCGGGAGTCCGCACCTTAGGGGGGGGGGGGGGTTCTGTCACGCCTTGGTCATTGTATTTTGTGTTTTTGTTATATGTTTGGGTAGGCCAGGGTGTGACATGGGTTTTTATGTTGTTTTTCATATTGGGGTTTGTAGTATTTGGGATCGCGGCTGATTAGGGGTGTTGTATAGGCTTGGCTGCCTGAGGCGATTCTCAATCAGAGTCAGGTGATCCTTGTTGTCTCTGATTGGGAACCGTATTTAGGCAGCCTGACTTTCGCTTTGTATTTCGTGTGTGAATGTTCCTGTCTTTGTGTAGTATTCACCAGATAGGCTGTAATAGGTTTCTCGTTCCGTTTGTTGTTTTTATATTTCAGTTATTTCATGTACCGTGATTCTTTCATTAAAGTCATGAGTAACCAACACGCTGCATTTTGGTCCGACTCTCTTCTTTCAACAGACAAACGCCGTTACAGAATCACCCACCACTCACGGACCGAGCAGCGTGTAAACTGGCAACGACGTAGACAGCTTCAGGAGCGAAAGGAGGACGTTATGGACGGTAGAGGCATGGAGTATACGACGCGGGAAGAAATCGACAAGTGGGCGGCCGACCCAGGGAGAGTGCAGGCGCCCGCCTGGGATTCGCTTCAGCAGTGCGATGAGGGCTACAGGCGAATGGAGTCAAAAACGAAAACAACGCGACGCAGAGCGAAAACCGAAAGTAACCCCCAAATATTTATTGGGGGAGAGCGCAGAGAGAGAGTGGCTGAGACAGGGTTCAGACCTGAGCCAAGTCTCCCTGTTAATCGTGAAGAGCAGTTGCAGTGGGAGAGGCTGCACCACTTGGAGAATTGGACATGGGAGGAGGAATTAGACGGTAAAGGACCCTGGGCTCAGCCTGGAGAATATTGCTGTCCCAAGGAAGAAATAGAAGCGGCTAAAGCGGAGAGGCGCTGGTATGAGGAGGCAGCACGGCGACGCGGTTGGAAGCCTGAAAAGCAGCCCCAAAAAATTATTGGGGGGGGATAGAAGGGAGTATGGTTATGCCAGGTAGGAGACCTGCGCAAACTCCCTGTGCTCACCATTGGGCTAGAGAGACCGGGCAGGCACCGTGTTATGCTATGGAGCGCACGGTGTTTCCAGTGCGGGTGCAGAGCCAGGTGCGGCACATACCAGCCCTTCCTATTGGCCGGGCTAGAGTGGGCATCGAGCCAGGTAAGCTTGGGCAGGCTCGGTGCTCAAGAGCTCCAGTGCGCCTGCACGGTCCGGTCTATCCAGATCCACCTCCACACACCAGTCCTCCGGTAGCAGCTCCCCGCACCAGGCTTCCTGTGCGTGTCCTCGATCCAGTACCACCAGTTCCAGCACCACGCACCAGGCCTCCAGTGCGCCTCGCCTGTTCAGCGCAGCCAGCGCTTTTCTCCTCTCCTGCGCTGTCGGTCTCCCGCCTGCCCAGCGCCGCCAGTGCTCCCAGTCTGCCCAGCGCCGCCAGTGCTCCCAGTCTGCCCAGCGCCGCCAGTGCTCCCAGTCTGCCCAGCGCCGCCAGTGCCGCCAATCAGCCCAGCGCAGCCAGACAACCAGTCTCTTCCAGATCTGCCAGACAACCAGTCTCTTCCAGATCTGCCAGACAACCAGTCTCTTCCAGATCTGCCAGACAACCAGTCTCTTACAGATCTGCCAGACAACCAGTCTCTTCAAGATCTGCCAGACAACCAGTCTCTTCCAGATCTGCCAGACAACCAGTCTCTTCCAGATCTGCCAGACAACCAGAATCTTCCAGATCTGCTTGTCAACCTGAATCTTCCAGTTCCGCCAGCCAGCCAGGATTTACCGAGCCTACTACCTGCCTGAGCTTCATCTCAGTACTGGGCTTCCTCTCAGTACTGGGTTTCCTCTCAGTACTGGGTTTCCTCTCAGTACTGGGTTTCCTCTCAGTACTGGGTTTCCTCTCAGTACTGGGTTTCCCCTCAGTCCCGGGCTGCCCCTCAGTCCCGGGCTGCCCCTCAGTCCAGGGCTGCCTCTGTCCCGAGCTGCCCCTCTGTCCCAAGCTGCCCCTCTGTCCCGAGCTTCCCCTCTGTCCCGAGATGCCCCTCAGTCACGAGCTGCTCCTCAGTTATGTGGGGATCTGGGTGAGGACTATTAGGCCATGGTTGGTGGAGAGGGTGGATTATCCCAGGACGCGAAGGGGAGGAACAAGGACATTAATGGAGTGGGGTCCACGTCCCGAGCCGGAACCGCCACCATGGACAGACGCCCATCCGGACCCTCCCTATGCTTTTGAGGTGCGTCCGGGAGTCCGCACCTTAGGGGGGGGGGATTCTGTCACGCCTTGGTCATTGTATTTTGTGTTTTTGTTATATGTTTGGGTAGGCCAGGGTGTGACATGGGTTTTTATGTTGTTTTTCGTATTGGGGTTTGTAGTATTTGGGATCGCGGCTGATTAGGGGTGTTGTATAGGCTTGGCTGCCTGAGGCGATTCTCAATCAGAGTCAGGTGATCCTTGTTGTCTCTGATTGGGAACCGTATTTAGGCAGCCTGAGTTTCACTTTGTATTTCGTGTGTGAATGTTCCTGTCTTTGTGTAGTATTCACCAGATAGGCTGTAATAGGTTTCTCGTTCCGTTTGTTGTTTTTGTATTTCAGTTATTTCATGTACCGTGATTCTTTCATTAAAGTCATGAGTAACCAACACGCTGCATTTCGGTCTGACTCTCTTCTTTCAACAGACGAACGCCGTTACAGACATGCACATTATGTGCCTGAGAGTGAATATATTTGAGCTTCAGTACCTTGATTATCTTTATCGTCTTTTGATCTTCATTGAGAAAATATAATCATCTTTAAGGAGATGGATGTCAAAGGGAAGTAGGAAAGCTGCTGTTTACACTTACTGTTTAGCTGATGAAAGATCAATTACTGTATCTCTAATCAACTCATAACGATTCCTTGGAAATGATATGCTGCCGATTTTTTTTCTCATTTCAAATGCCCCCTTTGACCCTCTAAACATCGTCTAATTTTCCTCTCATTGGAATTCAGATCATGTCTCGGTGGTTTTAAACACGGACTGGTGACCACCCACATGTCACAATCAGACCTATGACCGTGAAACGTTAAAACACCTCCATTAAGTTATCTTTACCACTGCCTTCATAACACAAGACATCCACAAGAGAGGATTGGGTATCACAACAAATTAGTTTCTGCGTCCCTAAAATGGATTTACTTCCTCCAGGAAGAGTCAACTCTATAAAGGATATCATGACAAATTGTCTCGGAGCCCACTTTTTTTTCATTTAACCGGTAATTCATCACTGTGAATAAGCAGCTTTGGAGATCTAATATACTTCTCCTGCATTCCTCAGGAAAGAGAGGCTGGGCTCTGGTCAAAGGTAGTGCACTATATACTGTAGGGTAGCATTTGGAGCACAGACTGCCTGTGTGCGAGGTGAATAAAATGGCTGACCCGTTGGCTGGAAGGCAGGCTGTTAATTATCCTCCATGTTGGTATTCCCATGGGAGGTTCAGTCCCAGGGTGGGCTCTGACACTGGGTGATAAATTATACAAACATTACACCTCTTATGCAGATTCAGAAAGTATTCACGCCCTTTGACTTTTTCCACGTTTTCTTTTGTTAGCCTGACTTTAAAATGGATTCGACTTTGTTTTTGTGTCACTGATCTACACTCAATACCCCATAATGTCAAAGTGGAATATTGTTTGTAGGACATTTTTGTAATTAATAAAAGAACATCTGAAATGTCTTGAGTCAATAATTATTCAACCATTTTGTTATGGCAAGCCACAATACATTCAGGAGTAAAATGTGCTTAAGTTATTTAGTTAAGTTGCATGGACTCATTCTGTGTTCAATAATAGTGGTTAACATGCTCTTTGAATGACAACATCATCTCTGTTCCCCACACATACAATTATCTGTAAGGTCTCTCAATAAAAGTAGTGAATTTCAAGCATAGATTCAACCTCAAAGAACAGGGAAGTTGTTTAATGCCCCTCAAAGAAGGGCACTGATTGGTAGATATGTAAAAGAAAAAAAAAGAAAAAAGCTGAAGCTGAATATCCATTTGAGCATGGTGACATTATTAATTAGGCTTTGAATGGCGTATCAATACACCCAGTCATTACAAATATACAAGTGTCCTTCCTAACTCAGTTGCCAGAGAGGAAGTAAACTGCTCAGGGATTTCACTATGAGGCCAATGGTGATTTTACAACTGTAACAGAGTGTAATGGTTGTGATATGAGAACCTAGCATGAGGCAACATTATAGTTACTCCACAATACTAACCTAAATGGCAGACTGAAAAGAAGGAAGTCTGTACAGAATAAAAATACTACAAAACATGCCACATTAAGACATAGTGCAAAAACATTACCAAAGAAATACACTTTGTCCTGAATAATATGTTAGTGTGTTTGGGGCAAATACAATATGTCACTGAGTACCAATTTTCATATTTTCAAGCATGGTGGTGGCTGCATCATGTTATGGGTATGCTTGTCATCTGCAAAGACTAGAGAGTTTGTTTTGATAAAAACAAATGGCAAATTCTTAGAGGAAAACTTGTATCAGTCTTCTTTCCAACAGATACTGGGAGACAAATTCAGTTTTTAGCAGGACAATAATCTAAAATACTAGGCCAAATATACACTAGTTTCTTACCAAGACAACATTAAATGTAACTGAGTGGCTTTGTTACAGTTTTGACTCAAATGTGCTTGAAACTCTACGGAAACACTTGAAAATGGCTGTGTAGCAATGATCAACAGCTAACTTGACAGAACTTGAAGAATTGTAAAAATAATTGGCACATATTGTACAATCCAGGTGTGCAGACCTAAACTGGGACATGCTTAAACCACCTGACCAAGTCCTAAAGCAATGGAACTCCCTAAATCTTTCTCAGATTATCACCAATCCCACAAGGTATGAATCCAAACATCAAGAAAAGGCTACTATCCTCACAAATAATCCTGATAGGTATCAGTCTGGTGTTTTCTGTAATACCTTAGTGATCACTGTTTTTCAGCCTGTGTTCGTAATGGCTGCTCAGTGAAAAGACCTGTCCTGATTTGTCATAGAAGCGTACTAAAAAACTTTAATGAGCAAGCCTTCCTTCATGAACTGGCCTCTGTAAAATAGTATAGAATCAGCTTTGACCTTATTTTTTGATATTTCAGTGGTATTGTTAACAAACACTCCCCCATAAAGTGAGAATTGAAAACAGGTTCAGCCCCTGGTTCGGCCGTGATATTGCAGAGTTACTCCACCTCAAGAATTGCATTTGGTGAAAGGCTCGGCACACGCATACTCAAGCTGACTGGCTATTGGTCTGGCAAACTAGAAATAAGTGCACTCAGGCTAACCAGAAGGCCAAAGTTAGTTCCTTTTAAGGAGCAGTTCTCTCGTGTGGGTCTAACCCCAAGAAGTTCTGCAAAACGGTTAAAGAAAAGAATTTACCCAAGGTAGCTTTTTAGGCCCCTTACTTTTTCAATCTTTACTAACGACATGCGTTTAAGTAACACCAGTGTGTCCAAATGAAATATTTGTCCCAAATACAATGCTTTTCATTTTAGAAATATTTAGGACTAACTTATTCCTTGCTACCCACACTCTTTGTTAAGTTTGCAGTCAAGTGTTGTAGCTAAGATGGGGAGAAGTCTGTCCATAATAAAGCAGTGCTCTGCCTTCTTAACAACACTATAAACAAGGCAGGTCCTACAGGCCCTAGTTGTCGCACCTAGACTACTGTTCAGTAGTGTGGTCAGGTGCCACAAAGAGGGACTTAGGAAAATTGCAGTTGGCTCAAAAGTACACTGAGAGTACACTGAGAGCTAACATTTAATGACATGCATGTCAATCTCTCATGGCTAAAAGTGGAAGAGAGATTGACTTCACCGAGCTGTACGGTACTGTGAAGAGACACACACGAAGGCATGCATTGTGACATTGTTGTATAGTGGTATCAAACATTTTGTATTATATATGTAGTGTAATAATGTTATTTGATGTATTGTTTTGATGTAATGTTTTATCTTTTGACTTAATGGAATGTAATTGCTTTAATATGTTTGGACCCCAGGAAGATTAGCTGCTGCCTTGGCCACAGCCAGGAGCTAGCATATATAGCATTGTCCAAATTCATGAATGTAAACAGCTGGACCGATGTCAGCGATGCTGCATTGCAAGCAGAAACTTCCTAAAAACATTGAAATATCCCTTTAATTACTTGTCCCTCAGTGTCACAGCTACAGCGTTCCCTACTGTTCAAAAAAATGTACCTTGGGTCTGGACAAACAGAAAATAATCCCATTTGGCTTAAGTGGTGCGTGAAGTGGGCACTTGATAATATGGTAAGGCTGTACATGCCGTTAAAGAGAGAGCACTTAAGGAAATCCAATAATTGGAGGGGAAAGGGATGCAAAGCAGTTAAAACTGACCGAGCTACAGTCTTCCTTAGTAGTTAAAACTGACCAAGCTACAGTCTTCCTTAGTAGTTAAAACTGACCAAGCTACAGTCTTTCTTAGTAGTTAAAACTGACCGAGCTACAGTCTTTCTTAGTAGTTAAAACTGACCGAGCTACAGTCTTCCTTAGTAGTTAAAACTGACCGAGCTACAGTCTTCCTTAGTAGTTAAAACTGACCGAGCTACAGTCTTCCTTAGTAGTTAAAACTGACCGAGCTACAGTCTTCCTTAGTAGTTAAAACTGACCGAGCTACAGTCTTCCTTAGTAGTTAAAACTGACCGAGCTACAGTATTCCTTAGTAGTTAAAACTGACCGAGCTACAGTCTTCCTTAGTAGTTAAAACTGACCAAGCTACAGTCTTCCTTAGTAGTTAAAACTGACCGAGCTACAGTTTTCCTTAGTAGTTAAAACTGACAGAGCTACAGTCTTCCTTAGTAGTTAAAACTGACCGAGCTACAGTTTTCCTTAGTAGTTAAAACTGATGGAGCTACAGATGTCATTAGTAGTTAAAACTGATGGAGCTACAGATTTCCTTGGTAGTTAAAACTGACAAAGCTACAGTCTTCCTTAGTAGTTAAAACTGACAAAGCTACAGTCTCCCTTGTTGGAGGAACTGTTAAAACAGGGATGAAAGGGATCTTTAACTGTGGTGACTGCCTGCTTGCTGGACACTCCAGGCAAGCTTATGTCCCTGCCATCACCCACTGTGTCTGGTGAATGATTCCTTGGGCCACCAACTCCTCATCTCAACCCCTAATCTGTTTAGACACCTCAGAAGGGCTACCCCGGTATCCTCTGACTGATTTATTCATCTAAACACACACACACACACACACACGCACGCACACACGCACGCACGCACGCACGCACGCACACACACACACACACTGACCTCTGTCTAACTTCCTCCTCTCAGCTGAACAGTAGTTATTTGGATGCGGAGAGGCTCTTTGGAAAGTAAATGTATTTGAGTTAAACGTAACAGACATGCTGACATTTCCTGACATACTTCCAATAGCTTATTTCCAAACATATCATACAATTTTGCTCAAAGGTCGAATGTACAGTATCTGTATACAGTGCCTTCAGAAAGTATTCAAAAAAAGTATCACCCCCCTTGACCTTTTCTACATTTTGTTGAAATGAAAGACTGAATTTAAAATGGATAACATTGAGATTTGTGTCACTGGCATACACAATACCCCATATTGTCAAAGTGGAATGTTTTTTATACACTACTGTTCAAATGTTTGGGGTCACATAGAAATGTCCTTGTTTTTGAAAGAAAAGCAAATGTTTTTGTCCATTAAAATAACATAACATTGATCAGAAATACAGTGTATTACAGACATTTAACGTTGTAAATGACTATTGTAGCTGGAAAATGCTGATTTTTAATGGAATATCTACATTATGGGGTGGCAGGGTAGCCTAGTGGTTAGAGCGTTGGACTAGTAACCGGAAGGTTGTAAGTTCAAACCCCCGAGCTGACAAGGTACAAATCTGTCGTTCTGCCCCTGAACAGGCAGTTAACCCACTGTTCCTAGGCCGTCATTGAAAATAAGAATTTGTTCTTAACTGATCTTGCCTAGTTAAGGTAAATTTAAAAAATGATCCCATTATCAGCAACCATCACTCCTGTGTTCCAGTGGCATGTTGTGTTAGCTAATCCAAGTTTGTAATTTTAGAAGGCTAATTGTTCATTAGAAAACCATTTTGCAATTATGTTAGCACAGCTGAAAACTGTTGTGCTGATTAAAGAAGCAATAAAACTGGCCTTCTTTAGACTAGTTGAGTATCTGGAGATCAGCATTTGTGGGTTCGATTACAGGCTCAAAATTAGCAGAAACAAAGTACTTTATTCTGAAACTTGTCAGTCAATACTTGTTCTGAGAAATGAAGGCTATTCCATGCGAGAAATTACCAAGAAACAGAAGATCTCATACAACGATGTGTACTATTCCCTACACAGAACAGTGCAAACTGGCGCTAACCAGAATAGAAAGAGTGGGAGGCCAATATCAAAGAAAAAGCCATATCTCAGACTGGCCAATAAAAATAAAATATTAAGATGAGCACTGGACAGAGGAACTCTGCCTAGAAGGCCAGCATCCCGGAGTTGCGTCTTCACTGTTGACGTTGAGACTGGTGCCTTGAAGGTAGTATTTTTTTAAGCTGCCAGTTGAGGACTTGTGAGGCATCTGTTTCTCAAAACATTGAAACGTATATTTTTAGATATACTGTAGGCCTACCGTAGGCGACATGAGTCTCACTAATGTTGAGTAATGTGCTGTTACGTGGTGTAGGTCTTATTTATTTTTATTGAACTTCTACCTTCCCTCAGAGTGGGGTTCTGGGCCAGGAGGCTCGACTCTCGCTCGAGCTCGGATCCCCTCATCTCCATGTCGCCTGGGTTGCGCCCGACCGGCTCCATCCCCTCTTTCCCCATAAGGCACGGCCGCACGACGCACCCCCAATAGCAAGGTGCAGATGGGCATATTTATATAATGGATATGAATTCAGAGGGCAGAAATTATTAAATAGTAAAGAATTAGAGTTTTAAAAATTGTGTACGTTCAATTATTTGTGACATTGTGGCATTTAAAGCACTTTGAAGTTAGAAGCAATAGTATATGAAGCAATAGCCTACCGGCATGTGGTCAACTATTTCAGCAGACAAGCATGGGGACTGGTCTTGATAAATAAATAATGTTTCTTTTCACTGAATCACCGTTTGGGTATTGGTTAGACTACAATTAGGGTGTGGAAATGTTATGCTCTTAGTACTGTAGCCTACTCCCGACCGGTCACATTGTACAACGCCATATTTTCCTAACTGAAACCGAGGCTTTTTTTTTCTTGGAATAGAAACACCACAATAATAATCAAATTAAGCTACATTTCTTAATCAATCCCATATACCAGGTTCTTACAAAAAAAGGGTGTGAGTACAGCCAATATTGAAGACTGTCAAATGCTTCCCAAAGATGCCCTCTGGTGGTCAAACCAACGCTACCTAGCATTAGTAGCAACAAGCTGACAATTAAATAACATGCCATAGAATTCTGCAGCAGCCCACCATGTTAGCTGCAGTATGACCCAACTTTTACAGGAGGAACCACTGTACCTGCTGCTTCCATTTGTTGAGGCAGTATTCTGTAACATATACACTGGGAGTCAGAATGCAAGAGCAGGTGGTGAGTTTAATAATAAATGGAACATAGCCCAATACAAGAACCACAAGTAGCGTATAGACATGAAACACAGTCAATACTACCTGGGGAATGGACCAAAAGAGGTGACAGATATAGGGGAGGTAATCAGTGAAGTGATGGAGTCCCGATGTGTCTCATGATGAGACACAGGTGCGCGTACTGATGGGTTCCAGGTGCTTGTAAAGATGGTTGCCTTGGGAAGGTGGTTAGTAAACCGACGACGTCGAACCCCGGAGGGGAGAAGCGGGAGTGGACGTGACACTTTCAAAATTAAATTTCACTAAATTAATTTTCATCTTTGAAGTAGTCAACCTTGCATGTTAAATGTAATAATAAAAAGTAAATCAGTCAATTTAATGCTGTCTGCTTTACTTTGAGACAGCGGATGCTTATCACAGGAAAACATCTGCATTTGTTTACAGAGAAGCACGGTTTGGCATGGTTTTACTTTGAGAGGAAAAACTAAGGCAAGAAATGAAACATCGATTTCACAGTCAGTTTAGGGATAATAGTCACAGTATAATAAGAACCAGGCCTCCAACTCTAACAGCCAGACTCCCGGGGTTGATTTTATTAACCAAAACATAAAAAGCAACTGCTGCCATAATACCTATTTAGTTTATGCCAGATTTTATTTACCAAATCTGCTGTGAGACACAGGGATGGCCTCTAATGGCTAAATGGCTGGTCTGGTAAATATCTTGGCATAGTGTGTCCTTGCATTGATATTCTCCACATGGCTGCCTTAGCCTGGTAACTCTTTGATAGCCTGGTTAAACCAGACAACGCACAGTGTCCAGTCTGGTTTATTCAAAATAGCTAATTGACACTAGTAGTGCATTGGGCAAGGGGAGGTCAAGGTTGACAGGTAGGAGGTAGGCACTCTAAACCAGCTTAAAGGGATAGTTCAGGCAAAATATATATTTGGGTGAAATTGCTCTTACTTTGAGTTGTGTCTGAAGGCCCATAGTTACAGAATCCACATTATGAACTGGCTGGTTCGAGCCTTGAATGCTGATTGGCTGACAGCCGTGGAAATTCACTCTGTATACCATTGGTATGACAGAATATGTATTTTTACTGCTCTATTACATTGGTAACCAGTTTATAATAGCAAAAAGCATCTCGGGGGGGTATATGGCCAACGTACCATGGCTATGGGCTTTGTCCAGGCACTCTGTGTTGCGTCACACGCAATAATCACAGTAAAATAAGAACCAGGCCTCCAACTCTAACAGCCAGACCCCTGTGGTTGATGTTATTAACCAAAACATAAAAAGCAACTGCTGCCGTATTGGCTATTTAGTTTATGCCAGATTTATACGTTAAAAGACAACAACAAAAAATGGCCAATCATTTCAGGTCCAGTATCCTCGTCGGGCCGCCGGTGTGAAAGATTCAGCAGGCTACCGGCATTACACATCTGGCTAAAGGATTACTGTATCTCTGCTGGAGTCACTTTTATAGATGACTTTGACACCTTCTGGAAAGATACTCTACAGGAATGAAGGAGTCCATCCAAATCAACTTGGTTCCTGGGCCCTCATTTATCAATGTTGCGTAGAAAAGCTCCTAAATGAACAACATTTTGAATGTTAGCAAATACAAAAAGTTGGTATTCATCAATTGCTCTTACGCTTTATTTACACACCCCTGTAGGTATTTTGCCTCGATAAATCAGACACGTTCTAAAACCCTGTGCTAGTGCACAGTGAAGCTTCATTTACATAAAGAACCACACTAAATGACCATATATGGTCACAAACTCTCCCTTTTTAGCTGCAAGAAATATCACTAATTTCTGTCCGTCAACATGGAGAAATCAAAGAAGACGCAGAAATACAACAAGCCATACTTTTTGGAGCCCTCAGCAATGGCTTGACAAATAAGAGAAACAATATTGCTTGGGAGCAGGTTAGAAATGATAAAGAAATGGTTTGATTTCAAAGCATATGCAAAACAAGATCCAGGGCAGTGTGACTCTTCACTGTCAGCTATGGACCAGCGCATTAGCACCATAATTGGAGAGACCCCAGTGTCTGGCATCATTTGTGATGGTGATACTGAGGACCCTCTCCCAGACCTTGAAGGAATACCAGACACCATCAATTGTCAAGCTTTTATTTTTGCAACCATATTCAGACATGGATCACATAAATATATTTTTTTTCTTGATAATTATACACTACCGATCAAAAGTTTGGGGTCACTTAAATGTCCTTGTTTTTAAGGAAAATCACATTTTTTTTCCTTTAAAATAACATAAAATTGATTAGAAATACATTGTTGACAATGGTGCAGTTAATGTTGTAAATGACGATTGTTGCTGGAAATGGCTTATTTATTTTATGGAATATCTACATACAGTAGACATTTTCACTTAGGGATGTCTCACTTTTGTTGCCAGCGCTTTAGACATTAATGGCTGTGTGTTGAGTTATTGAGGGGACAGCAAATGTACACTGTTATACAAGCTGTAGACTCACTACTTTACATTGTAGCAAAGTGTCATTTCTTCAGTGTTGTCACATGAAAAGAAATACTCAAATATTTACAACAATGTGAGGGGTGTACTCACTTTTGTAATATACTGTAGGTGTACAGAGGCCCATTATCAGCAACCATCACTCCTGTGTTTCAATGGCATCTTGTGTTAGCTAATCCAAGTTTATAATTTTAAAAGGCTAATTGATCATTAGAAAACCCTTTTGCAATTATGTTAGCACAGCTGAAAACTGTTGTCCTGATTAAAGAAGAGAGTCTTCTTTAGACTAGTTGCGTATCTGGAGCATCAGCATTTTTGGGTTCGATTACAGGCTCAAAATGGCCAGAAACAAAGACTTTCTTCTGAAACTTCTCAGTCTATTCTTGTTCTGAGAAATTGGCAAGAAACTGAAGATCTCGTACAATGCTGTGTACTACTCCCTTCACAGAACAGTGCAAACTGGCTCTAACCAGAATAGAAAGAATAGTGGGAGGCCCTGGTGCACAACTGAGCAAGAGGACAAGTACATTGGTGTCTATGCTGGCCTTCTAGGCAGAGTTGCAAAGATAAAAACATGTGAGACAATAAATTCTGGTGCAATGCAAATGTGTTTTCCTTGTCGATTTGATTACAATATTTGGAAGAACATATACAATGATTTCAGTTATGATATTGCCACTTGTCCTCAGTGCCAGAGCTATGGGTTGTGGGAAACACTCCCTGTCAGGCATGGGCTCATCGGGTCTGGGTGGATCATTCAGTGGAATGCCATTTTTGATTGCAATGTTGTGGAGCTGCAAGCCTTGACAATATAGCAAACCTAAAAAGGAATTTGCACATTGTATTGCATTTGAAGGAATGTCATTTCAGAGGCAAACCTTGCTTGGCTGGTATTGCAGTGTGCCTCCTTTCCCAGACAAGCACAGCCAACGCCCTTTCAGTAGGCTTATGGTGCACACCACTGTTCTTGTGTGTGTGTGTGTGGGCTTGGTTGTACCTTGCCTCTTGTTGGTTTGTGGGCAGTCATCCGCCATGTTTTTAATGGGTAGCCCCGGTCTCCTGCAGTTCTGAACACAAAATTCATATTTTGTTTCCCGTTAGAGGTCCAACAAGCCATCCATCATCAACAGCTCCTTCCTGGAGGTTAAGACCGACTGAACTGTTCTGCACAATGAATGAATCATTTGGCCACTACATTCAACAAATCCAAATGTGAATCACATGTGACCTGCACATTGACAGAATGGAAACCTTTTCTGTTTACGAAGTTGAATTCGTTCAACAATGATGCTTTTATTGCGATGTGGGTGCAGCCAATTGCTCCAATGACATTGGGAAATCAGCTATGGTATGGAAATCGCTTTTCACTCTGGCCTGTTGCACAGCAGTGTATGGAAACTGTATGTATTGTCGGGTCAATTAAATAATGCCATGAAGGACTGGAGGCAATATTCGGCTCATGATTGGTTGTGAAATGCCAGACCGATCCACAATGTTCCAGTTGATAAAAAACCCAGAGTGGAGAGGACTTGGCTATGAAGATCTATGAAGTTAGGTGCGTTTTTCTACTGAAAAACACCAAAAGAAAGATGCCCAGGGTCCCTGCTCATCTGCGTGAACATGCCTTAGGAATGCTGCAAGGAGGCATGAGGACTGCAGATGTGGCCAGGGCAATGAATTGCAAAGCCCGTACTCTGAGACGCCTAATACAGCGCTACAGGGAGACAGGACGGACAGCTGATTGTCCTCGCAGTGGCAGACCATGTGTAACAACACCTTCACAAGATTGGTACATCCGGACATCACACCTGCAGGACAGGTACAGGACGACAACAACAACTTCCCGAGTTACACCAGGAACGCACAATCCCTCCAGCACTCAGACTGTCCGCAATAGGCTGAGAGAGGCTAGACTGAGGGCTTGTAGACCTGTTGTAAAGGCAGGTCCTCACCAGACATCACCGGCAACAACGTCGCCTGTGGGCTCAAACCCACCGTCGCTTGACCAGACAGGACTGGCAAAAAGTGCTCTTCAATGACGAGTCGCGGTTTTGTTTCACCAGGGGTGATTGTCAGATTTGCATTTGTCGTCAAAGGAATGAGCGTTACACCGAGGCCTGTACGCTGGAGCGGGATCAATTTGGAGGTGGAGGATCCTTCATGATCTGGAGTGGTGTGTCACAGCATCATCGGACTGAGCTTGTTGTCATTTCAGGCAATCTCAACACTGTGCATTACAGGGAAGACACCCTCCCTCATGTGGTACCCTTTCTGCAGGCTCATCCGGACATGACCCTCCAGCATGACAATGCCACCAGGAAAATATTGCTTGTTCTGTGCGTGACGTCCTGCAAGACAGGAATGACAGTGTCCTGCCATGGCCAGCAAAGCATATGGATCTCAATCCCATTGAGCACGTCTGGGACCTGTTGGATCGGAGGATGAGGGCTCGGGCCATTCCCTGATAGAAATGTCTGGAAACTTGCAGGTGCCTTGGTGGAAGAGTGGGGAAACATCTCACAGTAAGAACTGGCGCAGTCCATGAGGAGGAGATGCACTGCAGTACTTAATGCAGCTGGTGGCCACACCAGATACTGACTGTTACTTTTGAACCCCCCTCCCTTTGTTCAGTCCATTTCTGTTTGTCACATGTCAGTGGAACTTGTTCAGTTTATGTCTCAGTTGTTGAATCTTGTTATGTTCATACAAATATTTACATGTTAAGTTTGCTGAAAGTAAACGCATTTGACAGTGAGAGGAAAATTTCATTTTGTTCTGAGTTTAGATTTGTGAAAGTTAGTGTATAAGCTGATGATCCATCATGTATGATAGTATTGGGAGTGTGTAAACTTAAATTTTGTATTACCATATCATTTTTGTATGTTCTCTATAGTTATGTACTTGAAAATGTATCAATTTGGCACATTTGGGCAGACTTGATACAAAATATTGTCCACTATTGAAATGCTTCACTGGATAAATCTGAAACTTTGCATCTAGTGGCCAAAATCTAAATTGCGCCTAAACTGCAATAATACATTATGGCCTTTTTCTTGCATTTCAAAGATAAAAATGCATGTTTTTGTTTGTATTATCATTTACCAGATCTAATGTGTTATGTTCTCCTACATTCATTTCACATTTCCACAAACTTCAAAGTGTTTCCTTTTAAATGGTATCAAGAATATGTATTTCCTTGCTTCAGGTCCTGAGCTACAGGCAATTAGATTTGGGTATGTTATTTTTGGCAAAAATTGAAAAAAGTGTCCGATCCTTGAGTGGATTATTAAGGAAATTAGAAATAATGGATATTTGGAAACCAAAAAAAAAAAAAAACCTAGTGAGACATACATGGAGGAGACTTAATCAAGCTCGTCGTCTTGACTACTTTCTTTTCTCTCTCTCTTGCATCAAAGGTTAAAAAAGTTTTAATAGGAGACAGAATGCGATCGGATCGTCATCTAATTGGCATTCACAAAACTCTTATAGATTTTCCACATGATGGGGATATTGGAATTTTATTCAAAGTTTACTGGAGGACAACTTAGTTAAAAATAAGACAAAATAATTTCTAACAGTATTTTTCCAGTATAATATAGGTTCAGCAAATCCACTTATTTTTTGGGATACCTTTAAATGTACCTTCAAATTTCATTCAATTCAATTTTCATCAATAATAAAATAGCTATTTCTGGCTGGAGGCAAGACCTACAAGGGAAATCCATGAACTAATAGTACAGGAATAGCAAAAGAATTATACTACGGGGAGAAACCATAAGAACTTGAGGAGCTTATTCAAATCAAATCAAATCCAATTTTAAGTCTGTGGGTCATTAAGCCATGGAGTGCTTGGGGATGAAATAGGAAGCGAGCTGCACAAACAGAGAAAGGACTGAGAAGGAAGCCTGTGTTGTGGAGTGTGAGACAAGAGAGAATGATCTGTGTGATTACTCGTTGTGACCTGGACTGTCTGATTACCCCCACTGTGTACTGAACCAGTTTGGCTGAGGACCCGAGTTTTAGGATTGCCCCTGGAGAACGGAACGGACAAAGAGAACGGATTGTGGGCTGTGAACTGGTTACTGAATTCCCCCCTTTCCTAAGGTGTGCTCCCTAATAAATTCCCCATTCGTATTCTAGTTGTGCTTTATGTGCGTGTTTGGTTATTGAACTTGGTGACGCGGAAAGCTCACCCCCTTGAGCCTGCTACAATACACAATAGCACAAATCAAATCACATTTTATTTGTCACATACACATGGTTAGCAGATGTTAATGCGAGTGTAGCGAAATGGTTGTGCTTCTAGTTCCGACAATGCAGTAATAACCAACAAGTAATCTAACTAACAATTCCAAAACTACTGCCTTATACACACAAGTGTAGGGGGATAAAGAATATGTACATAAAGATATATGAATGAGTGATGGTACAGAGCGGCATAGGCAAGATACAGTACATGGTATCGAGTACAGTATATACATATGAGATGAGTATGTAAACAAGTGGCATAGTTAAAGTGGCTAGTGATACATGTATTACATACAGATGCAGTGGATGATATAGAGTACAGTATATACATATACATATGAGATGAATAATGTAGGGTATGTAGACATTATATTAGGTAGCATTGTTTAAAGTGGCTAGTGATATATTTTACATAATTTCTCATCAATTCCCATTATTAAAGTGGCTGGAGTTGAGTCAGTGTGTTGGCAGCAGCCACTCAAGGTTAGTGGTGGCTGTGTAACTGTCTGATGGCCTTGAGATAGAAGCTGTTTTTCAGTCTCTCGGTCCCAGCTTTGATGCACCTGTACTGACCTCGCCTTCTGGATGATAGCGGGGTGAACAGGCAGTGGCTCGGGTGGTTGTTGTCCTTGATGATCTGGAGGGCAGGTAGTTTGCCCCCGGTGATGTGTGATTGCAACCACAATGTTACAAAGCATTTCCAATTACTTTTAGAGTTTGCGAATTACAATTGTAATCATTTTTAGTAAGTCATATGCTACAATCCAGTTACAGCATGTTATGATCAAGTAGGGGTATGTGTGTAGGACAGAGGAATAGCAATTCTTACACTATTGTACAGAAGAAACAGAAAATTGTGTTTCAATTCATAAACCAAAAAAATCTCTTCCCAACTATTTTGCAATCTCTATGGCTCTCCGCCAATAAATCAATATAGAGGATTGGAGGATTGTAAATTAATATCCAAGGGACATTTTTCATTAGGGAAAATCTGATCTATGAGAACAGGCTTTTATAAAATTATAATGCAGGGTTAATAATAATAATAATAATCGCTTTGTTTAAAAAAATAATGATATTTTGGAGATTTTGATTTCATATCCGAAAGTGAGTGTCTGTAATCTGGGAAAAAGGCAATTCTTGAACATGGGGTGAGACAGTTTTGCTAATTTGTAAATAAGGCCAGTTTGTTATTTAGAATTATTTATTTCTGTTTTTAGAGGGAGAAAAACCAAAAGACCTTAGATCGCTGCGCCACTCGGGAGGCCCCATCTAAACTTGTTTAATGCTGATCAATTGCCTTGCACAAAGTATCAAAATACTGAGAGGTGTTTTTGGGACCACATCAAATCAAATTTTATTGGTCACATACACATGGTTAGCAGATGTTAATGCGAGTGTAGCGAAATGTTTGTGCTTCTAGTTCCGACCATGCAGTAATATCTAACAAGTAATCTAACAATTTCACAACAACTACCTTATACACATAGTGTTAAGGAATGAATAAGAATATTTACATAAAAATATATGGATGAGCGATGGCCGAACGGCATAGGCAAGATGCAGTAGATGGTATAAAGTACAGTATATACATTTGAGATGTGTAATGTAGGGTATGTAAACATTATATAAAGTGGCATTGTTTAAAGTGGCTAGTGATACATTTATTAAGTGGCAAGAGATGAGTCAGTATGATGGCAGCAGCCACTCGATGTTAGTGAGATAGAAGCGGTTTTTCAGTCTCTCGGTCCCCGCTTTGATGCACCTGTACTGACCTCGCCTTCTGGATGATAGCGGGGTGAACAGGCAGTGGCTCGGGTGGTTGTTGTCCTTGATGATCTTTTAGGCCTTCCTGTGACATCGGGTGCTGTAGGTGTTCTGGAGGGTAGGTAGTTTGCCCCCGGTGATGCATTGTGCAGACCTCACTACCCTCTGGAGAGCCTTACAGTTGTGGGTGGAGCAGTTGCCGTACCAGGTGATGATACAGCCCGACAGGATGCTCTCGATTGTGCATCTGGAAAAGTTTGTGAGTGTTTTTGGTGACAAGCCGAATTTCTTCAGCCTTCTGAGGTTGAAGAGGCGCTGCTGCGCCTATAACGGCTGCCGTCAGGAGAAAGAGAGGACCAAGGTGCAGCGTGGTAAGTATTTAATTTAATAAATAATGAATACTTAAACAAAAACAATACACGACAAACGAACAGTCCTGAACGGTGCAACAAAACACAGAACAGAAAATAAACACGAACAAAACCCAGGTGGAAAAAGGCTACCTATGTATGATTCTCAATCAGAGACAACTAACGACACCTGCCTCTGATTGAGAACCATACTAGGCCGAACACAAAAACCAACATAGAAAAACAAACAGACTGCCCACCCCAACTCAAGCCCTGACCATACTAAAACAAAGACAAAACAAAGGAACGAAGGTCAGTACATGACAGTACCCCCCCCCCCCCCCAAATGTGGACTCCGGCCGCAAAACCTGAACCTATAGGGGAGGGTCTAGGTGGGCGTCTGTCCGCAGTGGTGGCTCTGGCGCGGGACGTGGACCCCACTTCACCATAGTTTTTGTCCGCCTCCTCAACCACCCCCGTGGCCTCTTATGAGCGGTGACCCTCGGACTGGGGACCCTCGCCACGGGTCCCGAATGAACGCGAGATTCCGGCAGCCCCGGATAGGCGGGAGACTCGGGAGACTCTATGAGATAACACTGACAGAGGAGATTTACGATAGTTTTGTGCTATACTATACCAGGGTGAGACGGTTCCAGTTTGGAGTAGGAGGACCAGACACTGGTCTATACAATGAAAACTGTTGACACAGCAGGTGCTGTCTGCTATGTATTATAGATACCTTTCATACAAATCTTAATCTTGTGACCAGTATATGTATCTGTTGTTCGTCATGTAGGTTGAGAGGGGTGTATCTTGGCTATAAAATATCTTTGTACTTTTGTGTTGTCACTTTCAATGGTTCATTAGAAATGGTGCATCATTGAAAGTCATTGCTATTGCAAAGCTCTTATTATTAAAGATGTAGTTTAAGTATAACTCTGACTCGTGTGTGAAGTTTGTCTCTCTCCTCAATTGGTAATACAGAAATTAACCACCACAAATTTTAGTTGAGCAACCACTGTAATCAGAACATATCCCAGATGGTTGATGAACAGGGATACCTACTTTATCAACACCACGACCATCTGGCGCAACTGGGGGTGCTTTGGAAGAGGTTCTTTGTAGTCTTCAATCTCTCGAATATGATTGAGAGACGTTGCCTTCATCTAGTGAAGGATACTCTGCCACCAGTCAGCCTAGTGAGCCAGCACACCAGTCCACTCAGCAGTCCACCAGTTCAGTGACGCATGCCTGTCCCTCCTGGGTAAACATGATGGAAGCCCATCTAATTGCCACAGCTTTCTACTCCAGTGCTCCCACTATTTTGCACCCCAGATGGGAGTTGCCACCACTGAGAGGTCCAAGGTTGCCACAGTTATTTCTCTGCTGACTGGGCAGGCATTGGAGTGGGCTACGGCCACCTGTGAGAGAGGAGGAGCTGAATTCGTATAAGGGGTTCATGTTATCTTTGATCATCCACCGAAGGAGGGTGGGCGCTCATTCCATCTACGGCAGGATGACCAGACCGATGCTCAGTACTCACTCACTTTATGGACTGTAGCAGCATCCAGCGGATGGAATGAGCTGGCGCTCTGTACACTATTCAGAAGAGGACTGCGTGAGGAGTTCCAGACGGAACTGGCATGTCGAGATGAGAACCTCTCCTTGGACACACTCATCGCACTGAGTAACCTGCTTCTCTCCCTTCCTCAGTAACCACTCTGTATCAGAAACTGAGCCAATGGAGGAGAGGGTCACACACCTCACCGTGGCTGAACGACATAGACGGATACAGCTGGGGCTCTATCCCTATTGTGGTCAAGGAGGGCAACAGCTTCAGCAATGTCTGGTACGTCCCAACTCGGGATTCATGAGAGCAGAGGGATAGTAACATGATATTCCAACCCCTGCTGAAGGTGTGAGTATCCCATCTTCAAAATGTTCTGCCAGACCCTTTTTCGTGTTATTCACACAAGCTGGCTGTCCCTCGGGTACTGTTTCTACAGCGCTAGTGGATTCCGGTGCCGCAGGGAACTTTATTGACCAGATCCTTGTCTCCTCTCTTAATATAACCTCATACCCACTCTCCTCTCTGTTTCCAGTCCAAGCCCTTGATAATCGACCACCAGGATCCGGAACCATCACGCACATCACCACACCACTCACCCTCACCATGGAGTCCATTCATCAGGAGAATATTCCCGTGCCTCAGTGTCCCTGGTCTCATCTGTCCATTGACTTTGTTACCGATCTCCCCTCTTCTGATGGATTCACCACCCTTCTGGCGGTTGTGGACAGATTTTCAAAACTATGGCTGTTTTTCCCTCTCTCTGGTCTCCCCACAGCTCTCCAGGTCACTGGGGCACTGTTCCAGGAGGTATTCCGGCACTATGGCCTTCCGGAGGACATCGTCTCTGACCGTGGGCCCCAATTCACGTCACAGTGTGGAAGGCGTTCATGGAGAAACTGGGGGTTATGGTCAGCCTCACTTCCGGGTACCAGTCTCAGTCCAATGGGCAACTAGAGAGGATGAAACAGGAGCTGGGGAGGTTCCTGAGGAGACACTGCCAGGACCGGCAGGCGGAGTGGGCCAGATTCCTTCCCTGGGCGGAATACAACCAAAATTCATTACGTCACTCCTCCACCGGGTTACTCCGTTCCTGGATTATCAGCCAGCACTGGCTCCGTGGATTCCGAGCCAGACCTAAGCCCCTGCGGTGGACGAATGGTTCTGGTGCACCAATGAGGTTTGGAGTGAAGCTCACGTGGGGCGCAAGCGCGCTGTCCCATTACCAGAAGAAGCAGGCGGATTGCCACCGCAGTGAGACGCCCGTGTTCCATCATGGTCATCATGTCTGGCTTTCTATCAGGAACCGCCCACTTCGCCTGCCCTGCGAGAAGCTGAGCCCCTGGTTTGTGGGGCCATTTAAGGTTCTCCAGAGGGTCAACGAGGTGACGTAGAGCTTACAGCTTCCCAGGAACTACCGTATCTCACATTACGAACCACTCATTCGCCAAAGCAATTTAATTGTGTTTGAAAAAAACTGGGGAAAATAACAGGACAAATCCCATTTCAACCCTGAAATCAATTAACCATGTTCTACTACATAGTAATTTAGTGAACACTGTATTTCAATGACTTACAAACAGCAATAGAATGAGGCATTTGGCAAACATTTGGACTGAATGCTTCACCATAAAATATTTTCTAAATATGTTAGCAAAGTATTGTCAGGACTTAGGGAGAACACAACCATAACTATATTAATCTACTATAGTTCCTCCCTGTTTGTATTGTCAGTATAGTCATAACTCCCGTGGTTCAGTTTTGAATTTTAACAGTCCTCTTGTGACTGACATTGGGACCTTTTTCAAATCTATTGTTCATACCACCCCTAACAGAATATCAACAAAGCTTACTTACAGACTCTGGATTCATCTTGTGAGTGAATATTTTAAAATATGAATAATGTGCATGCTGTTTATACCCAGAGTGCCATGAATTGTTTGACAGAACTACATGTCAAAAATCAAATCTTTGAAAGCTTTCCCCGCTAAGTGTTTTGCCAACCACATGTTTAATAGCCAACCTCTAACTTCTTACTGCGGTGTTAAGTTATGTAATGTTGTCAAAACTCAGCATTCATTAGAGCCTGCTTGTTTGGTTGCTTACACCGGTTAGGTCATTAATGTCACACGTTTGTCAAAGTATGGATCAGGCTCTGCCGCTAATTGCAAGTGTGGGATTGAATGTATAATGAACACCTGTTTAAAGTGATATTAAAAAGTTCATGCACTTTCATCTATCTCATTAAAAATGTTAAATCTGTGGGCGAAGTAGCACTTAGCTAGCTGTCTACCAAACTGAAACCTACAACTGCATATGTTATAGATACTACAGTCTTCATGTGACAATGTGGCACTGTAGAATCACTGATCAAAGATGTTGATTTGACCCTGACAAGTCAACTTCATTTTAACAGCTAACATGTAGTTCAGAGGGCCATACATATCTTCACAGCACCTCCATTTGAAATAAGAAACTCAGTTATGACCTTGTTTTTCAGGACCATAAATCAAGGTAATCATACAGTTAATCCTTAAAACACCTGACTCCTCTTGTTTAGCTTTGGCACCCCTCCATTTTGCATGAGTGCTCACTTTCTTGCCATTTTGTTTGAGTATCTATTAAAAAGGAGGATAAATTACATATCACTGGCAAATGTTAAATTGATTCCAGTCTCCTGTGTCTCGTTCATGGTTCACAGTATAACATCTACATTAAGAAGCTTTACTCTGCCATCTTCTTAGTATCTCATTTCAGCATTTTAGATGCTGGCTAAAAACTTTGGAGGTCGTTGTTGTTTTTGTCATTCGAGCTCCTCCACTCTGCCAAGTAACCAATCTAAATAAGGAAGTCAGTCACATTTTTTATGGTATTGTCTTCCTACCCGACCTGATGATGAGTCATTTCGCCTTGGCAGGATACTGCTGTCTGCTTCAATACAGCTTTGACTGCAGAAGCTGTTCCTTATATGTAGACAGAGGGAGGCATCATTCATATCTGAATCTAAAACGTAATATCCACATCTATAACAACATCTATAAGTAATGCATATTTGTATGTACTAACACCCAGTGCCATGGTGAGAGAGGTTATGCATTGAATGATGTCTCATATTTTGTTGACAAACGTTGTCCTGGATATGTGTATTTCCTTATGTTACAAATGATCAATTTATACCAAGTGCATGTTTACCTAGCTGTTCATGTGAGAACCCAAGTTTGCAGTGTAGAAGTGAGTCTATCCTCATTAAACACTGTAAACTGACTTGGAAATAGTTTGCTGGGAAAAGGCATGCAAGAGACTCATTAGTGCACTGTACAGTGGAGGACAATAGTAACGTGGAAATAACTGTGTGGGAGTAAATTAATTATGTTTGTGTTCTGATAATGGTATGAGAACTAGTTTGAGAAGTTTATGAAACTCATTAACATATAGTAGAGAATAACAGGAGAAACAGCAGATGAACTGAATAAATAATGTAGGAAAAAAACATAGAAAAAAGAAAAATAACTCCAGGTGACTGTGTTAATAAAATGTGCTTATTGAAATGGAGTGTTTTCATAGTAGCCAATCTCTGTTAGAGAAAAGTCCTTGGAGATCTCCCAGCTAGAAGCAGGAAGCAGGCTGGTGGGAGGAGCTATAGGAGGTCAAGCTCATTGTCAAGCTCATTGTACACAAAACAGGTGCTGCATCTAGAACCTAAAAGGGTTATTTGGCTGTCCCCATAGGACAACTCTTTGAAGAACCCTTTTTGGTCCAAGGTAGAACCCTTTTGGTTCCAGGTAGAACCTTTTACACAGAGGGCTTTTCTACCTGGAACCAAAAAGGGTACTACCTGGAATCAGAAAGGGTTCTCCTATGGGGACAGTCAAAGAACCCTTTAAGAACCCTTTGTTCTTAGAGTATAATGGATGGAATGGAATAAATGGAAATATCAAAGATATGGAAACACATGTTCCCCAGGTCGTTGGTGTAAATGAGAATGTGTTCTCAGTCAACTTACCTGGTATAATAAGGGTACATTTAAAACATGGACTCCGTTACATGTATTTCATTCCAGAGAGAGCCAGCAGCCTTGTGAAGGAGTTGATCCCTGGACATTATCAGTGTGTCACTTGCTGGCAAGATTAAACAGATTTTCTCTTCTCTCAGTAGTGTGGAATAATGGAAGTGACATGAGGGAGGAATCTTCTGGGCCCAGGAGAGGCCACAGTTTAATATAAATTAACTGAAGCATTGCGAGTGTGTGTGTGTGTGGGGTTCACTGTTATGTGAAAAGATAACATCAGGCCTTTCGGTCAAGTTCTCTATCTCCCTCTCCTTTTTCACATCCTCTCTGTGACACACACACACACACACACACACACACACACACACACACACACACACACACACACACACACACACACACACACACACACACACACACACACACACACACACACACACACACACACACACACACACACACACACACACACACACACACACACACACACACACACACACACACACACACACACACACACACACACACACACGCCCCCATACGTGGACAATCCCTATCCAATGGTGCATAATAGCCTCTCATCTCTGTGTGCCATGACAGCCACCATTGTCCATCGAGGAAGTAGACAACTGTAAATAACAACCTCCTGCTGGGAGCCGTATAGTTGTGTCAATGTGTGAGTGTCGGTGCCCAATGCATTTCCGTCCTATCCTAACTACCTACCCCATCAACCAGTTGGCGGATAGAAAAGAACACCAGAGGGGTGGCACTATTTGTGTTTTGAGTGAAGGTGGTATGGGGATAGACGGGGCATATTATTGCCAAACCAGTCACGGCAGGTTAGGATGTGTTTTGAATTAAATGCAGGTGCGGCTGGATTCTATACTCCTCAGGTGGACATGTTTTAGGTCGGTGAGGATGCAATGGAAGTTGGCACTGATTTCAAAGGGGCTCTAGCTGCCCTAATGGTGACTGAGGGGAAGAGGACTGTGTGTGTGGGTGTCTGTATGTGAGTGTGAGTGTGTCTGTGTGTTTGTGTCGAGGTTCACAAATGAACTCAGCCTAAGGACAACATCACTGTCACCGATCTCCTGAGTAAGGCAGGTTGGGGTGTCCTAGAGGGGTAACTCCTCTATCCCTTACCTGTTGGGATGGGCCTGTCTGACTCTAGCATAAATATAGATGGTGTCGGAGGACCATGAATATAGATGCTGATAGCAGAGGGGCTACTATTAATAACAGGACCTTGATCTTTCCCTGGATGGAGATTGTGTAGAAAGAAAAGTGGGGATGTCACGGTAAGTGAACTGTCCTCATTCTTCAAGTGGGGCACACTGTTTGGAAGGCTTACAAACGGAAGGCACACATTAAAGGGGGGCATTAGTCAAATCCATAGGCACCCACTTGATGATGTGATGGATAATAGAAGTGACAGTATATTAATATGGAGGATGCAGTGTCTCCCCTGGAGCAATACTTAGTTTACTGGGCGAGTCCACTGAAGTAAACAGGCACTAATAAAGTTGGAAATGACTGATAGTAATGCACCCTCCCAATGGCACACAGCCATGTTCATTGATCCAATGGGGAAGGGTAATGAGGATTACAGGAAGTGACACAATTGCACTTCCTCTCTGGTTGCCCAGGACCCAGGAAGTGTAATGCCTTAAGGCAATGTCCTTGCTATTTTGGCACAGCAAGGAGGACAGCAGAAAACCGCTGAGGAGACAATAAATACAGTACTGTCAGACTTCATACAGTCATAGCAGTCCTTAGCAGAAGAAAAATATTATGAAGTGGATACAAGCATGAAATTTGGAACAAACATTCCTCAGGTAATACAGTTTGAAAACATCTCATAAGAGGTGCCATTTAAAAGTTATTGTGAAAATTCAAAATGGCTGCCACAATAGCTGGTATTTGACCAGAAAAACTGTTATGCAACAGATACAAGCATGGAATTTGGTACAAACATTCCTCAGATTATAGAAACATATCCTATTAGTGGTGCTCAGGTTTGAATTAAACAGGAAGTCTATTTCAAAATGGCCACCGATGGAGATGGTAATACATCCATAATTTTGTTTAATGACTTTCCATCATCCCAAGTTTGACACTTCTGAGAACAAAGGGTCTCACTTTAGCAGGAGTTCTCTGCAAGCTTTGTCAGTCTCTGGCCCATCCCAAAACTTATGGTGAAGGTTCCGATTGGTCCAGCAGGTATATCTCACTGGTCATCCCCAAAGCCAACACCTGTTTTGGCCGCCTTTCCTTCCAGTTCTCTGCTGCCAGTGACTGGAACGAATTGCAAAAATCGCTGAAGCTGAAGACTTACATTTCCCTCACTAACTTTAAACATCAGCTATCTGAGCAGCTAACTGATCACTGCAGCTGTACATAGTCCATCTGTAAATAGCCCAACCAATCTACCTACCTCATCCCCATATTGTTTTTATTTACTTTGCTGCTCTTTTGCACACCAGTATCACTACTTACACATCATCTGATCATCATCATCTGCTCATCTATCACTCCAGTGTTAATCTGCTAAATTGTAATTACTTTGCTACTATGGCCTATTTATTGCCTTATCTCCTCGTGCCATTTGCACACACTGTATATAGACTTTCTTTTTTTTCTATTGTGTTATTGACTGTACGCTTGTTTATTCCATGTATAACTCTGTGTTGTTGTTTCTGTCGCACTGCTTTGCTTTATCTTGGCCAGGTCGCAGTTGTAAATGAGAACGTGTTCTCAACTAGCTTGCCTGGTCAAATATAGATGAAATAAAAAAATAAAAAATGGTTTTCAGACTTGTTGACCAAATGCTGGTTTGGCACACTGCTCGGTCTGAATGGTGCAGCCTGTGTTGGGGGGGGATGTTCTCCATTCAGAATGACCTCTTTGAGAAGAGAACCTTCCTCAGATCATTGAAACAATCTAGGATGATTGTCTAGTCATAGATGGCACAGCTGTATCTCTCAAGTAATGTAAAAGTGGATGAATCCAGATCAAGGAGTTAAAATGGTTCAGCTGCCATGGAAACAAAGGCATCAGTCACCTCTGGAAATGACTTAAATGCACTTCAAGCTGTCTTTTTGCCCTTTCCATTAAATTCTGAAGTTCTACAACAACCTGTGAATGCGTGGAAGCCTCACAAAGCCAAACTTGTGCATTCCAAGCTTCTTGTAGATGGTGTTGATGCAAATATGCTGGTAGGTTTTAACCAAACCAAAAGCAACCCACGGCTTTATGGTAGGATAATCCTTGGTAAGATGGAAGAACAGCCCAGTAAGGAGGACAATGATGTCTGTATCAACTGATCGAATGATAATGGTTTGTGCACCCTTTTGAAGGGTATTTTTTACGATGAAGGCATACTCTTGTGTCTGCGTCTTTGTGGTCACATTCAGGAAATGATGTCGGCCAGTTCTTTGAGCTCTCTTTTCCATCTTCAAATCCATTGGCACACACCTTCTGCGTCAACATTTGGAAAAGCTCCTGTTTGTTGTTCTGATTTCTGGGAAAGTCAGAGAACTTACATCACTGTCATACTTTGAGTTGTTTGTTTCTATGTTTTGTTTGGTCAGGGTGTGATATGAGTGGGCATTCTATGTCTATGTCTAGTTGCCTGTGTCTGCACATTTGTAGTATAGCTTCACGTTTGTTTTGTTGTTTTGTAGTTTGTTTAGTGTCCGTGTTCATTAAAATATAACATGTATTCAATTCACGCTGCACCTTGGTCATCTCACTACGACGAACGTGACAGGATCATATATAAGTTGTGATTTTCCGTTTGGGTTTTGTGGGGAGTTATTTTCTGTTTAGCTGTTTTGTTGCCTGCCAGAACTGTGGTCTTTCGGTTTTTCTGCTTTGTTATTTTGTTGCTGTGTTGAATATTACAACTACAGTTTGGAACTAGCAACATTTTCCATTGGCTGAGTTTTTGGCTAGTTGTCATGTAGTTTTGGTATTTACAACATGTTTGGAATTTCCCAGCTAGCTCCTCAGCTGATATTGACATCCTAGGGACGTTACAACATTTCCTGTTGGTCCTTTACCATTTTCCCTCAAGACGTCCTTTTGTTAGCTGTGTAGTTAGTTTGAATTAATATTAATAATACCATGAAACAAGATTAACCAGGTGTAAAGGAGGCATTGCGCTTACATAACTGAAAGTGAGTTGATTAGACAAACAAATGTATTAGCTAGCTACAAAGACTCGTATTATTGATTAGTGTTACGAATTCCCTACTGGTGACTGTTATCAACACCTCACAACCCTGAGCTGCACACTCCACTGCCCATCCCCCATGACCGGAGCTTGGGAGTCTATGGGGTAGCATAAACCTGCCTCTCAAATCCTCTGACCTGTGTGACCTGTGCCCAGCTAGGTAGCTAGGGAGGTTAGTAGGGGGCTGTATATCTGCCCATCCTCTTGACTACACAGGTCATACAATACTTGAAGTCTCCATCAAGCAGTGGCAGAGCGCAACATCTCTGTCTTAATTATTTATTGACTAACTAACTAATCAAATCACAGAAATACATGAAAACATACACACAATTAGCTACACATGAGGTATTACATAATACAAAGGAAAAAGTCCCTAGCAGACGAAACCGATATGACGGCTTGGTAGACAAAGGAAAGAGGTGGGAACCGCTCAATAGCGGGAAACTGATAGCTGATAACTACACTCATAGAAATTGCTAATACTTTACATGAAAGACCCCTTATTGCAATTAACATATTTACGAGTGTATTTCTTGCTGTCTCTCTCTGTCGGTGCTGGTCCATCTGCTGAAGAGACTCGACAGAAAAGTCTCTGGTTGGGTTCCCCAGAAGTAACATTCTGTCGTAGTTGTTATAATGAATACTTCAGAGTACCATTCGGAAATCTTCTTAGAATTGGGTGCGTTTACCAAACTTAAGTATTTAAACAGCTGCAGTCTGAATATTTATTTGTTAGTTTGTAGACTTCTTCGCCATTTCAACATGGGAATGATCTCCACGTTCTCTGGTCTTGTCTTTTGGTAGAGTTGTAGTTAAACCACTTCACACACCAGCGTCACCCGGCATGTTTTGGTCTTAGAAATCCAAACATTTGCAACCTTAGCTTACACCGTGGTTTGCGTGGTCTGGTGTGAATTGCATCACGGGGGCTTTTTTGCTTGGGTAGCAAAGGGCTGTCTCATCATGTTTGTGCCCACCTGGGCGTGGTTACTGATTGTGCATAAGTTACCATAAAACAACGAACTCTCATTTAGAAGACTAAATCACATTATCTTTTCAAAAGTAGTATTATACTTATTCATCCATCTTACACAACATTCAGAAGTAAACCTGACAGCTGGGAAATGTACACTTTAAGAGATATAGTTATGTGTGTTTCCTGTCCTTCATGAGATCACCAAATGAAACACACTCGACATGACTGTCCCTTAAGTGTCCACGGACCATTCCCACATTCTTGACTGAATGTCTTCTATGTTTTTAGTGTATGCAACATGATGGACTGACTGGTTTAAAAGTGCATGATGTGAGAATGTATGTTATGTGGAAGGTGATGCCAAAGAAAAATGTCCATCCTGGATGGACAATCACATTTTTTTCTATTCTATTTCATTACGACCTCACCTACCATCAATAGGTACCATGACTGAACACAACACATCAAGAAAATTTCCTTTTTCTACAATTATTTGAAGGCATTTCTCCATAACTGACAAAGCGGTTCAGGTTAATCGAAAAAACGATAGCCTTTATATAAAATCAATTTAAAGTGCCAACTCATCATGTTTGAGATGCAGATCCTTTCCAGCATCTGAATAAATATTTTTGAGGATTTACTTCAACTTCAACCTCTACACGTCATGTTATTGTCTATCATGTGTTCCCTTCATGTGTTTTAAATCAAACATTCAAAGGAACATTTTCGAGGTTCTTATTCGTCTCCATGAGCTAGTACATGTCATACCCATGTGCTTCATTTTAGGTAATTTGATTTTAAATGACTTTAATGTCAGCTCTCTGAACTGTGCACAGTGTGTCTTGCTTTCATTACCAATCATTTTACTGTGTTCCCTGGAATCACTGTCTAACAGCTCTGGCAGACAGCAGATGTATTGGGGTGAGGGTGTGCTGGCTCAGCTTGGTGAGAGTATGGCTTAGATTAAATCAGATCAAGCGTTAACCTGCTATGCCTCGTGGGCATAAAGATCCAACAAAGCCTCATTGTTTGTGTGCTTTCTTTCTCTCTCCTCCTCTCTCTGTCTTTGTCTCTAGCACTGAGATGCAATCCCTTAGACCGCTGCGCCACTCGGGAGCCCATATGATAGTGGGAATTAGATTTTGATGTGAAAGTTTTTCACATGTGAAAATGCAATTCCATATGTGAGAGTTAGAGTTCAGAAGTCCTCTACAGATTCATTACCTATAATACAGCTCTGCACGTAGAAAAAGAGTGTCATCTGCATTGCTATATTAATTAATCCGACTTTTGTCTCGTCATTGATTTAATTGATTTATTTAAGCAATTTGAGGGTTTTCCTTATAGTTATCTAATGTTGGTGGGGCATATGACAAATATAATATTTTTTCTTGATTGTATTTTTAGAAACCTGAGATTTCCTTTGAAGTCCAAAGTGAAGGAATACAGGTGAAATCAGTTATTGACACAGACATGGTGGCATTGTCACGTTCTGACCTTAGTTCCTTTATTATGTCATTGTGTTAGTTTGGTCGGGGTGGGAAGTCTATGTTCTTTTTTCTATGTTGTATTTCTGTGTTTGGCCTGGTATGGTTCTCAATCAGAGGCAGCTGTCGATCGTTGTCTCTGATTGAGAATCATACTTAGGTAGCCTGTGTTCCCCCAATTTGGTTGTGGGTGATTGTTTTCTGTGTCTGTGGTTTCCACACAGAACTGTTTTCAGTTTATGTAGTGGTCAGTTTTGATTAAAAATATGACGAACACTTACCACGCTGCGTCTTGTTCCGATCCTTCCTACTCCTCCTCAGAAGAGGACAAAAACTGTTACAGGCATGGCAAGAAGATGGGAATGCAATGAACCAAGAGGTTGTGGGTTTAAATCCCAAATTAGCACATGCTGAATAATAATTGATGTATAAATAAACATACACAATGGAGTCATGTGTGTCAAATATGTACAAATGTGTGTATCATAAGGACTTGTTTTTGTTTGCAGGTCATCACAAATTGTTATCCCCATGTGAAAGACTGAGCACGTGAAAATCCACATGTGAAACTTCCTAGAATGTCACTTGAAGTGATCCAAAAACACATGATTTTACATGTGAAATCATGTGTTTTCTTCCACCCCGTAAGGGACACACCCGTCTACACATATGCATCTACACTTTCGTCTGACAGAACAACATAGCCACAAACACAGCAGCCAACATTAAGTTAGACTTGGAAATCGTCTCGCTAGAGGTTGAAGATAACATCACTTTCAGTGGTACACACTCTTAGTGTAATCTATTTTCCCTTTCTACATGTCTGCTTTCAGTTAATAGTGCTCTGTGTTATTGGACCCAGACCTCTTCTAAGAAGCTGTACAGAGAAAGACAATATTTTGCTCTATAGAATCCCAGTGACCAATGGAGAGATCACAATGGAAGCAGATGACATACGTAAGCCCACAGCCCTCGTCTGGGCTGAATAGTTTGTAAGTCAAATGAGGATAAAATGTCTTAAGCAAACTTATAAGTAACGACTGTGTGAAGTGTTCGTTCGAACATAAACACACCCACGCAACTTGTAAAGCTCCCACTCGTCATCGGCTTGACCCGTGGGCTGCTGTGAGATAGGTATGTTTACTCAGTTTTCACTCTTCTCCTTAGTCAGAGATTATCTCATCCACATTAAACCCTCTGGACTTTGCTGGCGGGGCTGTTTCTGTGTAAAGCATTTGAATTGCAACCACGTGGAGGGATCACAAGCTAAAGGCCTTTCCTTTCAAAACCAAAGTATTGTATCTTTGTAAAGGTGCATGTATGAGTTGCTCTGGCTTGGACAAGACTTAATGACTTTACTTACTTAAAGCTAGAATCCGCAGTTGAAACAAAATCAAAAGGATTATGAAGCCTCTGTTTTGGTAAAATGCTGAGGGATGGGCCTGGAGAAATGTCACCACTCAAAAATTTATAGAGGTATGGAAGTAAGAACTGGCCATCCACAATATCAAAATTATAGTTTTAACCATGTTTTGAGGTTATACAGTGTTTGTTTTTATCAAACATTGGCGTAAGCTTATATTTTGGGTTATTGATGGGGTACGACAGTTCAATTGAGCACATGAGGCATTTATACGTTATATTCTTCAAGAACCAACGGGTGTATCATTCATTTATAATTCAAAAAATGGCTGTAGCAATTACGGATTCCAGCTTTAAAGGTGTATGTATGTATGGGTTTGTCAGATCAATACATATGTTTTGCTTGTCATGCGGAAGGGATCAAAGGCTAGTCTGTAAGAATCTCTGATCATCTTCTTATTCATATGGTGACGATAACAATGAATGTACTGTACATACAGTGACATGTATCTGCCAGTTGTCATGAGAGCACTGACAAATAAAAGGCTTAATGCCACAGAATTCTATTGACAGTATTTATACAGTATACAGTTGAACTCGGAAGTGTACATACACCTTAGCCAAATACATGTAAACACAGTTTTTCACAATTCCTGACATTTAATCCTAGTAAAAGTTCCCTGCCTAAGGTCAGTTAGGATCACCACTTTATTGTGTGAATGTGAAATGTCAGAATAATAGTAGAAAGTGATTTATTTCAGCTTTGATTTCTTTCATCACATTCCCTGTGGGCCTTTTTGAGTTTACATACACTCAATTAGTATTTGGTAGCATTGCCTTTGAATTGTTTAACTTGGGTCACACATTTTGGGTAGCCTTCCACAAGCTTCCCACAATAAATTGGGTGAATTTCGGGCCCATTCCTCCTGACAGAGCTGGTGTAACTGAGTCAGGTTTGTTGGCCTCCTTGCTCGCACACGCTTTTTCAGTTCTGCTCACATATTTTCTATAGGATTGAGGTCAGGGCTTTGTGAAGGCCACTCCAATACCTTGACTTTGTTGTCATTAAGCCATTTTGCCACAACTTTGGAAAATTGCTTGGGGTCCATTCAGTAGACCCATTTGCGACCAAGCTACAACTTCCTGACTGATGTCTTGAGACGTTGCTTCAATATATCCACATAATCTTCCTGCCTCTTGATGCCATCTATTTTGTGAAGTGCACCAGTCCCTCCTGTAGCAAATCATGATGCTGCCACCCCCTTGCTTCACGGTTGGGATGGTGTTCTTAGGCTTACAAGCCTCCCCCTATTTCCTCCAAACATAACGATGGTCATTGTGGCCAAACAGTTCTATTTTGGTTACATCAGACCAGAGGACATTTCTCCAAAAAGTATGATCTTTGTCCCCATGTGCAGTTGCAAACCGTAGTCTGGCTTTTCTATGGCGGTTTTGGAGCAGTGGCTTCTTTCTTGCTGAGAGGCCTTTCAGATTATGTCGATATAGGACTCATTTTTACTGTGTATTTAAATACTTTTGTACCTGTTTCCTCCAGCATCTTCCCAAGGTCCTTTGCTGTTGTTCTCGGATTGATTTGCACTTTTTGCACCAAAGTACGTTCATCTCTAGGAGACAGAACGCATCTCATTCCTGAGCGGTATGATGGCTGCTTGGTGCCATGGTGTTTATACTAGCATACTATTGTTTGTACAGATGAACGTGGCATCTTCAGATGTTTGGAAATTGCTCCCAAGGATGAACCACACTTATGGAGGTCTACAATTTTTTTCTTAGGTCTTGGCTGGTTTATTTTGATTTTCCCATGATGCCAAGCAAAGAGGCACTGAGTTTGAAGGTAGGCCTTGAAATACATCCACAGATACACCTCCAATTGACTCAAATTATGTCAATTAGCCTATCAGAAGCTTCTAAAGCCATGACGTAATTTTCTGGAATTTTCCAAGCTGTTTAAAGGCACAGTCAACATAGTGTATGTAAACTTCTGACCCACTGTAATTGTGATACAGGGAATTTATAAGACAAATAATCTTGTCTGTAAACAATTGTTGGAAAAATTACTTGTGTCATGCACAAAGTGGATGTCCTAACCGACTTGCCAAAACTATAGTTTGTTAACATGACATTTTTTGGAGTGGTTGAAGAATGAGATTTATTGACTTCAACCAAAGTGTATGTATACATTGCCTTCAGAAAGTATTTACACCCATTGACTTTTTCCACATTTTGTTGTGTAAAAGCCTGAATATATAATTGTTTAAACTGAGATTTTGTGTCACTGGCCGACACATAATACCCCATAATGTTAAGTGGAAATATGCTTTTACAAATTAATTTAAAAAGAAAAGCTGAAATGTCTTTAGTCAATAAGTATTCAACCCCTTTGCAAGCCTAAATAAATTCAGGAGTAAAAATGTTTGTAACAAGCCACATAATAGGATGCATGGACTCACTCTGTGTACAATAACAGTGTTCATGACTTGAATGACTACCTCATCTCAGTACCCCACACATATGTAAGGTCCCTCAGGTGAGACGTGCATTTCAAACCCAGTTTCAGGGAGGTTTTCCAATGCCTCACAAAGAAGGGCACCTTTTGGTAGTTGGGTAAACAGAAAAAAGTAGACATTGAGCATGGTGAAGCAATTAATTACCCTTTGACATAAAGCACAGAGTCACTACAAAGATACCGACGTCCTTCCTAACTGATTTGCCGAGAGGAAGGAAACCGCTCAGGTAGTTCACCATGTGTGCTTGTAATTGGCTTCGACTAAAGGAGATTTTTTTGGGGATAAAAGTAAACGGAATAGAGCTACTGTAAAAATCCTATAGGAAAACCTTTATCAGTCTGTTTTCCAACAGAAGAATTCACCTTTCAGCAGGACAATGACCTAAAACACAAGGCCAAATATACACTGCGGTTGCTTACCTAGACGACAATAAATGTTCCTGAGTGGGCTAGTTAAAATGTTGATTTAAATCGGCATGCAACTCTACGGAAATACTTTAAATTGGCTGTCTAAGCAATAATCAACAGCCAAAGGTGATTCCAACATGTATTGACTCAGGGAGTGGAATACTTACGTAATCAAGATATTTGTGTTGTATTTTTCATATTTGTCTTCCACTTTGAAATTACAGAATATTCTGTGTAGATTGATTGTCACCCAGTAAAATACTACTTGAGTAAAAGTCTAAAAGTACTTGGTTTTAAGTATCAAAAGTAAATATATTTTCTAAAGTATTCTTAAGTATTAAAAGTACAAGTAAAAGTTTGAGAAACAGACACCTCACCGGTCCTCAACTGGCAGCTTCATTAAATAGTACCTGCAAACACCAGTCTCAATGTCAACAGTGACAGATTTTTTGGGTTTGTTAAAAAAACAAATTTTAATGCACAATTTATGTAGTAGCACTGTTCCATATATCTTGATCTCTCTCCACATATACTTTTTCTCATTAGATTGCTTCTTTTTTTGTAAATTTTTTTTTACAAACTATGTACGATTCCTTAACGCTTTCCAACATTGAACAAGTAGAGTCATAAACATAATAAATACCATGTTTCCTTATTGGACTTCGAAAGAGGAAAGAAGAAGAATTGCAACATTATCAAACATAACAACAAAAGTGAAAAAAATGACATCAAACTACGTATCGCACCTTTCATCACAAAATCTTAAGTAGACACATTGTGGACATAATTAGATTTATTTATCAACCTATAGTATCGGTAATGTGGGCCTGTGTCCTTCAATAAAAGCTGTACCCTTTAAATAATGTGATAAATATTTTAAAAAATCTGTGTGCCTTAGACAGTTAAATAAATACAAATATTTTTGGTTCTTACACCTTCACAACAAAAGACGAACACATTGTAAATACCCGAGAAAGAACACTTACATACATCGCTGTTATATCGTAACTATAACTGCATCGAGAGAAATCGGTCAAGACCCCTCTGCACAATTTAAGGAAACAAATTAAACCCAATCAACAATCAAAAAAGAGAATGGGCGGCAGCAGACTTTCTTATTGAAATTAAGAGAAATAATAACAGCCTATAGACTAGATAGATGAGCTTGTGCCTTTGGAGGATGTCCGTGACCACAACTATTTTGGTAATGACAAATAAAAACGAGAGTACATTTGATTACACTGATGTTGCTGACAGGCAGTGGAATGACAGCTGATTACACTAATAGCATATGTGCAAATAACTGGAATTCACGATGAAGCTGTCTGTGTACTGTTTACTGGAGCCATTTTCAATGTCGGCATTATATTAAAGAAGTATGAGGACTACGGCACACTTTGAGAGACATCTACTGTATATAGAATGATGATAATAATACTAGTAATAATGACGGCTGCCTCAAGAAACGACTTTCCCTCGATTGACGTCAGTTAGCAAAATGAGAATTTCAAAATCGGAGTCTGACCATGCACCTGTATACATGAAAATATTTGATTAACTAAAATATTCCTGTTTCCTGGAAAAGGAATGAAAATAGCTGTATTGTCCATTTGCTACAAAATACTGAAATACTGCATTTCATTGAAAAAGTTTTCAATAGGATCTGGTTATTGGTTATGATAACTGGAATATGTGTTCAAAATAGAATTACATTCAGTGTTTGGAATACATGTCTCGGAAATCTGGTAGCAGTGATATAGAACAGGGTTCTTGTAACATTATAACAGAGAACCAACTGACTTTGGAATTCCAGGGTAAATCATTTTGGTTAAGAGAGAACATATTTTCATGACAGAGGCAGGTACCTGGATTTGGAATGCATAACACTATCATACATTGGCAATTCCATTCCAGGCCAACCTCTAATCTCATGAATGTAATATCGTCATTTATCCTGGCTGTTGAGGAATACATGGTATGTGTTGGAGGGCAGTAGCATCCCTGGCTGGGTGAGCGAAGAGTTCGTTTTGACATATCAACCGCCAGACATTCTCTCTCTCTCTCTCTCTCTCTCTCTCTCTCTCTCTCTCTCTCTCTCTCTCTCTCTCTCTCTCTCTCTCTCTCTCTCTCTCTCTCTCTCTCTCTCTCTCTCTCTCTCTCTCTCTCTCTCTCTCTCTCTCTCTCTTCAATTTGTTAAACAGCATGACAGGTACATAAACAATGGGATTGTGGAATAAACTGTGCTCTGTTCGATGGGGTTGGACAGTAGTTTTATCACATTTTCCACGTGAAAAATAAATCAGCCTGCCTTCAGCAGACATAGATGAAGCCACATCTGTGATTCTTGTGATCGTTTCTGTCAGCGATTAGGATACATCTGCCTGACAATACGTTCTAGAACTATAAACTTATTCAAAGTCAAACAAAGCCAATCCTCTGTTGCCAGATATGTCTATAGACAAAAAAAAAGCAATCTGTAAACATTGCCAATGAAATCACATATTTTATTCTGACTGCTTTATGCCAATGATCAAAAGGGACCGGGAGGAAAAAAAGATTCAGATCAAACATTTTTTGTTGTCTATAGACATATCTGGCAACAGAGGATTGGCTTTGTTTGACTTTGAAAAATAAACACAGCAGTTTGTTTTCTTTTGGTGTTTAAATGTCAGTTTGCGCTTCTGGATGCATTTCAACTGAATACCCACTGGGCACAGAAGTCACTTCAATGTCTCGTTTTAATATTCATTTGGTTGAGTTGTCAACTAACGTGAATTTAACGTGAAATCCACCAAATATGCCACCCTGTCATTTGATTGGTGTGAGATAAAGGCCAAAATCCCATCAATTTAAAAATCCAATCAGTTTCCCACGTTGATTAAACACCACATTGAATTTTTGGGTTGAAATGACGATTCAACCAGTTAAAAAAAAATACTGTTTATAATTGTGTTCCAAATAAGCACAAAAGTCTGTATGAACAAATACAGCACTTTATGCCGTTCAAAGCCTAAAGAAAAACATCAAAACAATCCCTCTTTCTGGTCCCTGGTTGTGAACTATGGCCTGGGGGCGTGGACGCAGGAAGATGTTTTGGAGTGAGGGTGCCTTCACCGTTATACTTTTTAAAATGTAGATTTATCAGGGGTGCTGCAGCAACCTCAATACCCCTACTTCATGCGGCTATGCCCGGGGGAACATTTTAAGTCAAATCCCAGCAAGTCCCAGTTCCTATCCCTGCCTCTATCTATACCACAAAAGCCCTTCTTATTTCATTCTCAGTTCTTCCATTCACTCGCTCATTCATAGAGATGCTGCACAGCAGGGAACTGTGTCAGGATACAGGCTTTGGTACTATTCTCTCTTTCCTGAATTGTCCCTTGCGCTCAGCTTTCAGTCAAACTAGCTGTGACTTCCCTGCAGATAGAGCTAATTAGCAGACCATGCTAATTAGCAGACCACGTGCACGAGAGAGAGAGAGAGGCAGATGAGAAGTCCTTGTGGGTGAGACCATTATAACTCTCACAGTCCTCTCACAGCTCTACCTACTGGGGTGAGCTATCTTAACACCAAGGAAAACTTTGGTCTTAATTGGTTTCATCCTATGCTGTGTGGGGTAGTGTGTGGAAGCCAACTGGTTCTCTGAGCTCAGAGATTCAAGCTTCAAGCTCACAAGCTTTTTGGGAGGGCTCCCACATGAGCCAATGTACAGAACAACAAAAACAAGGGACATTTTGGGGAGCTGATTGTGAATTATTTTAGCTTTTGTATTTTTTTAAATTACAATATTTTTCAGCGAGAGAGAGCGAGTGAGGGGGGAATCCTACTGCAAAACATTTCAGACTGGTCCTGTCTAGACAACGTCTATCTGAAGATGCATAACTATATTCCCCTTTGTCAGAACAAACCACAAGAAGTCAGCATTCACTCAATCATCTGCCAGACAGTGTCAATCTTTTCCTAGTTACTTTGACTTATTTGTGTGTCATTCAAAAAATAAAAAGTTGTGCTATGTGCATGACAATATCTGATAAATGGTTTTATGTTCTGGAATTGGAATGATGATCAGATGTGTTATGGTCCTTCATAATGGGTGGTTCAATTTGAAAGGATTTGCAGAATTTCAGCAAAGTATTGTCAGTACCCACTGGGTACAGGTGTCAATTCAATGTCTTTTCCATGTTGGTTCAATGTAATTTTGTTGAAATGATGTGGAAACAATGTTGATTCAACCAGTGTGTGTGCCCATTGGGTACCTTCTATGACACAATAGCAATGTAACATATTACCTTTTTGATGGCAAGAAAGAGTTTGAAGAACAAAATGATTTAGTCTGAAGATTTAGTATAGATAAGTTTTGCAAGTTGCAGAGATGAAGCATCCAGAAACATCCACGTTCATCTCAGACCTTAACATGGCTAGCCCAAAAAAATGATATTAATAATTGGCATTTCTCCCAATCCAGCTTTCAACAACGATATACTAAAGTGGACGTTATCTTATTATTAAAGTCCTGGTAATTTTGGAATTTGAAATAAATAAAAGTGCTTTTTTTTAAAGGAGTGCTTATTCGGTTGAAAATTAACACCTTTTACAACCTTACGCAACAGAAAAAATATATTCAGTTGTTTCATACTGTAGCCTATGATAATTCTTCTCCATATGTTTGTGTTTGTATTTGCTTGAGCCTCAAAAAAACCTTATCAGGCGTGAAATGCCTTATTGATGTTAAACTGCTGCTCATCCTTCACCCCCCCCCCCCCCCCGGGTCTGACTATATCTAAGCCAACTTTACGTTTGAGTCCCAGGAAAAGGCTAAGATGAAAGGGAGGAGAAGAAGTCCTCACAGTTTGAGGAGAGTTATGCTAAATACTTACTTCCTGACAGAACTGGGCAACACAAACACAACTGTTTTGTCCTCTAGGTAGATCTGACGGTGTGTACCAATTTTCACAGTTCATTCCCATTAGTAACAGTCTTGGATGTCACATCACGTTTTTTTCCGCTTGCACAATGTCTTGGTTGTTGTTGTAAGGATAACGGGGAAGGCATCCATCTTCAATGGTGGCCTAAGATTTCACATCAGAACATGGTCTCTATGAAGATAATAATTCATCAGAAAAACAGAAGGAAGGAATGGGAGAATGTTTACTAGAGACAGTAGTCTGGACAGACATGAAATGAATGGTCCATGGCGGTCATTCGCTTTATGATGCAGCGCCAGAAAGCATAGCCAGCTCAAAGTTCAAAAATTGCTCCACAGGAAATAAAAACATGCAAAGGAACAAGAATCAAATTGTTTGTGTCAATGATCTTGAACAGGTCAGTTAGTCCAACAGGGATAATGTATTTGTCACGTGCCCCAACACCATTTTCTCCCCACTTTCTGAGTATTCTTATGGACTCCAACTCCATCCATATGGACTCCAACTTCTGGATTTTGCAAAAAACAATAAGAGAACACTGGACTTACTGACAAACGTGATTAAAAAAAAACTGACATCAAAAGTCACCTCTCAGCTGAATCTGCCAACGCCACAGGGATTGTACCAATTCCCTGTGCTGCCTTTTGGCAAAAAGTCTGCTCTTGACATTGCTTAGCTTGGCTTTTGTCATCCTGACCGTCTGTAGCTTCCAGAGGGAATGCACTGAGCGAACGTACCTCAATGTATTAGCAGGCGAGAGACTACAGAGGTCACCGCACCCTGGGAGGGGATATGTGAGGTCTGTGTTTACAGACCAAGTGTACCCTGTGTGAACCATCACGGTAGCTGTTTCCCTCGGTTGGTTTGGAGAGAAGAGTTGAAAGCGGTGCTCTGTGGGGGACATGTTGGAGGGGTGGTTGGCGGTGAGAGGTTAGAAGGGGGCGTTCAGCCAAAGCAGAGTGTTGCTGGTCCTCAAACAGCCGAGGACTGCTTGATGCTGTGGAAGCTGACCCGCGTGGGCGACGTGGGGATGGACATGGCGCGCGCCACCCTAGCCCTGATTGAATGCTTGTCCTGCCAGCGGTGCCATCTCTTCCTAACTGCAGAACGCACCTGAGAGGATAGCAGAGAGAGAGAGACAAATTTAGACAAAATTCAAATTTAGTTTGGTCTGATGGTGTAAATTGTTAACGAAAGTAACATGTATTGTATTCACTTTCTTCACAGAAACTATATAAATCGGCAATGTCATTTTGATTGAATGCCACTTATACACTGCTCAAAAAAATTAAGGGAACACTAAAATAACACATCCTAGATCTGAATGAATGAAATATTTTTATTAAATACTTTTTTCTTTACATAGTTGAATGTGCTGACAACGAAATCACACAAAAATGATCAATGGAAATCAAATTTATCAACCCATGGAGGTCTGAATTTTGAGTCACACTAAAATTTAAAGTGGAAAACCACACTACAGGCTGATCCAACTTTGATGTAATGTCCTTAAAACAAGTCAAAATGAGGCTCAGTAGTGTGTGTGGCCTCCATGTGCCTGTATGACCTCCCTACAACGCCTGGGCATGCTCCTGATGAGGTGGCGGAAGGTCTCCTGAGGGATCTCCTCCCAGACCTGGACTAAAGCATCCGCCAACTCCTGGACAGTCTGTGGTGCAATGTGGCGTTGGTGGATGGAGCGAGACATGATGTCCCAGATGTGCTTGCAGGAACTGCTGACACACTCCAGCCACATAAAGTCTAGCATTGCCTTGCATTAGGAGGAACCCAGGGCCAACTGCACCAGCATATGGTCCCACAAGGGGTCTGAGGATCTCATCTCGGTACCTAATGGCAGTCAGGCTATCTCTGGCGAGCACATGGAGGGCTGTGCGGCCCCCCAAAGAAATGCAACCCCACACCATGACTGACCCACCGCCAAACCAGTCATGATGGAGGATGTCCAAATCAAATCAAATCAAATCAAATTTTATTTGTCACATACACATGGTTAGCAGATGTTAATGCGAGTGTAGCAAAATGCTTGTGCTTCTAGTTCCGACAATGCAGTAATAACCAACAAGTAATCTAACTAACAATTCCAAAACTACTGTCTTATACACAGTGTAAGGGGATAAAGAATATGTACATAAGGATACATGAATGCGTGATGGTACAGAGCAGCATATGCAAGATACAGTAGATGGTATCGAGTACAGTATATACATATGAGATGAGTATGTAAACAAAGTGGCATAGTTAAAGTGGCTAGTGATACATGTATTACATAAGGATGCAGTCGATGATATAGAGTACAGTATATACATATGCATATGAGATGAAAAATGTAGGGTAAGTAACATTATATAAGGTAGCATTGTTTAATGTGGCTAGTGATATTTACATCATTTCCCATCAATTCCCATTATTAAAGTGGCTGGAGTTGAGTCAGTGTCAGTGTCAGTGTGTTGGCAGCAGCCACTCAATGTTAGTGGTGGCTGTTTAACAGTGTGATGGCCTTGAGATAGAAGCTGTTTTTCAGTCTCTCGGTCCCAGCTTTGATGCACCTGTATTGACCTCGCCTTCTGGATGATAGCGGGGTGAACAGGCAGTGGCTCGGGTGGTTGATGTCCTTGATGATCTTTATGACCTGACACCACACTCCGAGGGCCCTCACCTCCTCCCTGTAGGCCGCCTCGTCGTTGTTGGTAATTAAGCCTACCGCTGTTGTGTCGTCCGCAAACTTGATGATTGAGTTGGAGGCGTGCGTGGCCACGCAGTCTTGGGTGAACAGGGAGTACAGGAGAGGGCTCAGAACGCACCCTTGTGGGGCCCCAGTGTTGAGGATCAGCGGGGAGGAGATGTTGTTGCCTACCCTCACCACCTGGGGGTGGCCCGTCAGGAAGTCCAGTACCCAGTTGCACAGGGCGGGGTCGAGACCCAGGGTCTCGAGCTTGATGACGAGCTTGAGAGGGCTCAGAACGCACCCTTGTGGGGCCCCAGTGTTGAGGATCAGCGGGGAGGAGATGTTGTTGCCTACCCTCAACACCTGGGGGCGGCCCGTCAGGAAGTCCAGTACCCGGTTGCACAGGGCGGGGTCAAGACCCAGGGTCTCGAACTTGATGACGAGCTTGGAGGGTACTATGGTGTTGAATGCCGAGCTGTAGTCGATGAACAGCATTCTCACATAGGTATTCCTCTTGTCCAGATGGGTAAGGGCAGTGTGCATTGTGGTTGAGATTGCATCGTCTGTGGACCTATTTGGGCGGTAAGCAAATTGGAGTGGGTCTAGGGTGTCAGGTAGGGTGGAGGGGATATGGTCCTTGACTAGTCTCTCAAAGCACTTCATGATGACGGAAGTGAGTGCTACGGGGCGGTAGTCGTTTAGCTCAGTTACCTTAGCTTTCTTGGGAACAGGAACAATGGTGGCCCTCTTGAAGCATGTGGGAACAGCAGACTGGTATAGGGATTGATTGAATATGTCCGTAAACACACCGGCCAGCTGGTCTGCGCATGCTCTGAGGGCGCGGCTGGGGATGCCGTCTGGGCCTGCAGCCTTGCGAGGGTTAACACATTTAAATGTCTTACTCACCTCGGCTGCAGTGAAGGAGAGTCCGCATGTTTTCGTTGCAGGCCGTGTCAGTGGCACTGTATTGTCCTCAAAGCGGGCAAAAAAGTTATTTAGTCTGCCTGAGAGCAAGACATCCTGGTCCGTGACTAGGCTGGATTTCTTCTTGTAGTCCGTGATTGACAGTAGACCCTGCCACATGCCTCTTGTGTCTGAGCCATTGAATTGAGGTTCTACTTTGTCTCTGTACTGACGCTTAGCTTGTTTGATAGCCTTGCGGAGGGAATAGCTGCACTGTTTGTATTCGGTCATGTTACCAGTCACCTTGCCCTGATTAAAAGCAGTGGTTCGCGCTTTCAGTTTCATGCGAATGCTGCCATCAATCCACGGTTTCTGGTTAGGGAATGTTTTAATCGTTGCTATGGGAACGACATCTTCAATGCACATTCTAATGAACTCGCACACCGAATCAGCGTATTCGTCAATATTGTTATCTGACGCAATACGAAACATATCCCAGTCCACGTGATGGAAGCAGTCTTGGAGTGTGGAGTCAGCTTGGCCGGACCAGCGTTGGACAGACCTCAGCGTGGGAGCCTCTTGTTTTAGTTTCTGTCTGTAGGCAGGGATCAACAAAATGGAGTCGTGGTCAGCTTTTCCGAAAGGGGGGCGGGGCAGGGCCTTATATGCATCGCGGAAGTTAGAGTAACAATGATCCAAGGTTTTTCCACCCCTGGTTGCGCAATCGATATGTTGATAAAATTTAGGGAGTCTTGTTTTCAGATGAGCCTTGTTAAAATCCCCAGCTACAATGAATGCAGCCTCCGGATAAATAGATTCCAGTTTGCAAAGAGTCAAATAAAGTTTGTTCAGAGCCATCGATGTGTCTGCTTGGGGGGGATATATACGGCTGTGATTATAATCGAAGAGAATTCTCTTGGTAGATAATGCGGTCTACATTTGATTGTGAGGAATTCTAAATCAGGCGAACAGAACGATTTGAGTTCCTGTATGTTTCTTTCATCACACCATGTCTCGTTAGCCATAAGGCATATGCCCCCGCCCCTCTTTTTACCAGAAAGATGTTTGTCTCTGTCGGCGCGATGCATGGAGAAACCCGCTGGCTGCACCCCCTCGGATAGCGTCTCTCCAGTGAGCCATGTTTCCGTGAAGAAAGAACATTACAGTCTCTGATGTCCCTCTGGAATGCTACCCTTGCTCGGATTTCATCAACCTTGTTGTCAAGAGACTGGACATTGGCGAGAAGAATGCTAGGGAGTGGTGCACGATGTGCCCGTCTCCGGAGTCTGACCAGAAGACCGCCTCGTTTCCCTCTTTTTCGGAGTAATTTTTTTGGGTCGCTGCATGGGATCCATTCCGTTGTCCTGTTTGAAAGGCAGAACACAGGATCCGCGTCGCGAAAAACATATTCTTGGTCGTACTGATGGTGAGTTGATGCTGATCTTATATTCAGTAGTTCTTCTCGACTGTATGTAATGAAACCTAAGATGACCTGGGGTACTAATGTAAGAAATAACACGTAAAAAAACAAAAAACTGCATAGTTTCCTAGGAACGCAAAGCGAGGCGGCCATCTCTGTCGGCGCCGGAAGTACGCAGGCAGTGTTGCAGGCAGCAGAACGTTCTCCACTGCGTCTCCTGACTGTCACGTCTTTCACATGTGCTCAGTGTGAACCTGCTTTCATCTGTGAAGAGCACAGGGCGCCAGTGGCAAATTTGCCAATCTTGGTGTTCTCTGGCAAATGCAAACGTCCTGCACGGTGTTGGGCTGTAAGCACAACCCCCACCTGTGGACGTCGGGCCTTCATACCACCCTCATGGAGTCTGTTTCTGACCGTGTGAGCAGACACATGCACATTTGTGGCCTGCTGGAGGTCATTTTGCAGGGCTCTGGCAGTGCTCCTCCTGCTCCTCCTTGCACAAAGGCGGAGGTAGCGGTCTTGTTGCTGGGTTGTTTCCCTCCTACGGCCTCCTCCACGTCTCCTGATGTACTGGCCTGTCTCCTGGTAGCGCCTCCATGCTCTGGACACTACGCTGACAGACACAGCAAACCTTCTTGCCACAGCTCGCATTGATGTTCCATCCTGGATGAACTGCACTACCTGAGCCACTTGTGTGGGTTGTAGACGCAGTCTCATGCTACCACTAGAGTGAAAGCACCGTCAGCATTCAAAAGTGACCAAAACATCAGCCAGGAAGCATAGGAACTGAGAAGTGGTCTTGCTAATTGCCTATAAATTCCACCGGCTGTCTATACCATTTGCACAACAGCATGTGAAATGTATTGTCAATCAGTGTTGCTTCCTAAGTGGACCATTTGATTTCACAGAAGTGTGATTGACTTGGAGTTACATTGTGTTGTTTAAGTGTTCCCTCTATTTTTTTGAGCAGTGTAGTTAACTGCCACGTTAAGTGAGTTTCCATTGAATTGTTTTCACCTAATTAAAATATGATCTCATTTATGCAATTTCCAAATTGTGGTAACCAAGGAGAAGTGGACAGTGTTGGGACACTGCCATGGAATTAAAAATAAAAGGGAGGTAGAAGCTTTTAAGGCACTGAACTTCTGCCACACCATGAGGACCACCATGTTTCCTCTAATAACAAGTCAGTGACATGACTACTTTCCTTATTTGCTTTTGGATTGTATTAACCTCATTAGAAGCCCAAACTTTGACTGGATGTATCAAAGGATAAGTGTACAGGCTCCTTTCTCACGAATGACTGAGTTTACAAAAGGAGAAGCGTCACTATGTTCTTTGGCTCCCCGGTTTAAGTGTGCTGAAAGATACAAAATCTAAGTTCTGGTTGTTCCCTTTCTAAACTTATATTCATGAAACTGTGTGCTCCATTGAGCTTCCACATCTTGGATAGCACTCTTTCTTCAGCAGGAAAGTGTTTATTTGATTTGTATCCATGATTCTACCAAAACACAGGCTTTACGTAAGACGCCGATCACAGTATATTTAATCAAAGCCAACCTGTTTTTTTTTCACCTGCTTCTAACGAACTAGAGCAACAAGCAGCTCAATCTTTTCACTTTGTATTATGTCAAACCCTGCAGGCCCCTTTGGAACACTTCACACAGTTGGCTGCGGAATTGAAGGAAATATGTCACAGAGGATGAGGACTGTGTACAGTAGGGGTGTGAAGGCAGTAAAGACACATTTGGTTATGTCTGCGGAAAGAGCCTTGAGTGTTTAATACAGAATTAGAATAACATACGGTATATTCATGATCATAGATAGAATAGCTGCCTGACAGTTGGATTACACTGTGGGAGTGATTTCATGGATAAAAGGAAAAATGAATCACTTTCCCGCTCTTTTCTCAGCGACTGGAAGCATTTCACACAAAAGAGGTTTCCAATATAACCTTTTTATTAGAGTAAAGTACATTGGATAAAACATGTAAAGACAAGCCTGTTGGAAACAGCTAATTTGTCGACAAAACTAAATATGTGGGCAAATTCTTTGGTCTGTGAGACAGAATATGCGACAATTGCAGTAGAAAAGCTTTTATCTGCAAATATTGACACAATAACCATAATTTTGAAGTAAACTAGGATTCACACTATGCTACGTTGTGTGATTCTCCCACTGCGACTTGGCAAAGCATGCACAGATTTAAATAAGTTATGAACTTCACAGGGTGGTGAATGTGCATGGTGATGAGCTTGATGCTGCCAGGTCTACTCCCGCTCCACCTCTCATTGTCGCCAATTTTCTCATTATTCCGCAAACCTGTCACAATTGTTACACGCACTGCACCTCATGAGACACACCCAGACTCCATCACATTCCTGATTACGTCCCCTATATCAGTCACTCCCTTTGGTTCTTTCGCCAGGCTATATTGTTTTGTGTTTCATGTCTGTGTGCTACTCGTGGTTCTTGTTATGTTCCATGATCGTTTATTCATTAAATTCACTCCCTGTACTTGCTTCCCAATTTATTAGCGTTGACGATCCAGAATTGCTCCTCACCAAAGGAAGAAACAGGGATTTATTTTTGGCTTTTTTACTGGTGACGTCGGGTCCAAGGGAGGCTGATGACGCAACCAAGGATGGCTCTTTAGGCTTCCATGCCTCAGCCGACTCGACTGGTTCTCAAGCCTCGGTTGGCTCGTCAGGCGTCAATTGCCGAAGCGACAGGGGAAAAGCCGCAGCTAGCTCGTCAGGCTTCCGTGACTCAGCTGGCTCGTCGGGATCCCATGCCTCAGACGGCTTGACAGGTTCCCATGCCTCAGCAGAAGCGATCCTGGTCCTCGCGACTGTCCCTCTGGTCAGGGTCCTGTCGCTGGAGCCACGCGTCAGGGAGGATGTACTGTCACGTCTACTCTCGCTCCCCCTCTCTGGCTCTTGTTGCCAGTTTCCTCATTATTACGCACACTTGTGCCTCATGAGACTCACCTGGACTCCATCACCTTCCTGATTACCTCCCCTATATCTGCCACTTCCTTTGGTTCTTTCCCCAGGAGTCATTGTTTCATGTATGCACGCTACTCGTGTTTCTTGTTTTGTTCCATGTTCGTTAATGTATTAAATTTAAACCCTGTACTTGCTTCCCGATTTATTAGCGTAGCCATTACAGATGCTTCTTTCCAATAACTATCGGTGACATAAAACCTTCGATTATTTCCTGTGCTTTTCATTCTAATCATGTCTTATATCAGAGTGAGCTCAAATTATTGGGACAGGGACTCTGTACTCCAGCACTTTGGATTTGAAATGATATAATACACAAATATCATAACCCCCCCCCCCCCAAGATGCTAACCTCCACTGTTATTTTAATGATGAGAGGTTAGCATGTCTTGGAGGTATGATATTTGTGCGTCTAACATTCTCACTCGTTTAGGATTATCCGTAATCATGGTAGCATCCACATGAATGTAGAAGTGTTTATAAATATTTTCTGTTATTTACAATAAAAGTGACTCAAAGTTACACATTATTTACAATTCATTTCTATTGGGCACAAAATCATCTGAAACAAACATAATGCATCAAACTCATTTATAGCGTCACAAACTTGAAGTAGTCATTGTGTATGCAATGAATATGGGACCAAATTCGTACATTTTTACTACTTTAATACACTGAAGTGAATTTATCCCTATACTTTTGGTCCCCTAAAAGTGAGGGACTATGTACAAAAAGTGCTGTAATGTCTAAATGGTTAATCAGATGTGAATGAAAATACCCTAAAATTAAAGCAGACATTCTGCACTTTAATTGTCATGTTTGTCATTTATTATCATGTCTTGTCCCTGTGCTCCCCATTCTATTCGTTTCCCTCTGCTGGTCTTATTAGGTTCTTTCCCTCTTTCTATCCCTCTCTCTCCCCCTCCCTCTCTCACTCTCTCGCTCTCTCTTCTCTCTATCGTTCCGTTCCTGCTCCCAGCTGTTCCTATTCCCCTAATCATCATTTAGTCTTCCCACACCTGTTCCCGATCCTTTCCCCTGATTAGAGTCCCTATTTCTTCCTTTGTGTTCCGTTCCTGTCCCGTCGGTTCCTTGTTTAGAATTCGCCGTGCTGTTATTGTGTATCGCCCTGTCCTGTCGTGTTTTTGCCTTCATCAGATGCTGCGTGTGAGCAGGTGTCTCCGTCAGCTACGGCCTGCGCCTACCCGAAGCGACCTGCAGTCTGTGGCCGCTTCTCCTGTTATTCCCCTCTACAGACTAGAGGATTTCTGTTATTCCCTGTTTGGACATTTCCTGTTAAGGATTCAGGATTTGTCGTTTTCTGTTTGGACTTGAATAAACTCTGTTTCTGTTAAGTCGCTTTTGGGTCCTCTTTCACCGGCATGACAGAAGGAACCGACCAAGGAATGGACCCAGCGACTTCAGACGCTCGTTACACTGCCGTCAAGATCCAAGGAGCCATGCTCGGCAGACACGAGCAGGAATTGTCTGCTGCTCGCCATGCCGTGGAGAACCTGGCCGCTCAGGTTTCCGACCTCTCTGGACAGTTCCAGAGTCTACGTCTCGTGCCACCTGTTACTTCCTGGCCTGCCGAGCCTCCAGAACCTAGGGTTAATAACCCACCTTGCTACTCCGGGCAGCCCACTGAGTGCCGCTCCTTTCTCACGCAGTGTGAGATTGTGTTCTCTCTCCAACCCAACACATACTCTAGAGAGAGAGCTCGGGTTGCTTACGTCATTTCACTCCTTACTGGCCGGGCTCGAGAATGGGGCACAGCTATCTGGGAGGCAAGGGCTGATTGCTCTAACAAGTTCCAGAACTTTAAAGAGGAGATGATTCGGGTTTTTGACCGTTCAGTTTTTGGTAGGGAGGCTTCTAGGGCCCTGGCTTCCTTATGCCAAGGTGAACGGTCCATAACGGATTATTCTATTGAGTTTCGCACTCTTGCTGCCTCTAGTGAGTGGAACGAGCCGGCGCTGCTCGCTCGTTTTCTGGAGGGACTCCACGCAGTGGTTAAGGATGAGATTCTCTCCCGGGAGGTTCCTTCAGATGTGGACTCTTTGATTGCTCTCGCCATCCGCATAGAACGACGGGTAGATCTTCGTCACCGGGCTCGTGGAAGAGAGCTCGCATCAACGGTGTTTCCCTGCTCCGCATCGCAACCATCTCCCTCCTCTGGCTTTGAGACTGAGCCCATGCAGCTGGGAGGGATTCGCATCTCGACTAAGGAGAGGGAACGGAGGATCACCAACCGCCTGTGCCTCTATTGCGGAGTTGCTGGACATTTTGTTAATTCATGTCCAGTAAGAGGCCAGAGCCCATCAGTAAGCGGAGGGCTACTGGTGAGCGCTACTACTCAGGTCTCTTCATCTAGATCTTGTACTACTATGTCGGTCCATCTACGCTGGACCGGTTCGGTGCTACATGCAGTGCCTTGATTGACTCTGGGGCTGAGGGTTGTTTCATGGACGAAGCATGGGTTCGGAAACATAACATTCCTTTCAGACCGTTAGACAAGCCTACGCCCATGTTTGCCTTAGATGGTAGTCATCTTCCCAGTATCAAATTTGAGACACTACCTTTAACTCTCACAGTATCTGGTAACCACAGTGAGACTATTTCTTTTTTTATTTTCCGTTCACCGTTTACACCTGTTGTTTTGGGTCATCCCTGGCTAGTATGTCATAATCCTTCTATTAATTGGTCTAGTAATTCTATCCTATCCTGGAACGTTTCTTGTCATGTGAAGTGTTTAATGTCTGCCATCCCTCCCGTTTCTTCTGTCCCTACTTCTCAGGAGGAACCTGGCGATTTGACAGGAGTGCCGGAGGAATATCATGATCTGCGCACGGTCTTCAGTCGGTCCCGAGCCAACTCCCTTCCTCCTCACCGGTCGTATGATTGTAGTATTGATCTCCTTCCGGGGACCACTTCTCCTCGAGGTAGACTATACTCTCTGTCGGCTCCCGAACGTAAGGCTCTCGAGGATTATTTGTCTGTGTCTCTTGACGCCGGTACCATAGTGCCTTCTTCTTCTCCGGCCGGGGCGGGGTTCTTTTTTGTTAAGAAGAAGGACGGTACTCTGCGCCCCTGCGTGGATTATCGAGGGCTGAATGACATAACGGTTAAGAATCGTTATCCGCTTCCCTTATGTCATCAGCCTTCGAGATTCTGCAGGGAGCCAGGTGCTTTACTAAGTTGGACCTTCGTAACGCTTACCATCTCGTGCGCATCAGAGAGGGGGACGAGTGGAAAACGGCGTTTAACACTCCGTTAGGGCATTTTGAGTACCGGGTTCTGTCGTTCGGTCTCGCCAATGCGCCAGCTGTTTTTCAGGCATTAGTTAATGATGTTCTGAGAGACATGCTGAACATCTTTGTTTTTGTCTATCTTGACGATATCCTGATTTTTTCTCCGTCACTCGAGATTCATGTTCAGCACGTTCGACGTGTTCTACAGCGCCTTTTAGAGAATTGTCTCTACGTAAAGGCTGAGAAGTGCTCTTTTCATGTCTCCTCCGTTACTTTTCTCGGTTCCGTTATTTCCGCTGAAGGCATTCAGATGGATTCCGCTAAGGTCCAAGCTGTCAGTGATTGGCCCGTTCCAAGGTCACGTGTCGAGTTGCAGCGCTTTTTAGGTTTCGCTAATTTCTATCGGCGTTTCATTCGTAATTTCGGTCAAGTTGCTGCCCCTCTCACAGCTCTTACTTCTGTCAAGACGTGTTTTAAGTGGTCCGGTTCCGCCCAGGGAGCTTTTGATCTTCTAAAAGAACGTTTTACGTCCGCTCCTATCCTCGTTACTCCTGACGTCACTAGACAATTCATTGTCGAGGTTGACGCTTCAGAGGTAGGCGTGGGAGCCATTCTATCCCAGCGCTTCCAGTCTGACGATAAGGTTCATCCTTGCGCTTATTTTTCTCATCGCCTGTCGCCATCTGAGCGCAACTATGATGTGGGTAACCGTGAACTGCTCGCCATCCGCTTAGCCCTAGGCGAATGGCGACAGTGGTTGGAGGGGGCGACCGTTCCTTTTGTCGTTTGGACAGACCATAAGAACCTTGAGTACATCCGTTCTGCCAAACGACTTAATGCCCGTCAAGCTCGTTGGGCGTTGTTTTTCGCTCGTTTCGAGTTTGTGATTTCTTACCGTCCGGGTAGCAAGAACACCAAGCCTGATGCCTTATCCCGTCTGTTTAGTTCTTCTGTGGCTTCTACTGATCCCGAGGGGATTCTTCCTTATGGGCGTGTTGTCGGGTTAACAGTCTGGGGAATTGAAAGACAGGTTAAGCAAGCACTCACGCACACTGCGTCGCCGCGCGCTTGTCCTAGTAACCTCCTTTTCGTTCCTGTTTCCACTCGTCTGGCTGTTCTTCAGTGGGCTCACTCTGCCAAGTTAGCTGGTCATCCCGGTGTTCGAGGCACTCTTGCGTCTATTCGCCAGCGCTTTTGGTGGCCGACTCAGGAGCGTGACACGCGCCGTTTCGTGGCTGCTTGTTCGGACTGCGCGCAGACTAAGTCGGGTAACTCTCCTCCTGCCGGTCGTCTCAGACCGCTCCCCATTCCTTCTCGACCATGGTCTCACATCGCCTTAGACTTCATTACCGGTCTGCCTTTGTCTGCGGGGAAGACTGTGAGAGCCGCCAATAAACGCAGGATTAAGAGTCCAAGGTATTGTTGCGGCCAGAGAGTGTGGCTTTCCACTCGCAACCTTCCTCTTACGACAGCTTCTCGTAAGTTGACTCCGCGGTTCATTGGTCCGTTCCGTGTCTCCCAGGTCGTCAATCCTGTCGCTGTGCGACTGCTTCTTCCGCGACATCTTCGTCGCGTCCATCCTGTCTTCCATGTCTCCTGTGTTAAGCCCTTTCTTCGCACCCCGTTCGTCTTCCCTCCCCCCTCCCGTCCTTGTCGAGAGCGCACCTATTTACAAGGTACATAAGATCATGGACATGCGTTCTCGGGACGGGGTCACCAATACTTAGTGGATTGGGAGGGTTACGGTCCTGAGGAGAGGAGTTGGGTTCCGTCTCGGGACGTGCTGGACCGTTCACTCATCGATGATTTCCTCCGTTGCCGCCAGGATTCCTCCTCGAGTGCGCCAGGAGGCGCTCGGTGAGTGGGGGTACTGTCATGTTTGTCATTTATTATCATGTCTTGTCCCTGTGCTCCCCATTCTATTCGTTTCCCTCTGCTGGTCTTATTAGGTTCTTTCCCTCTTTCTATCCCTCTCTCTCCCCCTCCCTCTCTCACTCTCTCGCTCTCTCTTCTCTCTATCGTTCCGTTCCTGCTCCCAGCTGTTCCTATTCCCCTAATCATCATTTAGTCTTCCCACACCTGTTCCCGATCCTTTCCCCTGATTAGAGTCCCTATTTCTTCCTTTGTGTTCCGTTCCTGTCCCGTCGGTTCCTTGTTTAGAATTCGCCGTGCTGTTATTGTGTATCGCCCTGTCCTGTCGTGTTTTTGCCTTCATCAGATGCTGCGTGTGAGCAGGTGTCTCCGTCAGCTACGGCCTGCGCCTACCCGAAGCGACCTGCAGTCTGTGGCCGCTTCTCCTGTTATTCCCCTCTACAGACTAGAGGATTTCTGTTATTCCCTGTTTGGACATTTCCTGTTAAGGATTCAGGATTTGTCGTTTTCTGTTTGGACTTGAATAAACTCTGTTTCTGTTAAGTCGCTTTTGGGTCCTCTTTCACCGGCATGACATTAATCTCATAGACATTGAATAATTTTTAAATGGAAATTGCTGAAGTACAGGCCAAAATAATAGATGTGTCACTGTCCAAATACTTTTGGAGCTCACTGTAAACTGAGCGTACAAAACATTACGAACACTTTCCTAATATTGAGTTGCCCCCTGTTTTGGATCAGAATAGCCTCAATTCATAGTGCTGAGGTAGTGCTGAGCGATTTGTGTTTCTTGAGGTCGGTTCTATTGTAAAAAAAAATATACAAAAATTAAAAGAAATCACAGTTTTCGGTTATATATTTTTTTACATTAATGGATCCAGTGGATTTACTGACTGGCAAAACTGAACTTTTTTTTTTAACGTTCTGTGAACAGAAGTGACAATTTTGCCTGTTCTGGGAATGTTTATTTTTAGGTTGCAGGGAGGTTCTGAGAACGTTTTACTCTGACCACCACTTGGTTTTCATGGGATTCAATACATGTTATGACACACTGTGTTTATCTGCTTGTGGGGTACAGTGGCTTTGACACACACTACGGAATATTGAACAAATACACCATAACTACCACCACAACCCAGGTATTGCTCAGTCTCTTCACACAGGAGTTTTTACTCAGGACTACACGCTTAGATACCCAACAGATCCAATTTAATGGGCATTTTCTCCCTGCTTAACACAAGGTGAAGGAGAGCTGTATTAGATAGGGATGCTAAAATACCAGTGATTGAAGTCGGCCTCGGCTGACTGGTACGGAAAAACCGGCACCTCTTTCTACTCTCTTTCCTACTGCTTGAGTAACTGTACTTCTTCTAGAATATCAGAGTAGAGAAGGCTAGTTAATAACATTTACCTGTTTGTCTGAGGTTAGTACTACTCTGGTTCTCCTTATGTTGTAAATAGTGAAAAAAAGCTAAAAAAAAAAATCGGTCCTCTCTGGCTTTACTTCACAGATCGCTGATGGTTCATGATAACATATGAACATCCGCCGAACTCCACCATTTGTCCTTTGGATGTAGTCCCATGACTCCATCAAGAGCAACGAATTAGCTGCTGCTCGACATTAGCAAGCCGACGGGAGAAACGGAGGTTGATTAGCTAAGCAAACTGCCAGCACACATCTATTGAGTGGCCACTTTTGCCCTAAGTAACTGCACCTCAATGGGAGATATCTGCCACACTAAGTGGCGTCATTTTAACATATTGTACATTGACCTCTACTCAGCATTAGTGTGTAGGCTTCATTTCATTTCGATTATATATTTTTCACATTGATGCACTATGAACTATCTGGGTTGAATCCTGTGATAACACTGAATAAAACAATAAAAGTCCCAGGATGGTAGTGACTGCCCATTAATGCTTATCACTTATTAAACATGATTTATTCACTTCGCTTTAATCAAATATTTCAGTTGTTTTGAATAAAGTGTTTTATTTGATTACTTTATTATTTAATTCCAAGTCATTTTCTCATCTCTATAGAGCTGCTGCCTATGTTGTCTGACAAAATCACCTTTTCCTTTCAATTAAGACCTAGAAATCCAGGTGAGGGATGTTCCCTTCTAATTAGTGACCTTAATTCACCAATCAAGCATTTGCGAGGAGCAAAATCCCACAGACACTCGGCCCTCCACTTGATGTAGCTTATTGGCCTGTTGGAAACTATATCTCCCTACTACCCTCATACTCAACTCTGGACCTCGAATCCAGTTCCACTGCATTTTATTATTGTTCCCCTCTAATCAGGGACTGATTTAGACCTGGGACACCAGGTGTGTGCAACTCATTATTTACATTTACATTTAAGTCATTTAGCAGACGCTCTTATCCAGAGCGACTTACACAGAAAACCAGCAGGTGCCGGACCTCGTATGGTAAGAGTTGAGTACCCGTGTCCTACTCTATGGCACAGTTCAGGCTGGATCTGAATTATCTTTAGAGAAACTGTGCAATGTGCGCACAGAAAAAAAACGGAAAAAATACAATTCAAATAATTTATTGGTTGTTTTAAAAAACGAAAAAGAACCAACATTTCGGTAATCACTCAACACTATCATCAGGGCAAGGACTCTACAAGATTTTGAAAGTGTTCCACAGGGATGCTGGCCTATGTTGACTCCAATGCTTCCCACAGTTGTCAAGTTAGCTGGATGTCCTTTGGGTGGTGGACCATTCTTCATATACACGGGAAACTGCCGAGCGTGAAAAACCCAGCTGTGTTGCAGTACTTGACACAAACCTGTGCGCCTGGCACCTATTACCATACCCCTTTCAAAGGCACTTAAATCTTTTGTCTTGCCTATTTACCCTCTGAATGGCACATAGACACAATCCATGTCTCATTTGTCTCAATGTTTAACAATGCTTCTTTACCCTGTCTCCTCCCCTTCATCTACGCAGATTGAGGTGGATTTAACAAGTGGCATCAATACTAGATCATAGCTTTCACCTGGATTATTTCCCCTGGTCAGTCTGTCATGGAAAGAGCAGGTGTTCATACTATTTTCTACACTCAATGTTTGTGATAACCTACAGTATTTTACTGAATGAAAATGATTCATGATGTGTTAGTCCAGCCTTAAAGTATGGGTTGCAGGATCTGTGTGATGCCTCAAATAGCATCTGGTTTCAAAAATTGAAATGACTTCATGTAATTATAACAGCAACAGTTCCACCCTAGAAATATATATATGATATATATATATGTAAGAGTGTTTTTAATGGAGATAAATAAACATGAATAGCTATTTATATGGGTATTTCATTGCTATTTGTTTATATTGCAATTGTTCTAGGCATAAGGGCTATGAAATATACTGATATCTACAGTTGAAGTCAGAGGTTTGCATACACCTTAGCCAAATACGTTTAAACTCATATTTTTATTTGCAATTCCTGACATTTAATCCTAGTAAAAATTCCCTGTCTTAGGTCAGTTAGGATATCCACTTTATTTGAAGAATGTGAAATGTCAGAATAATAGTAGAGATAATGATTAATTATAGCTTTCATTTCTTTCAGCACATTCCCAGTAGGCCAGAAGTTTACAAACACTGAATTAGTATTTGGTAGCATTGTCTTTAAATTGTTTAGCTGGGGTCAAACATTTCAGGTAGCCTTCCACAAGCTTCCCACAATAAGTTGGGTACATTTTGGCCCATTCCTCCTGACAAAGCTGGTGTAACTGAGTCAGGATTGTAGGCATCCTTGCTCGCATGCACCTTTTCAGTTCTGCCCACAAATTTTCTATAGGATTGTGGTCAGGGCTTTGAGATGGCCACTCCAATACCTTGACTTTGTTGTCCTTAAGCCATTTTTCCACAACTTTGGAAGTATGCTTGGAATGTGCTTCCATTTGGAAGACCCATTTGCGACCAAGCTTTAACTTCCTGACTGATGTCTTGAGACATTGCTTCAATATATCCACATAATTTTCTCGCCTCATGATGCCATCTATTTTTTGAAGTGCACCAGTCCCTCCCTCAGCAAAGCACCCCCACAACATGATGCTGCCACCCCCGTGCTTCACGGTTGGGATGTTGTTCTTCAGCTTGCAAGCCTCCCCCTTTTCCTCCAAACATAACAATGGTCATTATGGCCAAACAGCTCTATTTTTGTTTCATCAGACCAGAGGACATTTCTCCAAAAAGTACAATATTTGTCCCTATGTGCAGATACAAACTCTAGTCTGTTTTTTAATGAAAGCAGTGGCTTCTTCATTGCTGAGCAACCTTTCAGGTTATGTCGATATAGGACTCGTTTTACTGTGGATATAGATACTTTTGTACCTGACATAATTTTCTGGAATTTTGGGAGTTTTGGAGTTTTAATGACTCCAACCTAAGTGTATGTAAACTTCCGACTTCAACTGTACGTATAGTTGCATGTTTTCATAAGCTTGGGTTCCAGGAAAACAGAATTTCTCATTTGGGTCCCAGGCTGAAAAGGTTTAAGAACCCTGTGTTAGTCTAAAGACAGTATGCAGCTTTGATGTAGCGATTTGCACTACACTATAATTATTCACAGGTTATTGTAGGTGAATGTCAGATCTACTCAAATGTGAGTTTCACATGTATTTCCATAAGGTTGGAGGTGATTACTGTAGTATAGGCTAGGCTGGGAGTTTGGCCTGCTCTTTTTCTTGTGCGTGGGTGTGAAAATGTAACTGGCCTATTGTCCTGACAGGTTTGACAATCTTATACACAGCCTGCCATGAGTGTGAAATCATTAACATTTCAAAATAGTGAAGGCAATTGTGTAAGGCTAAAGAGTCGCCAGAAAAATTAAGGTTTGAAAAACCACATCATGTCACATGGAAAATCACAGGATTTCAAATGTGACATTTCCATTTCGTTTTGGAACACTTCACGTGGATTTTCACAAGTGATCACAACCTTTCACATGTGGAATCATGTGTTGTAGGAACATTTGTTTTTAGTTTCACACTGGTTGTGGGAACAAAGCCATATGCTTACTGACCGGTAGAACTGAACGTTTATTAAGAACGCTTTGCCTGTTCTGGGGACGTTTATTTATAGGTTGTAGGGAGGTTCTGAGAACGTTTTACTCTGACCACCACTTGGTTTTCATGGGATTCAATACATGACATTCAATTCAATAGGTTTATCTGCTTGTGGGGTCCAGTGGCTTTGAAACACACTACAAAAAGACATCCGTCCGGACTCTGGAATATTGAACAAATACACCATAACTACCACCACAACCCAGGTATTGCTCAGACTTTTCACACAGGAGTTTTTACTCAGGACTACATGCATAGATACCCAGCAGATCCAATTTAAAGAGCATTTTCTCCCTGCTAGTGAGGTTGGCACAAGGTGAGTGAATCTTTGTTTTGGCTAGCTAGGTTTTCCCCTTGCAGCATGCTTTAAGTCTGTCATTAGAGTCAGAGTTGTGTGTATTGCTTCAAGGGGTCTCCCAGCAGCATAGGAGTTATTAAAAGAATATTCTGGAGAGGAGTGAAGGTTAAAACCCTGCCGTTCATCATGATTTCAGTGCAGTTGGTTAGCGTTAATATCAGTTAGGTCATTAACCGAGCTTGCACTGTAAGTGTAAAGGAGAGCTGTATTAGATTGAAGTTGGCCGCAGCTGACTGGTACGGAAAAACCGGCACCTCTTTCTACTCTCTTTCCTACTGCTTGATTAACGGCACTTCTAGAATATCAGAGTAGAGAAGGCTAGTTAATATTTACCTGTGTGTCTGAGTGTCTGAGGTTAGTACTCTGGTTCTCCTTATGTGGTAAATGGTGAAAAAAAGCTGAAAAAAAACAATCGGTCCTCTCTGGCTTTACTTCACAGATCGCTGATGGTTCATGATAACATATGAACATCCGCCGAACTCCACCATTTGTCCTTTGGATGTAGTCCCATGACTCCATCAAGAGCAATGAATTAGCTGCTGCTCGACATTAGCAAGCCGACGGGAGAAACGGAGGTTGATTAGCTAAGCAAACTGCCAGTACACATCTATTGAGTGGCCACTTTTGCCCTAAGTAACTGCACCTCAGTGGGAGATATCTGCCACACTAAGTGGCGTCATGCTAACATACTGTACATTGATCTCTTTTCAGCGTTAGTGTGGAGGCTTCACTTCATCCTTCATGACTCTCCTTGTAATAAAATAAATGCATTTATAAACCAAAATACACGAATGAGTTATCCAGGAGACATGACCCGGATAGTCTCCTGTTGAGACAGAATGCTCCAGGGAGAATGGGATACCTGAGGAGGTAACTGCAATGTTTACATCAAGCTGTGTAGCAAGAGTACTTTCACAGCTCTCCCAAGGGTTTTTCAGGTTTTAGGGCAAGCAATCTTTTGTAACTCCAGACAGATTTAGGTTTCTCACCGGTTAATATTTTATGACAAATCCATTTAGGCATCCTATTCCTTATATAGTGCACTACCTCTTAACATGGTACAATGCAGCGTTTGACAAGGGGTGTGTATACAGTGGGGCAAAGAAGTATTTAGTCAGCCACCAATTGTGCAAGTTCTCCCACTTAAAAATATGAGAGGCCTGTAATTTTCATCACAGGTACACTTCAAGAATGACAGACAAAATGAGAAGAAAATCCAGAAAATCACATTGTAGGATTTTTTATGAATTTATTTGCAAATGATGCTGGAAAATAAGTATTTGGTCACCTACAAACAAGCAAGATTTCTGGCTCTCACAGACCTGTAACTTCTTCTTTAAGAAGCTCCTCTGTCCTACACTCGTTACCTGCATTAATGGCACTTGTTTGAACTTGTTGTCAGTATAAAAGACACCTGTCCACAACCTCAAACAGTCACACTCCAAACTCCACTATGGCCAAGACCGAATCTGCAATAGGTAAGCAGCTTGGTTTGAAGAAATCAACTGTGGGAGCAATTATTAGGAAATGGAAGACATACAAAACCACTGATAATCTCCCTCGATCTGGGGCTCCACGCAAGATCTCACCCCGTGGGGTCAAAATGATCACAAGAACGGTGAGCAAAAATCCCAGAACCACACGGGGGGACGTAGTGAATGACCTGCAGAGAGCTGGGACCAAAGTAACAAAGCCTACCATCAGTAACACACTACGCCGCCAGGGACTCAAATCCTGCAGTGCCAGATGTGTCCCCGTGCTTAAGCAAGTACATGTCCAGGCCCGTCTGGAGTTTGCTAGAGAGCATTTGGATGATCCAGAAGAAGATTGGGAGAATGTCATATGGTCAGATGAAACCAAAATATAACTTTTTGGTAAAAACTCAACTCTCATGTTTGGAGGACAAAGAATGCTGAGTTGCATCCAAAGAACACCATACCTACTGTGAAGCATGGGGGTTGAAACATCATGCTTTGGGGCTGTTTTTCTGCAAAGGGACCAGTTTGACTGATCTGTGTAAAGGAAAGAATGAATGGGGCCATGTATTGTGAGATTTTGAGTGAAAACCTCCTTCCATCAGCAAGGCAATTGAATATGAAACGTGGCTGGGTCTTTCAGCATGACAATGATCCCAAACACACCGCCCGGGCAACGAAGGAGTGACTTCGTAAGAAGCATTTCAAGGTCCTGGAGTGGCCTAGCCAGTCTCCAGATCTCAACCCCATAGACAATGTTTGGAGTGAGTTGAAAGCCCGTGTTGCCCAGCAACAGCCCCAAAACATCACTGCTCTAGAGGAGATCTGCATGGAGGAATGGGCCAAAATACCAGCAACAGTGTGTGAAAACCTTGTGACGACTTACAGAAAACATTTGACCTCTGTCATTGCCAACAAAGGGTATATAACAAAGTATTGAGATAAACTTTTGTTATTGACCAAATACTTATTTTCCACCAAAATTTCAAATAAATTCATTAAAAATCCTACAATGTGATTTTCTGGATTTTTCCCCCTCATTTTGTCTGTCATAGTTGAAGTGTACCTATGATGAAAATTACAGGCCTCTCTCATCTTTTTTAGCGGGAGAACTTGCACAATTGGTGGCTGACTAAATACTTTTTTGCCCCACTGTATATGTGTTGGGCCAGGGTGAAGCTCATTGTGATCCTATTAATTCTGCTGTCCAGTGGTGTAAATCTGCATGTCCAAGGTAACCCTGCTGCTTGCCTTGCATTTTAGATGACACAATACATTTTTAGCTCTGCATGAAATGGTGCCAAGTAGACATGTTTCTAATAGTCCTGGGAGGAATGAGAGTAGGGTTGGAGGGAGGGATAGTGGGAGGGAGGGATTGGAAAGGAAAACGCATTAAGGGTACAGTGTGAGCGGTGGGGGATCATGGGACAAACATGAATCTGCTTACCTCGCTGTTCAGGAAGCAATAAAACACTGACACGAAAAAGCCCTGGAGAACAGAGACAAAGGGAAAGATGGCGAGAGGAGAGAGAAAGAGTGTTAAACATTTGAAGATAGGATGAGCAGTGCGAGCAGCACTACATTGTACTGTAGCCTACATCTATTTTGTTTTGTGACACGTTATATGCTTCAGAATGTTTACAGCGTCAAACAAGTTCTCAAACCCACTATAACACTTTTCATTTGGCCTGGGCATACCTGAAAAGACTCCAGGATGGAGTTGAAGTAGATGAAGACTATTTGGGCGACCTCATCCTCCCCTCCCGGGTTGACGAAAAATAGCATGTAGGTGATGCCCAGGAGAGGCAGCAGCACCAGAGTGGCCTTCACTGCTTTCCTGATGGACACACAGTAACACAAGAGTCATATTATTAAATAAAGACCTGGCCGCCAACTAGAGAGTCAATTAGATACAGACACAGAGCCATACTAAAACATAAATAGATACCTAAAATAGACCTGCCAGACAACTAGTGGGCCAATACTAATTTGCTAATGGCTGCCAATATTTTTTTTTCTCCTGTTCTGTGATTTTATGGTTCATGAGAGCACTCACAATACTGTCGTGTGTAGTTTGGATTTATGGTGTCGACATATCTTTAAGGGTAGTGATAATGTTTGTCAAGTTCTTACAATACTTTGATTCCACACTGGGTCTGTGGTTTCATATTCAAACCATGGCAGCAGTTTCCAGTTCACATGCATACTGAATTACCTCATAGTCCTTAACAGCACTATAACAGGTAGACGAATAACTTCAAATTTGAATTGCTCTGTTAATATATTTATGTTCTTAAACTTGCTGAGTCAGTGGCTGTGTGTTTGTGTCCGTGTTTGTGTGTGTGCGTGCGCGCCCCATGGCGCTCTCACACCTGTGAATGAGTGAGTGGCAGCTGTGCCCATCACTTCCATGCAGAGACCCCCGATGTCAGCTGCTGAAACTGTTACCCAGCGCTGTCAGAGCTAGCATGTTGCCGTACTGCCCTCTCATCTACACTGACAAATTGAGCACAAAATGACTGTACAATTTCTGACATGGCCTAAAGTAATGTGACACGGGCACATTCTTTCAATTCATCCATTTCCCAGTGGAAGTGCATTGCTGTGGTGCATTCCAGCTATACGGCCCACCAAGGGGTTAATGTATGAGGACAAGGTCATGTTCTAGGTCATACTGGCCTCTCATCCATCAGCATATTATTAATCATCAGTGAAGTGCTGACCAGCAGAGTCCAATAGAGGAGCACTAGCTGAGGCTCAATGGCGCGAGACCCACAAAATGGCACCCTATGCCCTACATAGTGCACTACTTTTGACCAGGGCCGGCCCTGGTTAAAAGTGGTGCACTGTATAGATAATAAGGTGCCATTTGGGACGCAGGCTAAAAGCTGACTGTAGGGTAATGAACGTAGCCTTTATAATCACATTAGTGAAGCCAAATTGAATTTGCTCAATAAGAAGTTTGATTGACAAATGACTCCATTAGAATAACAATAATGAGATATTTGCTTGCCTACTTTCCAATCAGATGACCCCATGCAGCGTCTGCCACTCAGGGTTCATTATCCAAGGAATCAGTCAAACTGTCAGATTTTACTGTTCCAAAAAAAGGTGTGAAAATATTATTATTACGGCTTGTGAATAGTCAGCATGGTGTGTTGTGTTAGCTGGTTACAGTAGCTGTGAAGGGTGTGAGGGTTTATGAAGATACAGCTACATACAGGCACGGGCATGGGCATGGGCATGGGCATGGGCATGGGCATGGGCACGCACACACGCGGAACACACGCACACACACTCTCCCACCCGACCTGGTTCCATACAGAAATAAATTATTACAATTCAACCAGACAGGTATCGATCATTAGGTTTCTTCCAACGAGGCCATTGATGTTTCCTGGGCGTGTATTAATTAACAGCATATTGATGTCTACTTTACAGCTGGGGCTGGCTCAGCTGACCCTGGATGCATCCAAAATGGCACCCTAATCCCTACAGTGCCTATAGAAAGTCTACACCCCCTTGGACTTTTTTTCACATTTTGTTGTGCATTCAGACCCCTTTTTTAGGCAAGCCTAAATAAGTGCAGAAGTAAAATTTAGCTTAACAAATAACATAATAAGTTCTATGGACTAATAGGGGTTGATATGATTTTTTTATGACCACCCCTTCCTCTGTCCCCCATACATTCAGCATCTGTAATGTCCCTCAGTCAAGTGTTACATTTCAAGCACCTATTCGACTACAAAGACCAGGGAGCTTTTCAAAAGCCTCATAAATAAGGGCAGTGATTGGTAAATGGGTAACAATAACACATGACATATTCAATATCCTTAAGCATGGTCAAGTTAATAATTATGCTGTGGATGATGTATTGAACCTCACAGACACATCAAAGATGCAGTCGTCCTTCTGCACTGAGCTGCAGGACAGGAAGGAAACTGCTAAGGGATGTCACCATGAGGCCATTGCAGCTGTTTTAACATCACCAAAGTTCAATGGCTGTGATGGGAGAAAACGGAGGATGGATCAACAACATTGTAGCGACTCCACAATAATGACCTAAATGAAGAATTCAAATACACCACACATGCATACAGTACGTATGCAACAAAGCATCAAAGTCATACCAACAACAACAACAAACAATGGCAAAGGAATACACTTTTGGCCTCAATGCAAAGCCTTGTGTTTGCAGAAAATCCAATACAACACATCACTGAATAACTTCCTCCTTATTTCTAAGCATGGCTGCATCATGGTATGGGTATGCTTGACATCGGCAAAGACAGGGATGGAGCTAAGCAAAACATCCTAGAGGAACACCTGCTTCAGTCTGCTTTCCACCAGACACTGGGGGAGGAGTTCACCTTTCAGCAAGACAATAACCTACAACACAAAGCCAAATCTACACGAGTTGCTTACCAAGAAGTAAGTGGTCAAGTTACAGTTTTGACTTAAATCTGCTTAAAAATCTATGCCAATACCTTAAAATGGCTGTCTAGCCATGATCCCCAACAAATAAAGTAAAATCAAATTGTATTTGTCACATACACGTGGTTAGCAGATGTTAATGCGAGTGTAGCGAAATGCTTGTGCTTCTAGTTCCGACAGCGCAGTAATATAACAATACCCCAAGTAATCTAACAATACCCCAACAACTACCTAATACACACAAATCTAAAGGGGCGAATGAGAATATGTACATGTAAATATACAGTGCCTTGCGTATTCGGCCCCCTTGAACTTTGCGAACTTTTGCCACATTTCAGGCTTCAAATATAAAGATATAAAACTGTATTTTTTTGTGAAGAATCAACAACAAGTGGGACACAAGATATTTCAAACTTTTTTAACAAATCAAAAACTGAAAAATTGGGCGTGCAAAATGATTCAGCCCCTTTACTTTCAGTGCAGCAAACTCTCTACAGAAGTTCAGTGAGGATCTCTGAATGATCCAATGTTGACCTAAATGACTAATGATGATAAATACAATCCACCTGTGTGTAATCAAGTCTCCGTATAAATGCACCTGCACTGTGATAGTCTCAGAGGTCCGTTAAAAGCGCCACCACAATTTGCAAATAAATTCATAAAAAAATCCTACAATGTGATTTTCTGGATTTGTTTCTTATTTTGTCTGTCATAGTTGAAGTGTACCTATGATGAAAATAACAGGCTTCTCTCATCTTTTTAAGTGGGAGAACTTGCACAATTGGTGGCTGACTAAATACTTTTTTGTCCCACTGTATCACACCAGACATGTAACCAGGGGACTTTTCATAGTCCCCAAATCCAGAACAAACTCAAGAAAAAGTACCGTATTATATAGAGCCCTTATTTCATGGAACTTCCTTCCATCTCATATTGTTTCAAAAAACAGATAAAGCAACACCTCGTGGCACAACGCCTCTCCCCTATTTTGACCTAGATAGTTTGTGTGTATTCATTGATATGTAGGCTACGTGTGCCTTTAAAAAAATGTTTGGAGTTCTGTCCTTGAGCTGTTCTTGTCTAATGATGTTCTGTATTGTGTCATTCTGTATTATGTTTCATGTTTTGTGTGGACCCCAGGAAGAGTAGCTGCTGCTTTTGCAACAGCTAATGGGGATCCTAATAAAATACCAAATTTTTGTACTGTCCATATGTAGCTCGTTTTTGGTCATGGGTCCAGGAAGGGCTGAAGAATTGCAACATTTACCTAGAACTAACGCTGCAGATTTTTTATTTATTTATTTATTTCACCTTTATTTAACCAGGTAGGCTAGTTGAGAACAAGTTCTCATTTGCAACTGCGACCTGGCCAAAATAAAGCATAGCAGTGTGAACAGACAACACAGAGTTACACATGGAGTAAACAATTAACAAGTCAATAACACAGTAGAAAAAAAGGGGAGTGTATATACAATGTGTGCAAAAGGCATGAGGAGGTAGGCGAATAATTACAATATTGCAGATTAACACTGGAGTGATAAATGATCAGATGATCATGTACAGGTAGAGATATTGGTGTGCAAAACAGCAGAAAAGTAAATAAATAAAAACTGTGGGGATGAGGTAGGTGAAAATGGGTGGGCTATTTACCAATAGATTATGTACAGCTGCAGCGATCGGTTAGCTGCTCAGATAGCTGATGTTTGAAGTTGGTGAGGGAGATAAAAGTCATTCCAGTCACAGGCAGCAGAGTACTGGAACGAAAGGCGGCCGAATGAGGTGTTGGCTTTAGGGATGATCAGTGAGATACACCTGCTGGAGCGTGTGCTACGGATGGGTGTTGCCATCTTGACCAGTGAACTGAGATAAGGCGGAGCTTTACCTAGCATGGCCTTGTAGATGACCTGGAGCCAGTGGGTCTGGCGACGAATATGTAGCGAGGGCCAGCCGACTAGAGCATACAAGTCGCAGTGGTGGGTGGTATAAGGTGCTTTAGTGACAAAACATACAAGTCGCAGTGGTGGGTAGTATAAGGTGCTTTAGTGACAAAACGGATGGCACTGTGATAAACTGCATCCAGTTTGCTGAGCAGAGTGTTGGGAGCGATTTTGTAGATGACATCGCCGAAGTCGAGGATCGGTAGGATAGTCAGTTTTACTAGGGTAAGCTTTGCAGCGTGAGTGAAGGAGGCTTTGTTGCGGAATAGAAAGCCGACTCTTGATTTGATTTTCGATTGGAGATGTTTGATATGGGTCTGGAAGGAGAGTTTGCAGTCTAGCCAGACACCTAGGTACTTATAGGTGTCCACATATTCAAGGTCGGAACCATCCAGTGTGGTGATGCTAGTCGGGCATGCGGGTGCAGGCAGCGATCGGTTGAAAAGCATGCATTTGGTTTTACTAGCGTTTAAGAGCAGTTGGAGGTCACGGAAGGAGTGCTGTATGGCATTGAAGCTCGTTTGGAGGTTAGATAGCACAGTGTCCAATGACGGGCCGAAAGTATATAGAATGGTGTCGTCTGCGTAGAGGTGGATCAGGGAATCGCCCGCAGCAAGAGCAACATCATTGATATATACAGAGAGAAGAGTCGGCCCGAGAATTGAACCCCGTGGCACCCCCATAGAGACTGCCAGAGGACCGGACAGCATGCCCTCCGATTTGACACACTGAACTCTGTCTGCAAAGTAATTGGTGAACCAGGCAAGGCAGTCATCCGAAAAACCGAGGCTACTGAGTCTGCCGATAAGAATATGGTGATTGACAGAGTCGAATGCCTTGGCAAGGTCGATGAAGACGGCTGCACAGTACTGTCTTTTATCGATGGCGGTTATGATGTCGTTTAGTACCTTGAGTGTGGCTGAGGTGCACCCGTGACCGGCTCAGAAACCAGATTGCATAGCGGAGAAGGTACGGTGGGATTCGAGATGGTCAGTGACCTGTTTGTTGACTTGGCTTTCGAAAGACCTTAGATAGGCAGGGCAGAATGGATATAGGTCTGTAACAGTTTGGGTCTAGGGTGTCTCCCCCTTTGAAGAGGGGGATGACTGCGGCAGCTTTCCAATCCTTGGGGATCTCAGACGATATGAAGGAGAGGTTGAACAGGCTGGTAAATAGGGGTTGCGACAATGGCGGCAGATAGTTTCAGAAATAGAGTCCAGAGTCCAGGTCCAGATTGTCAAGCCCAGCTGATTTATACGGGTCCAGGTTTTGCAGCTCTTTCAGAACATCTGATATCTGGATTTGGGTAAAGGAGAACCTGGAGAGGCTTGGGCGAGGAGCTGCGGGGATGCTGGAGCTGTTGGCCGAGGTAGGAGTAGCCAGGCAGAAGGCATGGCCAGCCGTTGAGAAATGCTTGTTGAAGTTTTCAATAATCATGGATTAGTCGGTGGTGACCGTGTTCCCTAGCCTCAGTGCAGTGGGCAGCTGGGAGGAGGTGCTCTTGTTCTCCATGGACTTCACAGTGTCCCAGAACTTTTTGGAGTTGGAGCTACAGGATGCAAACTTCTGCCTGAAGAAGCTGGCCTTAGCTTTCCTGACTGACTGCGTGTATTGGTTCCTGACTTCCCTTAACAGTTGCATTTCGCGGGGACTGTTCGATGCTATTGCAGTCCGCCACAGGATGTTTTTGTGCTGGTCGAGGGCAGTCAGGTCTGGAGTGAACCAAGGGCTGTATCTGTTCTTAGTTCTGCATTTTTTGAAAGGAGCATGCTTATCTAAAATGGTGAGGAAGTTACTCTTAAAGAATGACCAGGCATCCTCAACTGACGGGATGAGGTCAATGTCCTTCCAGGATACCCGGGCCAGGTCGATTAGAAAGGCCTGCTCACAGAAGTGTTTTAGGGAGCGTTTGACAGTGATGAGGGGTGGTCGTTTGACTGCGGCACCGTAGCGGATACAGGCAATGAGGCAGTGGTCGCTGAGATCCTGGTTGAAGACAGCGGATGTGTATTTGGAGGGCCAGTTGGTCAGGATGACGTCTATGAGGGTGCCCTTGCTTACAGAGTTAGGGTTGTACCTGGTGGGTGCCTTGATGATTTATGTGAGATTGAGGGCATCTAGCTTAGATTGTAGGACTGCCGGGGTGTTAAGCATATCCCAGTTTAGCTCACCTAACAGAACAAACTCTGAAGCTAGATGGGGGGCAATCAATTCACAAATGGTGTCCAGGGCACAGCTTGGAGCTGAGGGGGGTCGGTAGCAGGCGGCAACAGTGAGAGACTTATTTCTGGAGAGAGTCATTTTCAGAATTAGAAGTTCGAACTGTTTGGGTATGGACCTGGAAAGTATGACATTACTTTGCAGGCTATCTCTGCAGTAGACTGCAACTCCTCCCCCTTTGGCAATTCTATCTTGACGGAAGATGTTATAGTTGGGTATGGAAATCTCTGAATTTTTGGTGGCCTTCCTGAGCCAGGATTCAGACACGGCAAGGACATCAGGGTTAGCAGAGTGTGCTAAAGCAGTGAGTAAAACAAACTTAGGGAGGAGGCTTCTGATGTTGACATGCATGAAACCAAGGCTTTTTCGATCACAGAAGTCAATAAATGAGGGTGCCTGGGGACATGCAGGGCCTGGGTTTACCTCCACATCACCCGCGGAACAGAGAAGGAGTAGTATGAGGGTGCGGCTAAAGGCTATCAAAACTGGTCGCCTAGAGCGTTGGGGACAGAGAATAAGAGGAGCAGGTTTCTGGGCATGGTAGAATATATTCAGGGCATAATGCGCAGACAGGGGTATGGTGGGGTGCAGGTACGGCGGAGGTAAGCCCAGGCACTGGGTGATGATGAGAGAGGTTTTATCTCTGGACATGCTGGTTGTAATGTGTGAGGTCACCGCATATGTGGGAGGTGGGACAAAGGAGGTATCAGGGGTATGAGGAGTGGGACTGGGGGCTCCATTGTGAACTAAAACAATGATAACTAACCTGACCAACAGTATACAAGGCATATTGACATTTGAGAGAGACATACAGCGAGGCATACAGTAATCACAGGTGTTGAATTGGGAAAGCTAGCTAAAACAGTGGATGAGACAACAGCTTATCAGCTAGCATAACAACAGCAGGTAAAATGGCATTGACTAGGCAACGGGGTCGACAGATAAAACAAACAAGCAGAATGGAGTACCGTGATTAATGGACAGTCCAGCGTGCATCAGCTATGTAGCCAAGTGATCAGAGTCCAGGGGCAGTGGTGGATGGGGCAGGGGGCTGGACTGGCGAGTGTTATCCAGGTTAAAAAAACTAACAATGACTAAATAGCTTGTAGCTAGTTAGCTGGTTAGCTTCTGGAGGTTCTTGAGTGTTCTTCTTGATAGCAATAATGGGTGATTTGAAAAGTCATAGTCAATCAATAAATAATATAATAATTATTTTAGCAAAAAGAGTTCTTTAATTTACAATCTGTAGAAGCTATGAGAAAAGAAAGGTTCAGTACTTTTGTGAAGCATCACATCACAGTTGAAAAATAGATGGCAAATAGAAATACAAAATGGATGGTGTTAAGAGATAGATGGGAGGGGTTGAATGGAGCTGAAGGGGGGGACTAATAACAACAAGAACCAATGTAAAACATATGGGGTGTGTAAAATGTATATAGGTTCAGAAATTTTGTGAAATAGCACAGTTAAAAATAGAATGAAAGTTTGTGTGTTTGTGTATATATATAAATGTATGTACAGTTGAACTCAAGTTTACATACACCTTAGCCGAATACATTTAAACTCAGTTGTTCACATTTCCTGACATTTAACCCTAGTAAAAATTCCCTGTCTTAGCTCAGTTAGGATCAGCACTTTATTTAAGAATAAAGTAGAGATTTATTTATTTCAGCTTTTATTTCTTTCATCACATTCCCAGTGGGTCAGAAGTTTACATACACTCAAATAGTATTTGGTAGCATTGCCTTTAAATTGTTTTACTTGGGTCAAACGTTTTGGGTAGCCTTCCACAAGCTTCCCACAAAAAGATGGGTGAATTTTGGCCCATTCCTCCTGACAGTTCTGCCCACAAATTTCATATAGGATTCAGGTCAGGGCTTTGTGATGGCCACTCCAAAACCTTTCCTTTGTTGTCTTTAAGCAATTTTGCCACAACTTTGGAAGTATGCTTTGGGTCATTGTCCATTTGGAAGACCCGTTTGTGACCATGCTATATCTTCCTGACTGATGTCTTGAGATGTTGTTTCAATATATCCACGTAATTTCCCCCCCTCATGATGCCATCGATTTGTGAAGTGCACCAGTCCCTCCTGCAGAAAAGCACCCCCACAACATGATGCTGCCTCTCCCATGCTTCACGGTTGGGATGGTGTTCTTCGGCTTGCAACCCTCCGCCTTTTTCCTCCAAACATAATGATGGCCAAAAGGTTCTATTTTTGTTACATCAGACCAGAGGACATTTCTCCAAAAAGTACGATCTTTGTCCCCATGTGCAGTTGCAAACCGGCTTTTTTTTATGGCGGTTTTGGAGCAGTGGCTTCTTCCTTGCTGAACGGCCTTTCAGGTTATGTCGATATAGGGCTCATTTTTACTGTGGATATAGATACTTTTGTACCTGTTTTGTCATGTATTGTCATGTTATGTCTTGTTCCTGTTCTTTCTCTTCTCTTCGTTTCCCCCTGCTGGTCGTATTAGGTTACCTTCTCTCCCTCTATCTCTCTCTCTCTCTATGGTCCCTTTCCTTCTCCCAGCTGTCCCTCATTCTCCTCTAACGACCTCGTTTACTCTCTCACACCTGTTCCCTCTTTTCCATCTGATTAGGTCTCTATGTCTCTCTGTTTCTGCTTCTTTCTTTGTCGGATTCTCGTTTGCTTCGCCCTTGTTCTGTCCTGTCGTAATCTGCCTCTTCATTAGATGCTGCAGGTGCCTCTGTCCTCTACGGCCCGCGCCTACCCGGAGGGACCTGCAGTCTGTTGCCGCTAGCCCTGCTATTCTCCTCTACTGCTAGAAGGGGACTAGTCAACCGATACATCTGAAGAGGATTTATGTTTTCCCTGTGTTTGAACATTAAAAGACTCTGTTTCTGTTAAACCGCTTTTGGGTCCTCACTCACCTGCATAACAGAAGAATCCGACCAAGAATGGACCCAGCGACTTCGGATCCTCTCCACTCAGCCGTCGAGATCCAGGGAGCGATGCTAGGCAGACACGAGCAGGAATTGTCTGTTGCTCGACATGCCGTTGAGACCCTGGCTGCCCAAGTCTCCGACCTCTCGAAACATATTCACCATCTCCGCCTCGATCCACCGGCTACTTCCAGGGCTTCCGAGTCTCCGGAGCCCAGAATTAATAACCCGCCGTGTTACTCTGGGGAGCCCACTGAATGCCGCTCGTTTCTCACCCAGTGTGATATTGTGTTTTCTCTCCAGCCCAACACGTACTCCAGGGGCACAGCTCGTATCGCCTACGTCATATCTCTCCTTACTGGACGGGCTCGTGAGTGGGGCACGGCAATCTGGGAGGCGAGGGCTGAGTGTACTAACCAGTATCAGAACTTTAAGGAGGAGATGATACGGGTTTTTGATCGTTCTGTTTTTGGGGAAGAAGCTTCCAGGGCTCTGTCTTCCCTATGTCAAGGTAATCGATCCATAACTGATTACTCTATAGAGTTTCGCACTCTTGCTGCCTCCAGTGACTGGAACGAGCCGGCTTTGCTCGCTCGTTTTCTGGAGGGTCTCCGCGCGGAGGTAAAGGATGAGATTCTCTCCCGGGAGGTTCCTTCCAGCGTGGATTCCTTGATTGAACTCGCTATTCGCATAGAATGACGGGTTGATCTTCGTCACCGAGCTCGTGGAAGGGAACTCGCGTTATCCGTTGCCCCTCTCTCCGCATCACTACCATCTTCCCCCACTGGCTCAGGTGCTGAGCCTATGCAGCTGGGGGGTATTCGCATCTCGAATAAGGAGAGGGAACGGAGAATCACCAACCGCCTCTATCTCTATTGCGGTTCCGCTGGTCATTTTGTCATTTCATGTCCAGTAAAAGGCCAGTGCTCATCAGTAAGCGGAGGGCTACTGGTGAGCGCAACTACTCAGGTCTCTCCTTCTAGATCCTGTACTACCTTGTCGGTCCATCTACGCTGGACCGGTTCGGCAGCTTCCTGCAGTGCCTTGATAGACTCTGGGGCGGAGGGCTGTTTTATGGAGGAAGCCTGGGCTCGGGAACATGACATTCCTCTCAGACAGTTAGGGGAGCCCACGGACTTGTTCGCCTTGGATGGTAGTCCTCTCCCCAGGATTCAGCGTGAAACGCTACCTTTAACCCTCACTGTCTGGTAATCATAGCGAAACCATTTCTTTTTTAATTTTTCGTTCACCTTTTACACCTGTTGTTTTGGGCCATCCCTGGCTAGTGTGTCATAATCCTTCTATTAATTGGTCTAGTAATTCTATCCTCTCCTGTCTCTTGTCATGTGAAGTGTTTAATGTCTGCTATCCCTCCTGTTTCCTCTGTCCGTTCTTCACAGGAGGAGCCTGGTGATTTGACAGGGGTGCCGGAGGAATATCACGATCTGCGCACGGTGTTCAGTCGGTCCAGGGCCACCTCCCTTCCTCCGCACCGGTCGTATGATTGTAGTATTGATCTCCTTCCGAGTACCACTCCCCCACAGGGTAGACTATACTCTCTGTCGGCTCCCGAACGTAAGGCTCTCAAAGATTATTTGTCTGTAGCTCTCGACGCCGGTACCGTAGTCCCTTCCTCCTCTCCCGCCGGAGCGGGGTTTTTCTTTGTTAAGAAAAAGGACGGGACCCTGCGCCCCTGCGTGGATTATCGAGGGCTGAATGACATAACGGTTAAGAATCGTTATCCGCTTCCCCTTATGTCTTCAGCCTTCGAGATCCTGCAGGGAGCCAGGTTTTTCACTAAGTTGGACCTTCGTAACGCTTACCATCTCGTGCGCATCAGGGAGGGGGACGAGTGGAAAACGGTGTTTAACTCTCCGTTAGGGCACTTTGAATACTGGGTTCTGCCGTTCGGCCTCGCTAACGCTCCAGCTGTCTTTCAGGCATTAGTGAATGATGTACTGAGAGACATGCTGAACATCTTTGTTTTCGTTTACCTTGACGATATCCTGATTTTTTTCACCGTCACTCCAGATTCATGTTCAGCACGTTCAACGTGTCCTCCAGCGCCTTTTAGAGAATTGTCTTTATGTGAAGGATGAGAAGTGCGCTTTTCATGTCTCCTCCGTCACATTTCTCGGTTCTGTTATTTCCGCTGAAGGCATTAAGATGGATCCCGCTAAGGTCCAAGCTGTCAGCGATTGGCCCGTCCCTAAGTCACGTGTCGAGCTGCAGCGCTTTCTCGGCTTCGCGAATTTCTATCGTCGTTTCATCCGTAATTTCGGTCAGGTGGCAGCTCCTCTCACAGCCCTTACTTCTGTCAAGTCGTGCTTTAAGTGGTCCGTTTCCGCCCAGGGAGCTTTTGATCTCCTCAAGAAGCGTTTTACATCCGCACCTATCCTTGTTACACCTGACGTCTCTAGACAGTTCATTGTCGAGGTTGACGCGTCAGAGGTGGGCGTGGGAGCCATCCTTTCCCAGCGCTCCCATTCTGACGACAAGGTCCACCCTTGCGCGTATTTTTCTCATCGCCTGTCGCCGTCGGAACGTAACTATGATGTGGGAAACCGCGAACTGCTCGCCATCCGCTTAGCCCTAGGCGAATGGCGACAGTGGTTGGAGGGGGCGACCGTTCCTTTTGTCGTTTGGACTGACCATAGGAACCTTGAGTACGTCCGTTCTGCCAAACGACTTAATGCGCGTCAGGCTCGTTGGGCGTTGTTTTTCGCTCGTTTCGAGTTCGTGATTTCTTATCGTCCGGGCTCTAAGAACACCAAGCCTGATGCTTTATCCCTCCGCACAGGCTTTTGTCCAACGTTGTGAGCGCACCTAGAAGAGGGTCAGGTCTGCACTTTGCCGTTATAGGGCGCAGACTGTGAGAGCCGCTAATAAGCGTAGGACTAAGAGTCCTAGATATTGTCGCGGTCAGAGAGTATGGCTCTCCACTCGTAACCTTCCCCTTATGACAGCTTCTCGCAAGTTGACCCCGCGGTTCATTGGTCCGTTCCATATTTCTCAGGTCATTAATCCTGTCGCAGTGCGACTTCTTCTTCCGCGACATCTTCGTCGCGTCCACCCGGTCTTCCATGTCTCCTGTGTCAAGCCCTTTCTTCGCGCCCCCGTTCGTCTTCCCACCCCCACCCCCATCCTTGTCGAGGGCGCACCTATCTACAGGGTCCGGAAGATTTTGGACATGCGTCCTTGGTCATCAGTACCTAGTGGATTGGGAGGGGTACGGTCCTGAGGAAAGGAGTTGGGTTCCTTCTCGGGACGTGCTGGACCGTTCGCTGATCGATGATTTCCTTATTATATTATTATTATATTATTATTATATTATTTCCTCCGTTGCCGCCAGGTTTCCTCCTCGAGTGCGCCAGGAGGCGCTCGGTGAGTGGGGGGTACTGTCATGTATTGTCATGTTATGTCTTGTTCCTGTTCTTTCTCTTCTCTTCGTTTCCCCCTGCTGGTCGTATTAGGTTACCTTCTCTCCCTCTATCTCTCTCTCTCTCTATGGTCCCTTTCCTTCTCCCAGCTGTCCCTCATTCTCCTCTAACGACCTCGTTTACTCTCTCACACCTGTTCCCTCTTTTCCCTCTGATTAGGTCTCTATTTCTCTCTCTGTTTCTGCTTCTTTCTTTGTCGGATTCTCGTTTGCTTCGCCCTTGTTCTGTCCTGTCGTAATCTGCCTCTTCATTAGATGCTGCATTTGATCAGGTGCCTCTGTCCTCTACGGCCCGCGCCTACCCGGAGGGACCTGCAGTCTGTTGCCGCTAGCCCTGCTATTCTCCTCTACTGCTAGAAGGGGAATAGTCAACCGATACATCTGAAGAGGATTTATGTTTTCCCTGTGTTTGAACATTAAAAGACTCTGTTTCTGTTAAACCGCTTTTGGGTCCTCACTCACCTGCATAACATGTTTCTACCAGCATCTTCACAAGGTCCTTTGCTGTTGTTCTGGGATTGATTTGCACTTTTCGCACCAAAGTACGTTCATCTCTAGGAGACAGAACGCGTCTCCTTCCTGAGCGGTATGACTGCTGCGTGGCCCCATGGTGTTCATACTTGTGTACTGTTGTTTATACACATGAATGTTATACCTTCAGGAGTTTGGAAATTGCTCCCAAGGATGAGCCAGACTTGTGGAGGTCTACAATTTTGTTTCTGAGGTATTGCCTGATTTCTTTTGATTTTCCCATGATGTAAAGCAAAGAGGCACTGAGTTTGAAGGTAGGCCTTGAAATACATCCACAGGTACACCTCCAATTGACTCAAATTATGTCAATTAGCCTATCAGAAGCTTCTAAAGTCATGACATATTTTTCTGGAATTTAGTGGAACTTAAAACTTTCCACCTTCTCCTTCTCCAGCAATGTGGCGATGTTGTTTCCTACCTTCACAGCACTTGAAGAATGTTGGAAATAACAATGGGCAAGTATTGTACAATACATGTGTGCAAAGCGCTTACCCGAGAAGACTCACTGCTGTAACCGCTGCCCAAGGTGTTTGTAACATATATTGACTCAGGGGCATAGACTTATCTAATCAAGTTATTTTAGTATTTTAATTTTCATTATTCTTTAAATGTACTTTTTCTTCCACTTTGACGAGTAGATAATAATGAAATTTATTTTAATCCCACTTTGCAACACAATAAAACGTGAAGAAATCCAAGGAGGTAGAGCACTACCTATGGGGGCCTGGTTAAAAGTAATGTACTGTAAAAGGTATAGGGGGACATTTGGGGCACTGGTCCTGGCTCACCTGTACTGTATTGTCTCTGAGGTTGTGGAGGCTCTCAGCTTGGTCATTAGGATTCTCACAATGTTGAAGAGGAATATAAAGTTGATCTGAAAACAGAGAGAAAATAAGAATGTAGGAAGATTTACATTGGTAAGTTATGAGAAAGAACCATTTAATAAAACAATCTTTGTCTGTGCTGGAAATAACTGTCACATGGTTGACATTTTTCTCAATACATTTCAGGAAATTAGAAAAGATGTGTCACAGGCTTGACCTTTCTCTCAGAACATTGCAGTCAATGGGAAAATATGAGTGTAACAGGTTAGACATTTTTCTCAATACATTGCAGTCAATGCGAAAATCTGATAGTCACAGGGTTTCAAGTTTTCAGGCTGATATTGGGCTGATACAGTATCTTGACTGTATGTTAAACAAGGAGTAAAAAAAGCCAATGTAATGCTTCAGAGCAAGGTTTTAGGATTATTGACTACTGAGGAAAATCAATACAAATCTATTTTTTACATTAAAATGTAGCGTACTGGGAGTTACCTCTGTTGCAGAGGCTTGATTCATTAGAGTTACCAGCCCCAAAAATTGCGTCGAAGGGTTCAAGCAAGACACATCTCAACATCAAGGAGACTGTGTGAATCAGGCCTTCATGGTCAAATTGATGCAAAGAAACCACTACTAAAGGACAGCAATAATAAGAAGACTTGGTTGGGCAAAAAAACATGGGCAATGGACATTAGAAGAGTGGAAATCTGTCCTTTGGTCTGATGAGTCCAAATTTGAGATTTGTGGTTCCAACTGCCGTGTATTTCTGAGACGCAGAGTAGGTGAACGGATTATCTCCGCATGTGTGGTTCACACCATGGAGCATGGAGGAGTTGGTGTGAGGGTGCTTTGCTGGTAACACTGTCAGTGATTTATTTCGAATTCAAGGCACACTTAACCTGCATGGCTACCACAGCATTCTGGAGTGATACGCCATCCCATCTGGTTTACGCTTAGTGGGACTATCATTTGTTATAATGACCCAACACACCTCCAGGCTGTGTAAATTCTATTTGACCAAGAAGTAGAGTGATGGAGTGCTGCATCAGATAACCTGGTCTCCACAACCCAATTGAGATGGTTTGGGATGAGTTGGACCACAGAGTGAAGGAAAAGCAGCCAACAAGTACTCAGCATATGTGGGAACTCATTCAAGACTGTTGGAAAAGCATTTCAGGTGAAGCTGGTTGAGAGAATGCCAAGAGTGTGCAAATCTGACAAAATCTGGCTACTTTGAAGAATCTCAAATATAAAATATATTTGGATTTGTTTAATACTTTTAAGGTTACTACATGATTCCATATGTATTATTTCATAGTTTTGATATCTTCACTATTTTTCTACAATGTAGAAAATAGTCAAAATAAGGAAAAAACGTTGAATGAGTAGTTGTCCAAACCTTTGACTAGTACTGAATTTTCAATCATGTTCCAACGTTATGTGTGAGTATGTGATTAGTTATCTCGGGAGAAGGCATGAGATAAACAGTCACCTATTTAAACTTTCTGATAATCAAAGGTTAGTGATTCATTTTATCTATATTTATGCTTTTGTGAATGTGAATAATCACTGTGTGCGCTTTGGTGGTCATTTGGTGGTCATCTAACGTAAATATATGTTGTGTTTTCGCTGTAAAACATTTTAAAAGTCGGACACGATGGGTAGATTAACAAGATGTTTATCCTTTATTTGCTGTCTTGGACTTGTTAATGTGTGAAAGTAAAATATTTCTAAAGAATATTTTTTTTCAGCTGAAAGGGAGGGGATGTTCCCTTTAGGGAACTCCTTGTGCCCCCTAGTCCCAACAGGTTAAGGAGGAAATGAGAGTGTAAAGAGAGTCAAAGTGAGCTAAAACGGTCACAGTTTAATGTGCTGCCAATCATTTACGATTCATACATATGATCCTCATATCATATTCATTCCAACTGACCCAGTCACTTCTCAATATGTGTAGTAGGTGTCACACCGTTCAAATAGCTTCACACGATGGTATTACTGCATGTGCGTGAGTGTGTGCGTTGGAAGGCTGCGGTATAAAGTTCACACACCATTGAATGTCAATGACCTTTCTACTGTTTGCCTTGAAGCAATTGCTTGACGTCGAAAAACAATTTTCTGCTTGAGTGCCACAATAATGTTATTTTGTCAGTGTTCCTAACTGTGCGGTGCTGTAAATACACACACACTTAGAGGGAAGGTGTAAAGGGGAAGAACTTGGTGTAGGAAAACCTAACGAGGACAAGGCTAGAACACTATGTCTATAAATGTCTATACTAGGAGGAAAAATATGGAGAAATGTGAAAAGGATTGTGTAACACTGTCTTACCAGCAACACCAGGATCATTGGGCCCTGGTAGATGTAATCTGTGTACACTCCTGCCTTCTTCCCAAACCAGCACCTGCAATTTAGAACACAGAGAGTTGAGCCAATCATACTGGCAGATGCACAAGGTCCACCAGTCACATTTTTTCAATGACAAAGAAGACTGCGGGACCTTTGCCAACATTTATTTTTTTATAGTTGACTAAAATGAGCATCGGCCTCGGCCAGTCACAATTGACATCATAGGTAGGTGAGAGGGCTTAGCCTATCAAAGCCAGTACTGGCAGAGAACAAGAGGACTTTGTAAAGTCCAGCACTCATCTCTAGCAACAGAAAATACCTAAAACAAATAATTTTGTGGAATTACATCCACTTTGCAGTGGGATGAAAAAAGGATGAATAAAGGAAGAGAAGACAAGGGGATGAGATGCCTCAGATTCACTCATTCTACAGACTCAGTTCAGTGGAGTGAATCGTTCATTTGTTCTGTCTTCACCTTGTTGGTATCAGAGCGAGAGAGCAAAACGGCTCATGGTAAAAAAAAAGCAGAGGGATTGGGGGAACTGTGTCTGGATAGAGAAGCCAAGTGCACTACTTTTATGATTTAAAAATATATATATATTATTGTAAACTCAGCAAAAAAAGAAACATCCTCTCACTGTCAACTGTTGATTTTCAGCAAATTTAACATGTGAATATATTTGTATGAACATAACAAGATTCAACAACTGAGACATAAACTGAACAAGTTCCACAGACATGTTAAAAACAGAAATTGAATAATGTGTCCCTGATCACTGGGGGGGGTCAAAGTAACAGTCAGTATCTGGTGTGACCACCAGCTGCATTAAGTACTGCAGTGCATCTCCTCCTCATGGACTGCACCAGATTTGCCATTTCTTGCTGTGAGATGTTACCCCACTCTTCCACCAAGGCACCTGCAAGTCCCCGGACATTTCTGGAGGGAATAGCCCTCGCCGTCACCCTCCAATCCAACAGGTCCCAGACGTGCTCAATGGAATTGAGATCCGGGCTCTTCGCTGGTCATGGCAGAACATTGACATTCCTGTCTTGCAGGAAATCACGCACAGAACTAGCAGTATGCCTGGTGGCATTGTCATGCTGGAGGGTCATGTCAGGATGAGCACCACATGAGGGAGGAGAATGTCTTCCCTGTAATGCACAGTGTTGAGATTGCCTGAAATGATAACAAGCTCAGTCCGATGATGCTATGACACACCACCCCAGACCATGACGGACCCTCCACCTCCAAATCGATCCCGCTCCAGAGTACAGATCTCGGTGTAACGCTCATTTCTTCGATGATAAAAGCGAATCCGACCATCACCCCTGGTGAGACAAAACTGTGATTCATCAGTGAAGAGCCCTTTTTGCCAGTCCTGTCTGGACCAGCGATGGTGGGTTAGTGCCCATAGGCAACGTTGTTGCAAGTGATGTCTGGTGAGGACCTGCCTTACAACAGGCCTGCAAGCCCCCCATCCAGTCTCTCTCAGCCTATTGTGGACAGTCTGAGCACTGATGGAGGGATTGTGCGTTCCTGGTGTAACTCGGGCAGTTGTTGCCATCCAGTACCTGTCCCGCAGGTGTGATGTTCGGATGTAACGATCTAGCGCTGGTGTTGTTACAAGTGGTCTGCAATTGCGCCGACGATAAATTGTCCTCCCTGTAGTGCTGTCTTAGGCGTCTCACAGTACGGACATTGCAATTTATTGCCCTGGCCACAACTGCAGTCCACATGCCTCCTTGCAGCATGCCTAAGGCACGTTCACGCAAATGAGCAGGGACCCTGGGCATTTTTCTTTTGGTGTTTTTCATAATTAATCTTGTTTTGGAGACAGCTCTGCACTAGCTGGTACAGCCACAAAGTCCAAAAATCTGATTTTAAACCGAACCCTAACCTTAATCCTAACCTTAACTATACTGCTAGCCCTAATGCCTAACCTTAAATTAAATTCAAAAAGGCAACCTCTGTTTTCATGATTTTTTGCAATATAGCCAATTTTGACCTGGCAAATAAGGGGACATCGCTCAGTTCTGCCACCAGGGCAAGACTCATGGCAATAAATGTCAACCTGCTATTCTGTATGCAGAGAAATGGCCGGTTACAGGTTCACTAAGACTCCCTTAAAATGTGAATGAATTGATTGTTTAATGACTTGGCAGAAAGCACAATTAAGGAGATGACTAGGCGGCATCCATCTCTCATCCACTACAATGATCACTCTGATGGGTCTGAAAGGAGCTAGACACGGACAAGATTGTTGCCTGATTCCAAAGACAAATCAATACCACAGGGACATGAATAGAGATAGAGAGAACCCGAGAGAGAATGAGAAAAAAAAGTGCTTACTTTTCATTGTCGTAGTAAAGCTTGCCAATGGCCCATGCGATGATGATTGGAAGAGGGATACCTGTAAAACATCACACATCGTCTCTGTTACAGTTGACTTTCATTCTTTGTGATGAGTGAAATTAATCAATCAACCCACATCCGTCTTTCCTTTGATGAATTAAGTGTTAACTCACACCACCCGATGCAGATGAACATCCACTTGCGTAGCTTGTCCGTAGAGTAGGTGAGCACGATGGCTGTATGCAGGTAGCAGCCCTCCCCAAACATCCAGAAGAAGTTTGTCACATGGAAATAGTTATAGGCTGCCGTGACAAGCCGGCACCACAACTTTTATAGAGAGGAAGGAAAGAATAACAAAAAATATTAAGGCTAGTAAAAATGAAAAAAAAGTGAGAGCTGTCAAGCCACCACTGGTTCCTTTCTTCACTCCTTAGGGGGTTGTTGCCGATCCAGGCTGCATCTGAAATGGCGCCCTGTAGGCCCTTGTCAAAAGTAGTGCTCTATATAGGGAATAGGGTGCCATTTCGGATGCAGCCCTGGTTCTCAAAAAAACACTCAATTTGCGAGTGATACTCCACCGTGGAATCCTTATTTAACATATGCAGCTTGTTGAGCTCCGAGCTCTGAGTAGTGTCAAAAGGTCTCTCTGAATGTTTCCAATTTGGGACTGGTATATAGGCAGATGTCTGGCAAACAAAGATCACCGCGGCAGTATAAGAATGGCAAATTTGACCTCCTGCATTACTTGTTAACCTGTTAAGTCTACCCCTGTTTACTGCCCCTTCTGGAGGAATTGGGTACCCATATAAAACAGGATACATTTTTGTCAAAAGTTGCTAATATATGCATATAAAAATATTATCGAATAGAAAACACTCTAAAGCTTCTAAAACCGTTTAAATTTAGTCTCTATGTAAAGCAGAAGTCTCAGGGCATGCATTCTCCCAAAGTCTCTCTTGTCATGGAAAAAGTTGGCCCAACTTTGACGTCATCGTATACGCCTTCCCAAACAACTACCGCTCTGGGAACAGTCTGTACGTGTTCAGCGCGAAGCCTGCTTTCAATGGGGCTTCTCATTGTGAGAATCGCGTGCTCACGAGACGTTGAGCGTGCCGAAAGGTCTCGGTCACGCGAAAAAAAAGTGTACGATTATGCGCGCGCTCTGCTCCGTCTTTTCTTCAGGATCGATTAAAAGACGTGTGTGTTTCACTTCATCCTCACAATTGCTGTACACCTTTATAACATGTTAAAGCTTAATTATGAACATAGTTTGACAAGTTTACTTGACATATAATATATATTTTCGACGTTTTGGTGCGCATCCACTTGAATTTTGCCTACATTTCGACCGAAATGTGGCTATTTTGAGAACCGAAAGACACAGACTTGAAAATTAAACGCTGTTTTGGTAAGTATAATCCCTTCCAGGTCTTTTGATGGAAGAACAGCAAAGGTAAGGGAATATTTATGTGTTAATTTTGGGTTTCTGTCGACTCCAAGATAGAGGAGGCATAATGATACATTTGGAGCGCCGACTCCTAGTATAGCCTAGTGAACTCAACCTGTAACGTTAAAAATAAATGTAACACAGCGATTGCATTTAGAAGAAGTGTATCTTCCTATACATATGTAAAACATGCATATTTAGTCAAAGTTTATGATGTGTATTCCTTGTTAGCTGACGTTATCTGCCGGAGCTATTTCATTTCTCCTGACATTTTAGTAGCATTTTTTGAACGATGCGTCATTGTAAACAGAGATTAATGGATATATATTGCAGATTATTGAAAAAAATGAATGTACTGTGTAACATGTTATATTACTGTCATCTGATGAAGATTTCAAAAGGTTAGTGAAATGATTTTTTTTTTTAATCCTGCGTTTGTTGATTGCATATTTTTTCCTACTTGGCTATGCTAATAAGCTATGTCTGCGGTGGTGGTTTGACATAAATATGTGCTATGTTTTCGCCGTAAAACATTTTAGAAATCCGACTTGTTGCCTGGATTCACAACGAGTGTAGCTTTAATTCAATACCCTGCATGTGTATTTTAATGAACGTTTGAGTTTTAACTAATACTATTAGCATTTAGCGTAGCGCATTTGCATTTCCAGAGCTCTAGATGGGACGCCTGCGTGCCAGTTAGGAGCAAGAGGTTAAACTGCATCATAGCTCTCACTTCCCATGGCCTATGATAGTCTGAGTCATCCAACACTGACAATACCTCTCAACAAGTCCAAAGTCTATATAGATCTGCTATCTTAACCTCTCTTGGGTAGGGGACAGTATTTTCACGCCCGGATGAAAAGAGTGCCCAAAGTAAACTGCCTGTTACTCAGGCCCAGAAGCTAGGATATGCATCTAATTGGTAGATGTGGACAGAAAACACTCTAATGTTTCTAAAACTGTTAAAATAATGTCTGTGACTACAACAGAACTGATATGGCAGGTGAAACCCCGAGAACAAACCATCCCCCCCCAAGAAAAATTCAGCCTACCACTATTTTCAATGGCTGTCACCTTTATTATAAGGCGAAGTCCTCCCAGATTACAGTTCCTAGGGCTTCCACTAGATGTCAACAGTCTTTAGAAAGAGTTTCAGGCTGTTTTTTGGAAAAATGAGCCAGAAATGGTTTTTCTAGGTGGCTCCCATTTTGGCTGTAGTGTTTCCAAGCGTGTGAATGAGAGCGCGTTCTTTGGTATTTTTCTCCGGAAAAGACTAACAATTCTCCGTCTTAAATTGTATAGTTTATTTACGTATTAGGGTACCTAAGGTTTGATTATAAATGTTGTTTGACTTGTTTGGAAAAGTTTATTAGTAAGGTTTGGGATTCTGTTTTTATGCATTTTGATGGAGGGAAACTGGGTGGATGATTGACTTAAGCACGCCAGTTAAACTAAGTTTTTATGGATATTGTAACGGTTTTCTTTAGGTGAAGTAGAGGCAGATCAAAATGCAGCGTGGTTGTTATTCATTGTACTTTAATAAAGAAACTGTACACGAATAAACTAACAAAACAACAAACGTGCGAAAACCTAAAACAGTCCTATCTGGTGCAAAACACAGAGACAGGAACAATCACCCACGAACACACAGTGAAACCCAGGCTACCTAAATATGGTTCCCAATCAGAGACCATGACTAACACCTGCCTCTGATTGAGAACCATATCAGGCCAGACATAGAAATAGACAAACAAGACATCCAACATAGAAGGCCCACTCAGATCACACCCTGACCAACCAAAACATAGAAACATGCAAAGCAAACTATGGTCAGGGTGTGACAGATATAAAGAAGGACATTATCGAACAAATGGACCATTTGATGTAACTGGTACCTTTTGGAGTGCCAACAGAAGAAGATCATCAAAAGTAAGGCATTAATTATATCACTATTTTTGACTTTCGTGTCGCACCTGCCTGGTTGAAATATGTTTTTCATGGTTTTGTATGCGAGGCGCTGTCCTCAGATAATCGCACTGTGTGCTTTCGCCGCGAAGACTTTTTGAAATCTGACACAGCTGCTGGATTAATTTCTCAGGGATATGTGGGATGGTAGCGACCCATCTCGCCAACAGCCAGTGAAATTGCAGGGTGCCAAATTCAAAACAACAGAAATCCCATACTTAAAATTCCTCAAACATACAAGTATTCTACACCATTTTAAAGATAAACTTCTTGTAAATCCAGCCACATTGTCTGATTTCAAATAGGCTTCACAGCGAAAGCACACCAAACGATTATGCTAGGTCAGCACCTAGCCACAGAAAACCATACAGCTATTTCCCAGCCAAGGAGAGAGCTCACAAAAATCAGAAATAGCAATTAAATGTATCACTAACCTTTGATCTTCATCAGATGCCACTCACAGGACATCATGTTACACAATAAATGTGTGTTTTGTTCGACAAAGTTCATCTTTATGTCCAAAAACCTCATTTCAAATTGGTGTGTAAAGATCAGAAATGCATTGTCTCAAACAAACATTCGGTGAAAGTGCAGAGAGCCACATCAAATGACAGAAATACTCATAATAAACATTGATAAAAGATACAAGTGTTATACATGGAAATATAGATAAACTCCTCCTTAATCCAACCGTTGTATCAGATTTCAAAATGGCTTGACGGCGAAAGCACACATTATGGTAGGTCAGCAGAAAAACATCCAGTCATTTTCCAAAGGAGAGGTGTCAGAAAAGTCAGAAATAGAGTTATAAATATTCACTTACCTTTGATGATCTTGATCGGATTGCACTCCCAGGAATCCCAGGTCCACAATAAATGTTTGTTTTGTTTGATAAAACCCATCATTTATGTCCAAATACCTCCTTTTTGTTTGCGCGTTTAGCCCAGTAATCCAAATGCATAATGCACAATCACTTGTACAGACAAAAAGTCAAAAAGTTTTATTACAGTTCATAGAAACATGACAAACTATGTATAGAATCAATCTTTAGGATGTTTTTAACATACATCTTCAATAATGTTCCAACCGGAGAATTCCTTTGTCTTTAGAAATGCAATGGAATGCAGCTACCTCTCACGGGAGCGCGCGTGATCAGCTCATGGCACTCTGCCAGACACCTGGTTGAAACAGCTCTCTTTCTCTCCCCCTCACAGTAGAAGCCTCAAACAAGGTTCTAAAGACTGTTTTAATCTAGTGTAAGCCTTAGGAAGTGCAATATGACCGCATAGAGACTGTACATTCGATAGGCAATGACGTGAAAAACTACAAACCTCATATTTCCCACTTCCTGGTGGATTTTTTCTCAGGTTTCTGCCTGCCATATGAGTTCCGTTATACTCACAGACATCATTCAAACAGTTCTAGAAACTTATCTACTAATTACATGCATATTCTAGCTTTTGGGCCTGAGTAGCAGGCAGTTTACTCTGGGCACCTTTCTATCCAAGCTACTCAATACTGCCCCACAGTCCCAAAGAAGTTAACAAGAAGTTAAGCTTTATTTTGATGTATTACACTTGTGATTTTATGAAAGTTAAATATTTATAATTCTGTAGTTTGAATTTCGTGCTCTGCAATTTCACCGGATGTTGGCCAGGTGGGACGCCACCTGCCCATAAGACGTTAATTTGATCACTCTGTTGTCGCAGATAATTTTCCTGCGCAGCAGAAAATTCTAATTGTAGCGTATTCAAGGTTTAGAAAGGGTTCTAAAGTTTGCAATTTTCACTTTGAAATGTAAAACTATTTGTCCTAAAGAAACCTTTATCAACACCAACAAAAATGTCCATTAATTCAAATCCACATAATAATTCACATTCTCTGCAGCTGCAGGATTATTTTCATGCTGTGAGGAACTGGTCAATTTAAGATAGTACACATCTGTATGCTACTTTTAGCACTTCAACCTCTATCTTTGACAATTACTGAGACCAGGTCATTGAGGGCCACTTGGGAGTTACTTTGGATTGAAAGAGTCAGAGAATGGCACTTGGGGGAGTCTGGACTAGGTGTTGTGAGAGCAAAATTTAAAGACTATGTCATAATACTGTAATTGCGTCAAATGGTTGTTTTATGCAACAGAATAGAGGGTTCTTATAACTCTATTGTGTCTGTGTGAACTGATAGTGGGCCTCTTGGAGATTTAACACTGACAGAAGATGCATGATGTCTTTGGTTGATAAACCTAAAGAGACCACATTCCATAGCATGGGTTATGTTTTTGTACTGGTGTACCAGGGGGAGATGGCTCCGGTATGGAGTTGGGGGGACAGACCCTGGTCTCTATACAATGAAAATAGTCTCCATAGGGGATACTGTCTGCTGTGAATTCTAAGCATCTTAACCTTGTGACTCAATCCATACATCTGTTGTTTGTCATGTAGACTGAAGGGGGTGTATCGTTCCTATAAAAGACCATGGTATCTTTTGTCGTTGGGCTCTTAACGAATCGCTTACGGGTGGTTCGTTGACAACCTCCATTACTGCAGTCATTAAATAATAAGGTTTACTTGTTTTGAAGAAATTGAAAAGTCTCTCCTTTTGATTACAATAATTCCACGACAGTGTCTACAGCTGGGCGATGAGACAGGAGATCTGTCAGTCTTTAATCTTTCTCTCAAGATTGAGGAAAGATGACTCATTGGGCGATGATATCAGTTCGGAAAGAGGGGGGAGATGCTCCTCGTTGGCGTTTGTTCAAAAGTAGCAAAGCCCATCTCTGAAGGCCTGTGATGAATATGTTGTCTAAGTGTTTAAAACTATAGTAGTTTCATGAAAATTCCTTAACATATGTAAGACTAGAATCTTAGACAAGAACTCCTTATTGTCATGCAGGTCGGGAGTGGCCTTGGTTCACAATCAAAATAAGGAGTCCTTCTCACTTTTCCTTTTCACGACAATAAGAACAAATATTCTAATTTAGCATTTGTTCAGGTAGTTATTCATATGGTACCTAGTGAAAAGAAAAGAGTAATGTACTGAGTGGGAAATATCTCTATTCAATATGAAAGTGTCATTGACTCCTTGTCCAGCTTCACAGTCTCACCCCACTTACTTCAAGGACATACCAAAAGACTCCCTGACCCTGTACTACCCATCCAATCATCAAAGTCGCAAAGAAAATGGGACTCTACAGCCAGCAATCTCAGTGTATTTGGGCTAAGATCCCAAGTTACCCTTTCCAATTCCCTCCACTCTACCCCTTGTGTAGTCTAAAGGCATTTCAGGGCAGCTGTCAAATCAGGATCGCAGTTCATTCACAACTCTCCATTTTCTCGAGCCTCTACTCTAATCGACCCATTGAGGGTGAGAGACTCCCAGTCCGAACAGTGAAGTGGGGCCGTGGTTGAGTGTGATAGCGTGATATCGCTACCATCCTGACATCCCCGCCACTGACACACGTCCCCTCTATATTCGCAGGGGGAACCCAGTGTACCAAGGACAAGAAAAAACACAAAAATTACAGCTTTCAAAAGTGAAAAATAACTCTCCTGAGGTTCGAGAGTTGCTTTTGACCGAGCCAACTCCCGTTTTGAAAATAGAGAATCATCTTTTGAGGCAACAGCTGAGAAACAGGTGAGGGGATGCACTGTACCAAAATGATTGAATGGCAGGAATCAACGCATTAGCTGACGTGTTCTCAGTTAGGATAAGCCTAGTATGCATATATCTGTCTTTAACTGCATTCGTTTTTCATAAACAGTACGCTCTAAATAGTATGTAGTACAATTGCAACACAGTTACAGTGCCACGAAATAGGATTCTTGCATACAGAACTGCTTTAACTCAGTGGCAATTAAGGGTTTCAAGCATGAACTGCTCATTTAAAGTCCTGCCACATCTCAATTGGGAAAAGGTCTGGACTTTGACGAGGCCATTCCAAAACTTCCAATTTGTTGCTTTTTAACTATTTTCATGACTTGATTGTGTGTTTTGGATCATTGTCTTGCTGCATTGTCTTGCTGCATTGTCTTGCTTCAGCTCACAGACGGATGGCCTGACATTCAGCATTATCTGATACAGCGCAGAATCCATAGTTCCTTTTATTAAGGAAAGTAGTCCAGGTCCTGATGCAGCAAAGCATCCCCAAACCATCACACTACCACTGCCATGCTTGACCGTTGGCATTCGGTTCTTACTGTGGAATGTAATGTTTGGGTTTTAACCAGACATAATGGGACCCATCTTGTTGGACAAGGGACATCTCAGCCGGCCAAACCCTCTCCTAACCCAGACGACGCTGAGCTAATTGTGTGTCGCCTCATGGGTCTCCCGGTTGCGGCCAGGATCAAACCAGGATCTGTAGTGACGCCTCTAGCACTACGATGCAGTGCCTTTCTTTTTTTTTTAAATGTGACCTTTATTTAACTAGGCAAGTCAGTTAAGAACAAATTCTTATTTTCAATGACGGCCTTGGAACAGTGGGTGAACTGCCTTGTTCAAGGGCAGAACAACAGATTTCTACCTTGTCAGCTCGGAGTTTCGATCTTGAAACCTTTGCGTTAACCACCTCTAACCACTAGGCTACCTGCCGCCTTAAATCACTGCGCCACTCTGGAGGCCTCTGGGTTGCTTTGAGCACGCCCAGTCTGTCTTCTTAGGTCAGATATTGACAGTGAGGGTTGGATTCATTCATTTCTGAGGGCTGGGGGCCCGGAGGGGGTGATGAGCTAATTAGTAAAGTACCAGTAAATTCTAATTGAAAGAGCTGGGAAGGAAAAGAAGCATGTTCTCTTATCTCTGAGATGAGGGATGTTTGCAGAAGCAATAACATCAAGAGGCAGGCGAGCTAAGGGACAATTAACAGTGAACCAGGACAACATGATGGTACTCCAAAGCCTGTTAGGTAGTTCGGAGTATTTGTGCGTGCGCCCGGACCCTGGAGATGTTTTTGAAATGATTGCTGTGACATTGCAATCCAATTTGATCGGAGAGAGGAAAAAGGAGGATGAGTGAAAGTGAAAGTTTGAATGTGTGTGTGTGTGTGTGTGTGTGTGTGTGTGTGTGTGTGTGTGTGTGTGTGTGTGTGTGTGTGTGTGTGTGTGTGTGTGTGTGTGTGTTCATTAGTGAGCCTGGAGAGGGGGAAAGTAATAGAAGGAAAGAGTGGGGATTTTTGTATGGGTGTCTGAATGTGTGTGTGTGTTTCCTTATCTGCATGAATGTATTGCCCTTCTATGTTTTTGTTGCCTCACAGTGTATCACAGCAAACTATATACAGGTAACTGCCAAAATAAAGGAAACACTTGAGTTGTTTGAGCTGTTATGGTGTGGGGTGCATTTTCATGGAATGGTTTAGGTCCACTCAAACCCTTAGAGGGCAAGGCAAGTTAAACAGCAATAAATACACAGCCATTCTGAGTGATCACCTTCAGTCTATGGTGTGTAATTTATATTCTGATGACATTGCCCCCATCCACAGGGCACAAGTTGTCACTGAATGGTTTGATGAGCATGACAACTATGTTTACCACATGTCTTGCCTATCTCAGTCACCAGATTTGAACACTTGCCAAGGCACATTGAAGCGGTTCTAACAGTTTTTGATGGCGCCCTTTTAGGACACTTTATGATGCGGTTTCCTTTCTTTTGGCAGTTACCTGTATGTATATTGCATATAAAGCGGCCTGAAATGGATGTACAACTAACTCCCTTTTACTCACCACATTGCTCTCGTGCACCTCAGGGTTCATGGTGAGCTGTACCACGAACCAAGTGGCGTTCCTCAGGATGAAAGCTGTGATCAGGTTCCAGTGGATGATGTTCCTCAAACAGCGGATACTCCTGGGGGGGAGAGAGGAGAATAGAGGAAAAGGTAAGCACGGGTACCTTTTCATTATACTGTACAGTGCAACATGGTATCAATGCTATGCATCGCATTGTGAATCTTTTGAAAAAATATATGTAATCAAGGTTCTTGATGCTTAAGTCAATACATTGCACCGTAATACTCCTGGTGGTAGAGGAGAGAACAGATGACAGGTTAAGGGCTGGTGGTGTGTAGTATAATTATTGCAGTGTTTGCAGTGAGTGCAGTTTTTCCTTCTTCGGTATAATTATGACATTGTGAGTCGAGCACGCCAATTCCTCATGCTATGCAGTATAATGTTGGTAATACATATGACGGGATGATGGATAATGGGACCATCATAAAAAGTGGAAAAGTTAAGAGACAGTGGGGACGTTTGTGTGAGTGTGTTTTGTTTGGATGTGTGTTTTGCATAATTAGTACAGCATGTGCATGGACTATGGCCGTGTGTGTGTGTGTGTGTGTGTGTGTGGTGTGTGTGTGTACCACAATTGACATATTCCCTACAGTAAGTCTAAAGAGCTAGACAAGGCCCGTTCCCTCAAGCAGGGGGTGTATCACGTTTTCTGTTCTGTTCTAACCACTTTATCCCACCTCCAGTGGCAAAGCAAACCACCTCACAATAATCTCCCAAAACTCTATAGCAGTAGAGTTGGGCAGGCTGATCAATCTTTTGCCCAGGCCTCAGTAGGACCAGCAGGTTCTTCAACCCACAGGAATGACTGATCGAATTGGACCAGCTAATGCATGGTTTATTAGATCAGTCAAGGTTGTAATTCACACAATTGGTGTACAGCCGTGGAGGTAATAAGACACCAGGAAAGGAAAGCATCCAGGACCAACCTTCTTAAGAATACATTTCTTTGTAAGTGCCATTTTCGTCCTCAAGCTTAGACTTAAACTACGAAAAGTTGCTAGTCCTCAGTAATGTTATTTGAAATGTTCTTAAGCTTCTTCCTATGTTTCTTCCCATTAAAAACGTTGGATTGGATTTCGTCTTGGAAATGTACTTAATTCCAAGATAGCTACTGTATACGCTTGTCTTAAACTCACGGCAGTTGAACATGTTTAAGCCCCCCACAGAAATGTATTTAGCATAATAAAGAAATCCCCATAAAGAACAATCAGTTTAACCTACAGATATCTGTGAAAGGTGACAGCTAGAGTGTTCGTCAGACCGTTTTGCTCTCCGATCCCCCCCAAGCATCTTGGGACTCGAAGTCGGTAAAACCGATCTGCCAACTTCTGTCTGAACATTTTGGGCTACACACTAATATCCCTCTGTGGAAAGGGGAGACCATCACGAACACATTTTGCTCTAGGACGCCCACATGCTTCACAAGACTCGTCTGAATGTTATTTTCAAAATTCGTCAAGCTCTTTCAAATTGGTCATTGATCATTTCTAGACAACCATTTTCAAGTATTGCAGTAGATTCTTCAAGCACATTTAAGTCAAACCTGTAGCTCGATAACTCAGGAACATTCACTGTGTTCTTGGTAAACAACTCCAGTGTATATTGTTGGCCTTGTGTTTTAAGTCATTGCCCTGCTGAAAGGTGAATTCATCTCTATGTCTGAACCAGGTTTTTATTTTGTATTTTGCCTGTACTTATTGCTTTTTTATCCTGAAAAACTCCCCAATCTGTAAAGATTGCATAACCATAACAAGCATACCCATAACAAGATGCAGCCACCACGTGCTTGAAAATATGCAGAGTGGTACTCAGTAATATGTTGTACTGGATGTGCCCCCAAATATAACACTTTGTATTCAGGACAAAAAGTGAAATGCTTTGCCACATTTTTTGCAGTATTACTTTAGTGCCTTGTTGTAAACAGGATGCACGTTTTGAGATATGTTCTGTTCTGTACATGCTTCTTTATTTTCATTCAGTCATTTAGGTTAGTATTGTGCAGTAACTACAATGTTGTTGATTCATTCTCAGTTTTCTCTGTGATAACAGGCATTAAGCTCTTAAACTGATCTAAATTGGAGTGATTGTGAAATCAATGAGCGGTTTCCTTCCTCTCCGGCAACTGAGCTAGGAAGGACACCTGTATTTGTGAAGTGACTAGGTGTATTGACACACCCTCCAAAGTATAATTAAATGAAAATTCCACCCCAAAACTAGTTTTGACTATGTGTAATTTGTCATTGTTGATATAGTCCAAAAATGTTCTGCAAATAACAATAACAATCAAGTTAAGATATACAACTTTTAAAATAAAGAAATACAGCTGGTATGATGCATTTTGCATAAACAATGGTATAATGAAACAAATACCAAAATGTCGTTTTTGGGTGGTTTTCCTTTTAATAACTACACCATGCACAAAGGAATATTCAAATCAAATCAAATTTGATTTGTCACGTGTCGATGTGAATGTTGTCAATGCATACTTACAAGCCCTTAACCAACAATGCTTTAAGATTTTTTTTAAACAAGTAAAATATTGAAAATAGAAAATAAAAGTAACAAATAATTAAACATCAGAAGTAAAATAACAAGCGAGGCTATACACAGGGGGTACCCGTACAGAGTCAATGTACGGGGCACCAGTTAGTTGAGGTAATTGAGGTAATATGTACACGTAGATAGAGTAAAAGGGACAATGCATAGATTATAAATAGAGAGTAGCAGCGTAGAAGAGGGGTCTGGGTGGCCCTTTGATTAGCTGTTCAAGCGTATTATGGCTTGGTGGTAGAAGCTGTTAGGGAGCCTTTTGGACCTGGATCCTGGATGGCAGGAAACTTGGTCCCAGTGATATACTGGGTTGTGCACACTACCCTCTGTAGTGCCTTGCGGTCGGAGAACAAGCAGTTGCCATACCATTCTGTGATGCAACCAGTCTGGATGCTCTTGATGGTGCAGCTGTAGAACCTTTTGAGGAACTGAAAACCCATGACAAATCTTTAAAGTCTCCTGAGGGGGAATAGGCTTTGTCGTGCCCTCTTCACGACTGTCTTATTGTGTTTGGACCATGAAACTTTGTTGATGTGGATACCAAGGAACTCGAAGCTCTCAACCTGTTCCACACCAGCCCCGTCAATGAGAATGGGGACATGTTTGGTCCTCCTTTTCCTGTAGTCCACAATCATCATTTACATTTACATTTAAGTCATTTAGCAGACGCTCTTATCCAGAGCGACTTACAAATTGGTGCATTCACCTTATGACATCCAGTGGAACAACCACTTTACAATAGTGCATCTAAATATTTTAAGGGGGGGGTGAGAAGGATTACTTTATCCTATCCTAGGTATTCCTTAAAGAGGTGGGGTTTCAGGTGTCTCCGGAAGGTGGTGATTGACTCCGCTGTCCTGGCGTCGTGAGGGAGTTTGTTCCACCATTGGGGAGCCAGAGCAGCGAACAGTTTTGACTGAGCTGAGCGGGAACTGTACTTCCTCAGTGGTAGGGAGGCGAGCAGGCCAGAGGTGGATGAACGCAGTGCCCTTATTTGGGTGTAGGGCCTGATCAGAGCCTGGAGGTACTGAGGTGCCGTTCCCCTCACAGCTCCGTAGGCAAGCACCATGGTCTTGTAGCGGATGCGAGCTTCAACTGGAAGCCAGTGGAGAGAGCGGAGGAGCGGGGTGACGTGAGAGAACTTGGGAAGGTTGAACACTAGACGGGCTGCGGCGTTCTGGATGAGTTGTAGGGGTTTAATGGCACAGGCAGGGAGCCCAGCCAACAGCGAGTTGCAGTAATCCAGACGGGAGATGACAAGTGCCTGGATTAGGACCTGCGCCGCTTCCTGTGTGAGGCAGGGTCGTACTCTGCGGATGTTGTAGAGCATGAACCTACAGGAACGGGCCACCGCCTTGATATTAGTTGAGAACGACAGTTTGTTGTCCAGGATCACGCCAAGGTTCTTAGCGCTCTGGGAGGAGGACACAATGGAGTTGTCAACCGTGATGGCGAGATCATGGAACGGGCAGTCCTTCCCCGGGAGGAAGAGCAGCTCCGTCTTGCCGAAGTTCAGCTTGAGGTGGTGATCCGTCATCCACACTGATATGTCTGCCAGACATGCAGAGATGCGATTCGCCACCTGGTCATCAGAAGGGGGAAAGGAGAAGATTAATTGTGTGTCGTCTGCATAGCAATGATAGGAGAGACCATGTGAGGTTATGACAGAGCCAAGTGACTTGGTGTATAGCGAGAATAGGAGAGGGCCTAGAACAGAGCCCTGGGGGACACCAGTGGTGAGAGCGCGTGGTGAGGAGACAGATTCTCGCCACGCCACCTGGTAGGAGCGACCTGTCAGGTAGGACGCAATCCAAGCGTGGGCCGCGCCGGAGATGCCCAACTCGGAGAGGGTGGAGAGGAGGATCTGATGGTTCACAGTATCGAAGGCAGCCGATAGGTCTAGAAGGATGAGAGCAGAGGAGAGAGAGTTAGCTTTAGCGGTGCGGAGCGCCTCCGTGATACAGAGAAGAGCAGTCTCAGTTGAATGACTAGTCTTGAAACCTGACTGATTTGGATCAAGAAGATCATCACCTTTGTCTTGATCACATTGAGGGAGAGGTTGTTGTCCTGGCACCACACGGCCAGGTCTCTGACCTCCTCCCTATAGGTTGTCTCATCATTGTCGGTGATCACTGTTGTGTCATCTGAAAACTTGGTGTTGGAGTTGTGCCTGGTCATGCAGTCATGAGTGAACAGGGAATACAGGAGGGGACTGAGCACACACTGCTGAGGGTCCCCCGTGTTGAGGATTCAGTTGTAGATGGAGGTGTTAAGTCCCAGGGTCCTTAGCTTAGTGATGAGCTTTGAGGGCACTATGGTGTTGAACACTGAGCTGTAGTCAATGAATAGCATTCTCATGTAAGTGTTCCTTTTGTCCAGGTGAGAAAGAGCAGAGGTGAGAACAATAGAGATTACATCATCTATGGATCTGTTGGGGAGGTATGAAAATTGGAGTGGGTCTAGGGTTTCTGGGATAATGTTGTTGATGTGAGCCATGGTGGGACACGTGATAGACCGGATGGCAACCTTGTGGCCCCTGGTACGGGAACACGTGATAGACCGGATGGCAACCTTGTGGCCCCTGGTACGGGAACACGTGATAGACCGGATGGCAACCTTGTGGCCCCTGGTACGGGAACACGTGATAGACCAGATGGCAACCTTGTGGCCCCTGGTACGGGAACACGTGATGGACTGGATGGCAACCTTGTGGCCCCTGGTACGGGAACACGTGATAGACCGGGATGGCAACCTTGTGGCCCCTGGTACGGGAACACGTGATAGACCGGATGGCAACCTTGTGGCCCCTGGTACGGGAACACGTGATAGACCGGATGGCAACCTTGTGGCCCCTGGTACGGGAACACGTGATAGACCGGGATAGCAACCTTGTGGCCCCTGGTACGGGAACATGTGATAGACCGGATGGCAACCTTGTGGCCCCTGGTACGGGAACACGTGATAGACCGGATGGCAACCTTGTGGCCCCTGGTACGGGAACACGTGATGGAAGCCCAGGAGGCCCAAGCACGGGTGTACAACAGAGGGGCACAACGAAGAGACTTCCAGCCAGGAGACAAAGGGTTGGTGTTGGTCCACACCTCAGAATGTACGTTTTTGGACCAATGGAAGTTCTTGAAGGTGGGTGAAGTTAACTATAGGGCCAGACAGCCGATACACAAGCATCTGACCCAGATTTAACATGTGAATTTGCTGAAGAAATGGAATGCACATGATGTACTCGACTCAGACGGCAGGGAGGGGTGAGGGCAGTGGTAATTGAAGGGAGACATCTTTCAGACCGCTGGCTCCACCCCTGAGCCTTATATGGACTTTCTGCCCCAACGAGGCAAGTCTGTGGGTCATTAAGCCATGGAGTGCTTGGGGATGAAAGAGGAAGCCGGCTGCACAAACAGAGAAAGGACTGAGAAGGAAGCCTGTGTTATGGAGTGTGAGACAAGAGAGAATGATCTGTGTGATTACTCGTTGTGACCTGGACTGTCTGATTACCCCCACTGTGTACTGAACCAGTTTGGCTGAGGACCCGAGTTTTAGGATTGCCCCTGGAGAACGGAACGGACAAAGAGAACGGATTGTGGGCTGTGAACTGGTTACCGAATTCCCCCCTTTCCCAAGGTGTGCTCCCTAATAAATTCCCCATTCGTATTCTAGTTCTGCTTTATGTGCGTGTTTGGTTATTGAACTTGGTGACACGGAAAGCTCACCCCCTTGAGCCTGCTACAATACACAATAGCACAAACCAAATCACATTTTATTTGTCACATACACATGGTTAGCAGATGTTAATGCGAGTGTAGCGAAATGCTTGTGCTTGTAGTTTCGACAATGCAGTAATAACCAACGAGTAATCTAACCTAACAATTTCACAACAACTACCTTATACACACACAAGTGTAAAGGAATGAAGAATATGTACATACAAATTTATGAATGAGTGATGGTAATGAATGAGTGACGGCAATAGGCAAGATGCAGTAGATGGTATCTAGTACAGTTATACACATGAGATGAGTAATGTAGGGTATGTAAACATATAAAAGTGGCATTGTTTAAAGTGGCTAGTGATACATGTATTACATCAAGATGGCAAGGTGCAGTAGATGGTATAGAGTACAGTATATACATATGAGATGAGTAATGTAGGGTATGTAGACATTATATGAAGTGGCATTGTTTAAAGTGGCTAGTGATACATTTTATGAATTTTTACATTATTAAAGTGGCTGGAGTTGAATCCGTATGTTGGCAGCAGCCACCCAATGTTAGTGGTGGCTGTTTAACTGTCTAATGGCCTTGAGATAGAAGCTGTTTTTCAGTCTCTCGGCCCCTGCTTTGATGCACCTGTACTGACCTTGCCTTCTGGATGATAACGGGGTGAACAGGCAGTGGCTCGGGTGGTTGTTGCCCTTGATGATCGTTATGTTCTTCCTGTGACATCGGGTGGTGTTGGTGTCCTGGAGGGCAGGTAGTGTACCCCCGGTGATGCGTTGTGCAGACCTCACTACACTCTGGAGAGCCTTACGGTTGTGGGCGGAGCAGTTGCCGTACCAGGCGGTGATACAGCCCGACAGGATGCTCTTGGTTGTACATCTGTAAAGGTTTGTGAGTGCTTTTGGTGACAAGCCACATTTCTTCAGCCTTCTTCACCACGCTGTCTGTGTGGGTGGACCAATTCAGTTTGTCCGTGATGTGTACGCCGAGGAACTTAACTTACTACCCTCTCAACTACTGTCCCGTCGATGTGGATAGGGGGGTGCTCCCTCTGTTGTTTCCTCAAGTCCACGATCATCTCCTTTGTTTTGTTGACGTTGAGTGTGAGGTTATTTTCCTGACACCACACTCCGAGGGCCCTCACCTCCTCCCTGTAGGCCGTCTCGTCGTTGTTGGTAATCAAGCCTACCACTGTAGTGTAATCTGCAAACTTGATGATTGAGTTGGAGGCGTGCATGGCCACACAGTCGTGGCTGAACAGGGAGTACAGGAGAGGGCTCAGAACGCACCATTGTGGGGCACCAGTGTTGAGGATCAGCGGGTTGGGGATGTTGTTACCTACCCTCACCACCTGGGGGCGGCCCGTCCAGTACCCAGTCGAGCTTGATGACGAGTTTGGAGGGTACTATGGTGTTAAATGCTGAGCTGTAGTCGATGAACAGCATTCTTACATAGGTATTCCTCTTGTAGAGATGGGTTAGGGCAGTGTGCAGTGTGGTTGCGATTGTGTCGTCTGTGAACCTATTGGGGCGGTAAGCAAATTGGAGTGGGTCTAGGGTGGCCGGTAGGGTTGAGGTGAAATGGTCCTTGACTAGTCTCTCAAAGCACTTCATGATGACGGAAGTGAGTGTTACGGGACGGAAGTCGTTTAGATCCGTTACCTTGGCTTTCTTGGGAATTGGTTTTGGGATCGTGAAATGGCGGCCATCTCCTTCTGCGCCATTGGAACAATGTTTGCTTTTTTATTTTTACTCAGCTATCAATAGGTGTTCTTCTTTGCAAGGCATTGGAAGACCTCCCTGGTCCTTCTGGTTGAATCTGTATTTGAACTTCAGTGCTCGACTTAAAGACCTTACAGTATGTGTGGGGTACAGAGATGAGGTAGTTGTTCAAAAATCATCTTTGACACTATTATTGAACACAGAGTGAGTCCGTGTAACGTATTATGTGACTTCTTAAGCAAATGTTTTCTCCTGAACTTATTTAGTCTTGCCCTAAAAGTGATTGAATGCTTCTTGACTCAAGACTTTTCAGCTTTTCATTTTTAATTAATTTGTAGAAATGTCAAAAAACACAGTTCCACTTTGACATTATTGGGTATTGTGAGTAGGCCAGTGACAAAATCTAAATGTAGTCCATTTTAAATTCTGCTACACAACAAAATGTGAAAAATGAAAGGGGATGTGAATACTTTCTGAAAGCAAGTATTGACAACATTCCTCCCACTTTATACTGAATGTTTAACAGCTCATTACATCATGTTTATTAAAAAACCTTTCCTACCAGTGTTAAAATGTGACAGAATGCACACTGTGGTAGATTACTTGTTTCAGCCATGGTACAGCTCGTGCTTTGTGGTTGTACAAGAAACAGGCACATGCACACATGTACGCACACACGCACGCATGGCTGACATGGCTATACCTAGAGATTCTGACAAAAACAAAGCCCTTTAAGCTTTGAAAAAAACATTTGAATTCTTAAATGATTAATGGCTAATCCACCAGAGACTGTTTGGAGTACAGCCAATGTAGACGTTGTCCTCTACCTTTCCCTCTGTTTATTTTACTCTCACAAGCAATTTCACTAATTCCTCTGACTGACTCTCTCTCTCTCTCTCTCTCTCTCTCTCTCTCTCTCTCTCTCTCTCTCTCTCTCTCTCTCTCTCTCTCTCTCTCTCTCTCTCATCTTTCATTTTAACCCTCACCTTCGTTCACCCTCACCTCATTCCTTCTCCCTCCCATTTCTCTCTGTCCTCAACCTTTATCTCTTCTTCACTCTCTCTTTCTGTCATCCCCCCCCCTCGTTCTATTTTTCTCTCTTTCCCCCCTCCTCTTCTTTTCTCTTCATCAGGCCGGACTAAATTACCGGAGGCAGAGGAGACTGGACCCATATTTCCTTATCCTCCTAATTATCCCTGACATCGTATTGCTGGAGAAAACCATTTGTTAGGATGGAGTACAACAATTCACAAAAAAAAACAAAGGGTTACTGGCTCAGTTCCCTCCAGACATAACCTTACATGTCTTACTCGTCATTTATCAGCCAAAGAACGTATGAAGCTCTAGAAATCTACCTCATTTCTATTTACAGATGCAGCTCATGGAGATCTCAAAGCCTGAACGAGGATGCCAAATTGCACTCTTATTCCCTTCATCGTGCACTAATTATGAACATGGGCCCTGGTCAAAAGTATTGGGCTAAAGAGGGAATAGGGTCCCATTTGGGATACAGACCAGGACTGCGATGGTCTTCTTCAGGAGAAAATATTTTGGAGTATGGTTAACTCTAGCTAGTGGGTATGCCGAGTTATACACGTGTGTTATGTTTCCAATTAAGTAGACATTTGAGCAGTCCAGGGGCTGACCGATCAAATCCTATTAAATTAAAGGGACTTAAAAGCAGTCTAGAAGACAAATATTTGAAGTACTCACATAAAAATGTGTGTCATACAGGAAATGTCACTTTTAATCTGAAATCCAAACATTAAGGAGGTTGAGGTTTCAGAACATTTCTTTTTGTGGAGTGTATGTAGACAGTCTCTTGTTGACAGAGTATCTAGAGGAATGGACAGAGACACATACACACTTTCAAAAGGATTCTCTTATATACAACGCACCTTGAAAGGCACACACACACACATGCACACTGTACGCAGCGCCCCTGGTCGTCGCAGCTCTCCACAGACAAGTGCCTCAGGGATCGTGTTAGAGTGTGCACATTCATTTATTTTAAAGTGCAGGCTTCAGAGGAACAAATGGGGATATTAGAGGCATCAAACGATTCTTTGATTTATTTGCCTCTGCATATCAATGTATGTAAAAAAGGGAAACAGAATGGCCCTGAAGAGGAATGCAATACAGTGCTTGGATGGAGCTCTGTGCTGTGTAAGAGCAAAAGACTGGCCTGAAAATGAACTTCATCATTATTCCTTTCATTTTAATTTGATTAATAATAAGACAATTCATGTAATTTCACAGGGAATTTCAACTTGTGTTATTAGAAAAGTAATAGAGAGGAGGACAAAGTGAAGCGACATTATGAAAAGAACAATAAACTCAAATTGCAATTCTCTTCTCCGGGCCCTAAACCTATTTGCAGTGTTTCTTGAATGTGCCAGACTGCCCAGCGCACAGTTTATTCATTGGGGAGTATTGACTATAAGCACACGACCAATTTACAGGGTTTACAACAATACGAGGGAGAACAGGATATGATGCTTCAGTAACTTCATGCTACATTGCAACAGGCCGTGAATGGGAGTCCCATAGGGCGGCACACAATTGGTGCAGCGTCGTGCGGGTTTGGCCGGTGTAGACCGCCACTGTAAATAAGAATTTGTTCTTAAGTGACTTGCCTAGTTAAACTCAATTTTTGCCCAAAATGACATACCCAAATCTAACTGCCTGTAGCAAGGATATGCATATTCTTCATACCATTTGAAAGGAAACATTTTGAAGTTTGTGTAAATGTGAAATTAATGTAGGAGAATATAACACATTAGAACTGGTAAAGATTGCCCAAATGTGCCTAATTGGTGTATTAATACATTTTCAAGTTCATAACTGTGCTTTCCCCTCAAACAACAGCATGGTATTTTTTCACTGTAACAGCTACTGTAAATTGGACAGTGCAGTTAGATTAACAAGAATTTAAGCTTTCAGCCAATATCAGGTATATCTATGTCCTGGAAAATGTTCTTGTTACTTACACCGATCCCGTAGAGGTTAAACAAAGATAAAAAAATATATATATTTTAAAAAATCAGTTCATAGCGATTCTGTGTGACTCAGTCAGTAGAGCATGGCACTTGCAACACCAAGGGTTGAGGGTTCAATATATGCCAAATATATGCACGCACAACTGGTTAAAAGCGTCTGCTAAATGGGATATATTATATTTTCAGTAAGTCCCCTTTTTGCCTCCAAGAGGATAAAACACTCTCAAATCCTAACAAACCTCTTTTACAATAATTTTACAGCGGTAGACATGAACTAGAATGAAAACAGGCACCTCAGTTGTTTCGGGTCTCTAAAACAGGATTTGGTTTTAAAAATGGTCAGAACAGAACATCTCCAGTTGGTTTACCCAAAGGCAGTTTCTAAGAACGAATGCCCTCCAACCTCACTATAGGAGGCAGTCTCTCTCTCTCTCTCTCTCTGTGGGTTGATGTCATCACGCATCAATAGAGGTGACATGACATGACCGCCAAAGATGGACACTAGCAAGATGTCTTTAGGGGAGGGACTGAGGTTCCAAGGTTCGTCCTGCGTCCTAATTGGCACCCTATTCCCTTTATAGTGCACTACTTTTGACTAGGGGTCTGGTCAAAAGTAGTGTACTATATAGGGAATACAGGGCCATTTGGGACACATGCTATCTATCTCTATTGAGAACATGCCAAGACTGTCAAGCTGTTGCCTAGCTCCATGAATGACAAGAGAAACTCTACGTACTAAATTATCAAACACACCCACACCACCAGCAGTGATGTAGCCCTTATCTAAATGAAGAGAAACAAGCTTCTCTGTATGGGGTCCCAGGCTATATGTGGAGGTTCGGAATGAGGAATTGATACGCACACACACACCAGCCTGGCCTCAGAGCCATATGAAACATACTTTACATATTTCTGAGCACCTGCAAGACTTATGATACCTACTAGTAGTCTAGCTACTTCAGACGGAAACAAAAGTAGGGAGGTTGGTCAAGGAGGATGGGTAAGTGTGATGTGCAACTGTCTAGCAATCCAAAGGTTGCGTGTTGGAATCGTGTCTGGAAAAACTGTAGTATTTTAGCAAACCCTTCCACTAACCCTTATTCTAAACTTAACCCAATTCAACTGTCCTTCTATGTAAATTCACCTAACCTTTGTCGCTTTAGTTCCCCCAACCTTTAATGTAAACGATCCGAACCTTTGTAGTTAGTTCACCTAACCACCAACGTAAATTCTCCTTTGTTGTTAAGACGCAACAAGCAACCTGGTTTTAGAGAAATGCGTATAATACTACATGACTTCCAAGACCCTTCCAAGACCTATGACATCATCCAATTGAGCAGACTTGCTGGTGTTTTTACAGTCTTTTATGTCCAACAATGCAAATTCTAATATATATATATATATATATATATATATATATGTATGTATGTATGTATGTATGTATGTATGTATGTATGTATGTATGTATGTATGTATGTATGTATGTATGTATGTATGTATGTATGTATGTATATATATATATATATATATATATATATATATATATATATATATATATATATATATATATATATATATATTGGTATATATACTTGGGGGGCCATAATTAAAAAAACAGCAGGGCAACAGTGGGGAACCCTGCTATATGTCCTCTAATTCATATGATATTTTACGACTGCTATTCCATTCATAATGTAATTTAACACAATGTAACATATATTACTAAATGGAGTGTCACAGAATAAAACAAATTGCCCTGAGACCAAGTTACGCACACACACGCACACACACACACACACACACACACACACACACACACACACACACACACACACACACACACACACACACACACACACACACACACACACACACACACACACACACACACACACACACACACACACACACACACACACACACACACACACACACACACACACACACTTGCTTGCTTTCTGTTCTCTGGGCTCAGTCGTAGTTCAAATCTCTGGCAACAGAACCTTGTCAAAAATCGGACACACTTCTCGTTCTTACTTCCAACTCCAGCATCCAGACCTTAACCACCAAGCATAGCTGAGCAGCAGGGATCTGCAGAATAACCGATTACTTCACAAGAAGTTAAATGGGACTGTGAAAAAGAACTGGCGTGTGGTACAGTGTTTAAAGCCACACTGGGCTGGGTAAATATGGGGGCATGGCCACAAGTGTGGTAAAACCAAGACCATTCAATCCCAGAGCAGTCCTACCAGAAAATGAGGTTCAAACCACACCAATGAGGCTGCAGCTGAGCTACCATGTACAGTATATCTAAAGTGGTTTACCTGAACAGGATATTATGCATATCAACATCCACAACATGCAGTGGCTACATAAGTATTCCCACCTAGAACTCATTAGAGATGTTCTGTTCTAGACTGTGTTCTATTTTTGACATGTTCTATGGCATGTTATATTCTCGTTCATTCTATTCTGTATCGTCTACTACTCATTTCGCTACACTCGCATTAACATCTGCTAACCCTGTGTATGTGACAAATAACATTTTATTTGATTTTACAATACTAGGAACAAGCGCCAAATGCATAATACATCATAGCTACTTGAATAATACATTGTCGTCGATGTACAATAGATTTCTGGGTGCACTCGAATCACCTAATAATTTCCTGTTTGTTGTGGCAATAGTAGTCAATGGGGAACCCGTGTGTGTGTGTGTGTGTGTGTGTGTGTGTGTGTGTGTGTGTGTGTGTGTGTGTGTGTGTGTGTGTGTGTGTGTGTGTGTGTGTGTGTGTGTGTGTGTGTGTGTGTGTGTGTGTGTGTGTGTGTGTGTGTGTGTGTGTGTGTGTGTGTGTAACTTTGCAGTGGTGGAAAAGGTACCCAATTGTCTTAAGTAAAAGTAAAGATACCTTATTAGAAAAATACTCAAGTAATAGTGAAAGTTACCAAGTAAAACACTACTTGAGTAAAAGTTTTAAATATATAAATAAATATATATATAAATATATAATTAAGTATCAATTGTAAATGTAATTGCTATAATATATACGTAAGTATCAAAAGTAAAAGTAAAGCATAAAACATTTCAAAATCCTTATACTAAGCAAACCAGACGGCATGATTTTCTTGTTTTTTACATTTACGGATCGCCAGCAGCACACTCCAACACTTAGACAATCATTTACAACAAAGCATTTGTGTTTGGTGAGTTCGCCAGATCAGAGGCAGTAGGGCTGCCCGGGGATGTTCTCTTGATAAGTGTGTGCATTTGACCATTTTCCAAGCATTCAAAATGTAACAAATACTTTTGGGTGTCAGGGAAAATGTATGGAGTAAAAAGGACATTATTTACTTTAGGAATGTTGTGTAGTAAAAGTAAAATTTGTCACAAATATAAATAGTAAAGTAACTACTTAAGAAGTACTTTATAGTATTTTTACTTAACTTTACTGTAAGTTTGCATGTGAGGCGTAACTTAGTACTTTGTAAAGCTCAATGACATTTTCATTTTGAGTTTGAGTAGCAGTCACCTGCTGTTGAACTATGAAGGGGCTTCCACTGCAACAAGCCGTTTGAAGACACCACCAGGTCAAGCTGAAGCCTCCCATGACCCCTCACCCCAGAGTCCTGCCTCCCAGAGCAGGCACACACGGGTAAACAACACCACCACACATGTGCAGGTCTCATGGGCAGCCGAAAATATCAACCGAAGCCCCAGCTTGGGTTTGTATTATTAATATATAAAAATATCATATCTGGGCTAACTATTCCCTTGTGTGTTGTGTGGCAGAAATCCAATAATTAAAGGTCAGAGATTCTCTGAATCACTAACTTCTAGCAGAATGAAATGATGAACATGTGAGTTCAGTTTACTCAGCAGAGAGACACAGGGAGTCATCCCTTCCTTGTTTTTTTAATTTAGGCTTACAGCAAGTTCCAGCCTTGGTAAAAAAAAAGAAGAATTATGTCCTTTTTGATATACCACACTTCTGCCATTGTGCATTACCAGATAAAGTGATTCTGAATCAGTATAAACGAGAATTGACTGGTTCTTTCAGTCAATTTCTATTCATGTATATTACATTATACACCATTAACCCAGATCACAGAAATGGGGTCTGTTGAGCCATTAATAAGTATTATTTCATCCCCCAACGTCAAATACGTTGATGAACAAACATCACGTGTTTACACTAGAGCCAAGTCAGCTATCTGTGTGACTGGTTAGTGCATCTGCTTGCTCAACTGCAGGCTATTTGACTTGACCTTTTCAGGAGGTTGTAACGCTGGAGTGTGTGTGGGGAATGGAAATTGCATCTGTGAGTTGTGTGTGTATGTGTGTGTGTCTGTGTGTGAGTACAGGTTACCCATCAAGATAATGCCTTGCCTTAGATGGGTCACCGGGTCTCTCTATAATGACTCGATGACTAAAACGACCTCGTTGTCAAGGTTAGAGAGTACCTGGGTATTGAAGCAAAGTAGCATAATCAATGGTCCCATGTTGTTCCAGAATGCCTTGAAGGTTGTCATAAATGACTCCCATCACCCCAATCATCAAGAAGTCTCTTTATGGAGTTGTAAGGATTAAGGGCATGAGTTCAATCTCCTCAGCCTCTCCCCTTCTCTGGCCATCAGACGTAGTTGGTACGCAACATTCATTACACTTTTGGATGGTGCTACAGGTTGTAAACTATGTAATTAGTACTTTGGTCAGGGTAGAATTAGTTTAAAAAGTCGTTAGTGAAGCGAAGTGAAATTAGACAGACAGACACGTGGCTAAGATCCATTAAACCAAATAAAGACTGAACATCGTGCCATTGGCAGGAAGCGCTTTGAAGCACTAACCAGCAGTGGGCTGAAGGCTCGGTTTCATATTTCTGAGCTCTGGGCTCTTGTAAAAAAGAAAGCAGGATCAGGGACCCCACTCCAGGAAAAAAACATGCCACATCGCTGTTAAAACAAGCCTGTAATCGTCCCCTTTAAGTAACCGGAAAAGTGCCTTGGTTTACAATGAGGACATCTCGAAGTTGGGTAGAAGTGTTGTGGTACAGTATCTCTGCAGCTTTTTGCTTTACTTTTCCTTTTTGGTAGCAGAATGTCCCTTTCAACAGGGTGCTGTATTTATGTCAATGATTTGCAGCTTGATTCAATGCTGATGTTCAGTTCATGTTCGGTACCTTGGCAACAAAGGTCTTTAACAACATGTTTGACCGGGAACTCTGCAAAACGGACTCTAATGAAGTGGGCTCAAGCAAAGTTAATAACAAATAAGGCCAAGGTGAAACATTGGCTGGCACTAGGCTCGACAGCTTTTCGTCTGATGCGTAGATGCCAGCCAGTGCCAGGTGAGCTGTGACAATCACTGACAGGCACCACTCCAGCCGTCACGCTAGAATGCATGCTCTGAAAGTGGGCGAGCAGCTGCTTTGGGATCCAACGTTCCGCCACGTTTGTTCCAAGTGAGAACACTGGCTTATGTCTTACACTTTATTATATGAATAGTATCACAGTTTTGAGGGAGTTTGTGCTGCTGTACCACCTATACCAGGTGGTGTCAGAGGAGGCCCTAAAAATTGTCAAAGACTCCAGCCTTGTCATAGAATGTTCTCTCTGCTACCGTATGGCAAGCGGTACTGGAGCGCCAAGTCTAGGTCCAAGAGACTTCTAAACAGCTTCTACCCCCAAGCCATAAGACTCCTGAATATCTAATCAATTGGCTACCCAGACTATTTGCATTGCCTCCCCATCCCACCTCTTTACAACACTGCTACTTTCTGTTGTTGTCATCCCATGCATAGCCACTTCAATAACTCTACCTACATGTACATACTACCTCAACTAACCGGGGCCCCATCACATTGACTCTGTACTGGTACCCTCCTGTATATTTTATTTTACCTTTATTTAACTAGGTAAGTCGGTTAAGAACAAATGCTTATTTTCAATGAACAGTGGGTTAACTGCCTGTTCAGGGGCAGAACGACAGATTTGTTCCTTGTCAGCTCGGGGGGTTTGAACTTGCAACCTTCTAGTTACTAGTCCAACACTGTACAACCCTGCCGCCTAGTCTCGTTATTGTTGTTTTACTGCTGTTCTTTAATGTCTTATTCTTGTCCATATTTTTTGAAACAGCATTGTTGGTTGGGGGCTCATAAGTAAGCATTTCCCTGTTGTATTCGGAACATGTGATTAATACATTTGATTTGATTTGAACGCCTAGCCTAGCTAATGTTAGTGAGCTAGCTAACATTAGCCACCTAGCTAGAATTGTTAACATATCATACAGTTAGCTTATTCATAACATATAATACGAATTGTAATTCATATCATATCATACGAAATATGCGATGGACATCCACAAATTAATACATACTATACGAAACTTATCGTAAGCATTTCACTGTTGTATTCGGCACATGTGACTAATAAAATTTGATTTGAAAAATGGAGTCCTCGGATTTACATACAAAATCATATGAAATGGTCCTTTATGGTCCTTTATGGTCCTTCTGTAGCTCAGTTGGTAGAGCATGGCGCTTGTAACGCTAGGGTAGTGGGTTCGATTCCCGGGACCACCCATACGTAGAATGTATGCACACATGACTGTAAGTCGCTTTGGATAAAAGCGTCTGCTAAATGGCATATATTATGAAATGCTCTGAGACCCGGTTGTATAAGCGCCTGCTCCTTTACCTGTTAACAAAATGAATGCGGATAGATCAGGCAAAGATACTGGTTAGCTACGTGAATAATGCCTCTGTCATTTTCACAACAGGTGGTTTTCCATTAGTGGATAACAGCAGTGCTGCTCTGCTTGTCCTTTTTCCACTGACGCAGATTCCCCCTGGTGTGTTTCACAGTCCAAATGGCATATCACTGCGTTGGTAACACCCTGCCAGTGCAGTCCTGGGGTCCTGGGTCTGTTCGCTGTCGGTGCGTTTCTCAGTTCACTGGGGAGCTGAGGAAAGCTGGCCAGGGGCCATCACTTCACACTGAGACCATGTGTCTCTGAGGTCTGTAGCCTCCTATCCTCTACATCCCCTGTCTCTTCCTCCTGCTGCTACGTCAGTATGGACGGGAATAGAATCCGCCAGGTCCTCCTAGTTCAGGGATCAGTGGAAAGTCAATGATCATCTGAAGTCGTTGTTTCCCTGATAAATCTTTTCCTCTTTCGTTATCACTGAAGTGTTCAAATAATTGACGAATCATGAAGTTGTGTACAAAGTTTCCAAGTGGTGGCAATTACAAAACTTGTGCACGAGAAATATCCACATGGGTATAACGCGAAAGTAATTCAGGTCCGCCCAATTCAACACAATTCGATACATGTCAGCTGAAGTTCCCACACCAACAACTAAGCCCTCGTCCCATACAAAAGCACCTTTACCTCTTTTACACTTATGCGTCTGTATGTTTCAGTGCTCGGCAGTACCTTACCAGATGTCAGCAAGTGTGAATGAAAGGAAGGGTGAAGCAGAAGTGTTCTTCCATGGATGCTTTGTCTACAACTCAAACTCGGCAATACTGTTCACTGTGCCTTAACTCAGTGAGGCTTGAACAAGTAGGCGTAGCAATGTGTTTGCCCTCTTCTTACCGTTGTGTTCCCGGACTGAAAAGAACCTCAAGTCATTCAATCTAAACGTGTCCGCACACTAAACCAGGCCTGGGGTGTTCACTGAGTTTGAATAGGAGGTTTAGGACTACCCAAACAAAGTGTAACGGAAGCTTATGTGCAGACACTAAACCTCTTAGAAGTGGTTACCTTGGCCGAGTTACCCAAACAATCCGCATGCATTGAACGCACTGATACTGTACGGCAAAGCATTACACAATCAAAGAAGAGCGTATACACTCAGGAGTGACAATGATGTGCATTGTTTTTCAACTGTACAATGCATTCAGGCAGTGAAGCTGTTTTGATTCATCTCCGTAATCTGATAATCTTTCAAATTGTATTATCGATTTTGTAATCAGTCCTGAAGAGCAGATTAGAGGGGATATAATAGGAGGATATATAAAAGAACAAACGCACCTTTTGACTTTCGATTTTATGCCAAAAGACATTGAAGGCCTATAATCTCTCAAAACAAGGCATGTGAACGAGAAAGTTTCTCCTTTCAGGGAGTCTTTCTTCTGCCGTTACAGTAGGTACAATGTATGACTCACACAGCTACCATTCTCCTGTGAGAGGTCTATACCCGTGAAGTAGCCAGAGGGGCTTTAGAGACAACCATTTTTGTTGTTGTGTGTGTGTGTATGAAATATTAAAAAGGACAGCTTTATCAAATGAAAAGATAAAACAGGCCGTGATTTCAGCGAGTTCCGCCCATGTGCGGAGAAGGAGTAACGAAGTCTCAGGGTGTGTGTGTGTGTGTGTGTGTGTGTGTGTGTGTGTGTGTGTGTGTGTGTGTGTGTGTGTGTGTGTGTGTGTGTGTGTGTGTGTGTGTGTGTGTGTGTGTGTGTGTGTGTGTGTGTGTGCGTGCGTGCGTGCGTGTGTGTCCATCCCAGACATCTGTTCCCGCTAGCTGTTTCATTTCAGTTTAGGAAGTAAACAGTAGACCAGCGCTGGCCGGCCTGTCTGCTACTTTTACGACCTTAGTTTTTTCTGCCCTCTATTCTCTACATAGATACAGTACGACCAATCCCAATAGCTTTATCACACACTACTCTCCATATTAGCTGAGATGGTCAGAGGTTAATAAACAGGGCACTGATGTCGAAGATGTAACTATGTTAACCAGATTGAGTGAGCCTAAACAATCTTCCTCTGTTGTCTCAACTCAAATGAGACTTCTTGATGATTGGAGCAATTGAAGCAGTGAGACAGTATCTTGCTGACATTAATCGGACCAGATTAATCCAGGATAATCTGTTCTAAACATTCTCCTACACTATATGTTTAATCTCAGAGTCCAGATAATCTGTGTTGGAAAACACAGACAATCTGCCTTTGAGAAAACACAGACATGCGTGGTTTTTGGCTGACTGACATGTTGGGTTGTTAGTGGCATGGTGTTTGTCACGTATCACTGCCTTCACCACCGCACAGCACCTTCACTGGTCAACACCTTCCCAAACAGACATCATTTCAGCATCTAGTTTTGGTTTACATTTGGTTGAGTTGTCAAAACTTTTTAAAAATCACCATGTCATTGTCATTGGATTGAGGTAAAACAATTTCCTTACTTTGATGACTTTTTTCAAATCCAATCATTTTCCCACGTTGATTCAACGTCATCGCGTTTTCTTGGTGGAAACAACGTTGACTCAAACAGTTCTTGCCCAGCGGGTGAGCCCTGGGAGTCCAGAATGAAACTCACAAAAGAAGACTGCGCTTGTGTGAACATGTGTTTGAGTCTCAGAGTGGATTTGTGTGTGTGTGTTCGTGCGTGTGTGCCTGTGTGTGTGAATGTATTTGAATAATACACGCCACTCCAGCAGGACACACTTCACTAATATGCTGTTCAAAACCGAACAAGGCTGCATTACACCTAGGTCAAACCAGCGCTGCATTACATTCACCACCTCATTCATCCAACCTTGTCATGAGTCAGAAAATCAATCTAGACATTGATGGGTCATGACAGAGCATGCACTGCAGGGTTGAGGGCCGGGCTGGTGGTACACATAATGACATATCCCCCCCCCCAGCCCCCCCTCTCCGGTGAGTGACAAGTATCGAGCACAACAACGTGGATCCTGTCTACTGAGGCATTAAATAACACGAATCTTGGCGGGATTATTATAGAGTATTATGAACTATGGAATAATGGTATTTTCTTCTCGGTTTCATACTGTACTGTTTCATGTTGTATTGGATTGAGTATGAAACACTTAGCCGTAACCAAGGCTATGGGGTTGTGTGGGTGTGACATCAGAACATAGGATGTGTTGAGGAACATGAAGGAACGTGACAGGCGGGTGTCGTGTTAATATCTGTTTCTGTTTATGTGATGTGTTTGATATGATGGAGGAACGACAGTAGGAGGAGGACAGTGTTACTCACCTCAGCCTCATAAAGAGGATGAAGGCCACCAGCAGGGCTGCTAGAGAGATACAATGTCCCATGTAGTTTATGATGACCGCTATGTGGTAGTGCAGCTTGCTCTTTTTCTGCAGAAAGGAGGGGGAAAAAAGCCAGATAATACGCCAAAAAATACAGTAATATGCAAACAATAGTGTGGACACACAAATCTATACTTGGCAGTGTACGTCATTGTCAAAGTTAATATAAGATAGCTAATAACTTCATGAGAGAGAGAGTGCACTTTCGTATTGCCTACTGTTAGAAACAGTGCAGAATGTATCATCTATGAATCGTATTATGGCAATTGCTTGGCATCCGACTATAAGGCGCTGCAGAGGGTAGCGCGTATGTCCCGAGTACATCATGGGGCCAAGCTTCCTGCCATCCAGGACCTCTATGCCAGGCAATGTCAGAGGAAGGCCCTAAAAATGTTATAAGAGTCCAGCCACCCAAGTCATAAACTGTTCTTTCTATACCGCACAGCAAGTGGTACCGGAGCACCAAGTCTGGGACCAAAAGGCTCCCGAACAGCTTTTACCCCCAAGCCATAAGACTGCTACTCAAATGGCTACCCAAACTATTTGCAGTGATCCCCTTCTTTTTGCACAGACTCTCTTGCACTGGCTCTATGCACCCTCACTGGACTCTACTCACACATACTGCACTGACATTCCAACACACACACACACACACACACACACACACACACACACACACACACACACACACACACACACACACACACACACACACACACACACACACACACACACACACACACACACACACACACACACACACACACACACACACACACACACACACACACACACACACACACACACACACACACACACACTTTCACACTCTTCACATATAGTACGCTGCTGCTACTCTATCTATCCCGATTGCCTAGTCACTTTTACTCCTACCTACATGTACATATAACCTAAAATACCTAAACTAGCTCGTACCCCTGCACGTAACCCTAACTCGGTACCTGTACTCCTTGTATATAGCCTCGTTGTAATTATTCAAGTTAAAATTTCCTTTTGGCTATTTAGCAAATGTTTCTTATTTTAAATATCTGCATTGGGAAAGGGTTCGTAAGTAAGCTTTTCACGGAAAAGCCGACACCGGTTGTACTCGGCGCATGTGATAAATACAATTTGATTATGTGGTCTTTACATATGTCAATAGTTCATGCATCACAGCCTGCGCTCATGAGGTCATCATGTACAGCAGACATTGCAAAGGATCTATAAAAGTCACAAATGAATTTCATCTCTAAAAACAGTTTACAGTTTTTACATTTGCTAACAAGCGTTTACCTATACTTAAGATACTTTTTCTAAACTCTTAACACAGCAACCCACTTGCATCACACAATTTGCCAAATAGTTCATTTTCTGCTCAGAACCACATTTTGTTCATTAAATACCAACTCCACATTTCAAAATGCAAAGAAACGTTCTTTACATAAACTAACTCAATCAAAACACGACAAACCCGACTCATTATCTAATAATTCCGTCAAAACACTAGCACACATTTTCTATCCAAGAGGAACATACAGTTGAAGTCGGAAGTTTACATAGACTTAGGTTGGAGTCAATAACTTGTTTTTTCAACCACTCCACAAATTTCTTGTTAACAATCTATAGTTTTGGCAAGTCGGTTAGGACATCTACTTTGTGCATGATACAATACATTTTCCAACAATTGTTTACAGACATATTATTTCACTTATAATTCACTGTATCACAATTCCAGTGGGTCAGAAATGTACATACACTAAGTTGACTGTGCCTTTACACAGGTTGGAAAATTCCAGAAAATGATGTCTTGTCTTTAGAAGATTCTGATAGGCTAATTAGCCTAATTTGAGTCAATTGGAGGTGTACCTGTGGATGTATTTCAAGGCCTACCTTCAAACTCAGTGCCTCTTTGCTTGACAACATGGGAAATTCAAAAGAAATCAGCCAAGACCTCAGAAAAAAAACTGGTTCACCCTTGAGAGCAATTTCCGAATACCCGAAGGTACCACGTTCGTCTGTACAAACAATAGTACGCAAGTATAAACTCCATGGGACCACGCAGTCGCCATACCGCTCAGGAAGGAGATGCGTTCTGTCTCCTAGAGATGAACGTACTTTGGTGAGAAAAGTGCAAATCAATCCCAGAACTACAACAAAGGACCTTGAAGATGCTGGAGGAAACAGGTACAAAAGTATCTATATCCACAGTAAAACGAGTCCTATATCGACATTACCTAAAAGGTCGGTCAGCAAGGAAGTAGCCACTGCTCCAAACCGCCATAAAAAAGCCAGACCATGGTTTGCAACTGCACATGGGGACAAAGATCATACTTTTTGGAGAAATGTTCTCAGGTCTGATGAAACAAAAATAGAACTGTTTGGCCATAATGACCATCATTATGCTTGGAGGAAAAAGGGGGAGGCTTGCAAGCTGAAGACACCATCCCAACCATGAAGCACGGGGGTTGCAGCATCATGTTATGGGGGATGCTTTGCTGCAGCAGGGACTGGTGCACTTCACAAAATAGATGGCATCATGAGGCGGGAAAATTATGTGGATATATTGAAGCAACATCTCAAAACACCAGTCAGGAAGTTAAAGCTTGGTCACAAATGGGTCTTCCAAATGGATAATGACCAGAAGCGTACTTTCAAAGTTGTGGCATAATGGCTTAAGGACAACAAAGTCAATGTATTGGAGTGGCCATCACAAAGCCCTGACCTAAATCCTATAGAAAATGTGTGGGCAGAACTGAAAAAGCATGTGCAAGCCAGGAGGCCTACTAACCTGATTCAGCTACACCAGCTCTGTCAGGAGGAATGGGTCAAAATTCACCCAACTTGGCTTGTGGAAGGCTACCCAAAAAGTTTAACCCAAGTTAAACAATTTAAAGGCAATGCTAGCAAACACTTTTTTCTTCTCTTTAAAAAAAATGTTACCCCCTTTTTCGCCCAAATTTCAAGGTATCTAATTGTTAGTAGCTACTATCTTGTCTCATCGCTACAACTCCTGTACAGGCTCGGGAGAGACGAAGGTTGAAAGTCATGCGTCCTCCGATACACAACCCAACCAAGCCACACTGCTTCTTAACACAGCGCACATCCAACCCAGAAGGCAGCTGCACCAATGTGCCGGAGGAAACACTGTGCACCTGGCAACCTAAGTTAGCGCGCACTGCGCCCGGCTCGCCATAGCAGTTACTGGTGAGACAAGGATATCCCTACCGGCCAAGCCCTCCCTAACCCGGACGATGCTATGCCAATTGTGCTTCGCCCCACAGACCTCCCGGTCGCAGCCGGTTACGACAGAGCCTGGGCACGAACCCAGAGTCTCTGGTGGCACAGCAGTACAGCGCCCTTCACCACTGCGCCACATGGGAGGCCCACGTGGGGAGACCCACTGGGAATGTGATGAAATAAATGAATGGTGAAATAAATCATTCTCTCTACTATTATTCTGACATTTCACATTCTTAAAATAAAGTGGTGATCCCAACTGACCTAAGACAGGGAATTTTTACTAGGATTAAATGTCAGGAATTGTGAAAAACTGTGTTTAAATGTACTTGGCTAAGGTGTATGTCAAATTTCGACAGTACTAACATTTGATGGCATTACAGAAACTGCATTACTTTACATTTCCCAGTTCTACCTGCATACAATATGATTTTTTAAATAATTCAGTTACCTTTTACTTGTTAACCACTACATTTCTTGGTTGAGTGTCAAATGTGTGCATTTTTGTGTGCATACTATCTTTTTTTACTATTTTTGTGTGCATACTATCTTTTTTTACTATTTTTGTGTGCATACTATCTCAAAGTGAATGAGTCATCTTTACTCTGTAGAATGTACAGTAGCAAAATATAGTAAGTGACAGAATTGCTGCAGTAAAAGCTTTATTAGCAACATGAAATTGCTGCCAGTAATCAACAAAAACTCCAACAATCATGGTCTTTGGTTCCAAACGTGTGAAATAAAACACAATTACAGTAAAAAAAAAAAAAGGCACAGAAAGGGGGAAAAAACAACTAAAATTCACAGTCCTGTTCTAATCTATACGATCTTCAGCATTTGGCCACATGTTCTCGTCCACGTCACATCTTATGTCGTCTCTCGCTATGCACCTTGGATAGAATCGCTTGGCCTGCTTTATCCACCCCTGGCAGTCTTCAGCTGAGATGTCTCTGCACCCAGCATCCGTTGCAACCGGGAGGGACATTTGGTCATGTGGCCGATGATCATACACTTTCCACCTCCAGGCAACAACAAAAAATACCTCAATGGGGTTCAAGGAAAGGCGAGTAGGGAGGGAAACCGTTCTTGGATGGGCTACAAACCAGTTTGTGATTGCATGTGATTGTCCCATGCAATCAGAAATGTCCTCGTGTTTCCTCCCACCTGTTCCCTTCCTGCTTCTGTCACCAGTTGTTGGTGGATGTCATCTAAAAACAAAAGAAGGCCCTCAGTGTTGTAGGGACCAATCTGGCATTTCTGCAGGACCAAACCTGCACTCGAGATTGCAGCACACATTGATTGTGATATTTGCTCCTTTCTGACCCGGCACATCAACGGTGGCCCTTTTCCCCAATTACGTTTCTTCCCCGCCGACGTGTTTTTGCCAGGATAAACCCTGCCTCATCTACATAAATTATTTAATGTGGGGTCTGATTAGCCTCCAACTCTATAACTCTCTGAAAAAAAACACAGTATGTGTAAATGCTTTTCAGTGTGTCCTACTGTATGTACTGTAACCCTTGTTTACATGTAGAGTAGCATAGTGTAAAACTCACTATAGAACAAGACATTGGATAGACACCATACTCGGGTGTGCCGGAGTTCCTTGACCTCCCAAAAGGAACTGTGTACAACTCCGAGTTTGGTCAGAGTCAGAGCAATGGTAGTCAGGCTGATGCTTTCCACATTGTGAATCACCAGGTTGTCCTCTACAATTCTGGTATGAATTTCTCTCAATTGTATTGCATTGTCAGCAATGAACAATCCTACAATGGCATGCTCTTGGTCTTCACTGAGGAGCGTTCCTCCCTCCCCAGAGGTGGCCTACAGTTACTGTGAGACATAGCAATAGTAATGATAGAAGAAGCCCTTGTGAAATGCATTTCACCTGTTGGTTTGTTGAACATTCCGGACAATGGAAGCCACGGTTGACTATCTGAGATTAGGCTGGACTCTTTCACCAGCCTCTCTTAGTGATAAACCATGGTCTATGATGGTGGCTCTTATTTCATCAGTGACAACAGATCTTACTCTCCTTTGAACCCCACCACACATTCTTACACCTCTCCCCCTACCTCTCCTTCTTCATTGTCCTGATCCAGCTATTCCTCTCCCTGGTCCAGCTACTCCTCTGCCTGTCCTAGCTACTCCTCTGCCTGGTCCAGCTACTCCTCTGCCTGGTCCAGCTACTCCTCTGCCTGGTTCAGCTACTCCTCTGCCTGGTCCAGCTACTCCTCTGCCTGTGCCAGCTACTCCTCTGCCTGGTTCAACTATTCCTCTCCCTGGTCCAGACAGTTTTTTCTCTCTCTGCTCCTCTGTGTTCTTCTGTCTCCACATTGGTCAAACTCCATCCAGAGAGTCCACTTTTACTGTTTATGTCCATGTAATTGAAAGAACTTCAACACCTGGCTATGTCTCCGATTGAGATTAGAATCAGCTGTGGTTGGTCTATTTTACACAACTTAAAGTAAATCAGCTATTTCTCAATGTTTCAATGATCTGTTCGTTCAAAAGTTCTTACCAGCTGTTTCAATATAGCTTTTGAGCTGCTGTTATTCCAGAAGTAGAGGCTTTAAACATTAGGTCTTCATTTCTGGCACACTGTGTGCAAGCATTTGTGAATAGGATAAGAAAGATCCATATTTTTGGTATTGGGTAAGCTTGTATGTAAAGAAAATGTAAGCATTTTAGAAACGTGTTAATGACTACATATTCTGTGAAAACAACATGAATTGTGTTAATGGTATGGTCCACAACAGACGGATGTTGTGCTAATTGTGTTTAGAGTTTTGAAAATGTGACTACAGATTGGACAAAAGGATATTAGCGATGGTAAAAAACTGTAATATGTCTTGTCTGTATTATGTACTTTTCGAACAGTCTGGTATTAAATGGACATGGTCAAAGTGCAGAGGTTTGAGTTGACACTGGATTATATGACTTCCCGTCATTATCTGTGAAAAAGTCCCCTGTATAACTCAACCAGACGGCATTTTATAAGGGACAAGACGATCACTGTTGTCATTAATATCAACGTGCAATGAGTGATATCAAATGTCACATACTGGTCATTTAGTCAATTTCATTGACATCAAACAGGGAAATGACATGTCATTCGTACTTTAATAAATCACATCTTTACTTTACACCATTTAAACGTTCACATTCTCGTACAGTTAACACCTCTGGGGCAACTGTCTATCTCATTCTCTACAAACAACAGCCTCCCTGTCTTTTTCTGGACATGTTGTTCTGTACCTGTTGTCATCACCTCATCACAGAGCACACCTTCTAGTTTTGTCTCCTTTAACATGTTTCTCTCAATTCAATTAAATTCAAGGGCTTTATTGGCATGGGAAACATGTGTTAACATTGCCAAAGCAAGTGAGGTAGACAACATACAAAGTGAATATATAAAGTGAAAAACAACAAAAATTAACAGTAAACATTACACATACAGAAGTTTCAAAACAGTAAAGACATTACAAATGTCATATTATATATATACAGTGTTTTAACTATGTACAGATGGTTAAAGGACACAAGATAAAATAAATAAGCATAAATATGGGTTGTATTTACAATGGTGTTTGTTCTTCACTGGTTGCCCTTTTCTCGTGGCAACAGGTCACAAATCTTGCTGCTGTGAAGGCACACTGTGGAATTTCACCCAGTAGATATGGGAGTTTTTCAAAATTGGATTTGTTTTCGAATTCTTTGTGGATCTGTGTAATCTGAGGGAAATATGTCTCTCTAATATGGTCATACATTGGGCAGGAGGTTAGGAAGTGCAGCTCAACAGCTGTGCTGTTGTCCTGGGGCTCTGTAGGGTGTGTTTGTGTTTGTGAACAGAGCCCCAGGACCAGCTTGCTTAGGGGACTCTTCTCCAGGTTCATCTCTCTGTAGGTGATGGCTTTGTTATGGAAGGTTTGTGAATCGCTTCCTTTTAGGTGGTTGTAGAATTTAACGGCTCTTTTCTGGATTTTGATAATTAGTGGGTATCGGCCTAATTCTGCTCTGCATTATTTGGTGTTTTACGTTGTACACGGATGATATTTTTGCAGAATTCTGCGTGCAGAGTCTCAATTTGGTGTTTGTCCCATTTTGTGAAGTCTTGGTTGGTGAGTCGACCCCAGACCTCACAACCATAAAGGGCAATGGTCTCTATGACTGATTCAAGTATTTTTAGCCAAATCCTAATTGGTATGTTGAAATTTATGTTTCTTTTGATGGCATTGAATGCCCTTCTTGCCTTGTCTCTCAGATCGTTCACAGCTTTGTGGAAGTTACCTGTGGCGCTGATGTTTAGGCCAAGGTATGTATAGTTTTTTGTGTGCTCTAGGGCAACAGTGTCTAGATGGAATTTGTATTTGTGGTCCTGGTGACTGGACCTTTTTTTGGAACACCATTATTTTGGTCTTACTGAGATTTACTGTCAGGGCCCAGGTCTGACAGAATCTGTGCATAAAATCTAGGTGCTGCTGTAGGCCCTCCTTGGTTGGTGACAGAAGCACCAGATCATGAGCAAACAGCAGACATTTGACTTCGGATTCTCGCAGGGGGAGGCCGGGTGCTGCAGACTTTTCTAGTGCCCGCCCCAATTCGTTGATATATATGTTGAAGAGGGTGGGGCTTAAGCTGCATCCCTGTCTAACCCCACGACCCTGTGTGAAGAAATGTGTGTGTTTTTTGCCAATTTTAACCGCACACTTGTTGTTTGTGTACATGGATTTTATAATGTCGTATGTTTTACCCCCAACACCACTTTCCATCAGTTTGTATAGCAGACCCTCATGCCAGATTGAGTCGAAGGCTTTTTTGAAATCAACAAAGCATGAGAAGACTTTGCCTTTGTTTTGGTTTGTTTGGTTGTCAATTAGGGTGTGCAGGGTGAATACATGGTCTGTTGTACGGTAATTTGGTAAAAAGCCAATTTGACATTTGCTCAGTACATTGTTTTCATTGAGGAAATGTAAGAGTCTGCTGTTAATAATAATGCAGAGGATTTTCCCAAGGTTACTGTTGACACATATTCCACGGTAGTTATTGGGGTCAAATTTGTTTCCAAATTTGTGGATTGGGGTGATCAGTCCTTGGTTCCAAATATTGGGGAAGATGCCAGAGCTAAGTATGATGTTAAAGAGTTTTAGTATAGCCAATTGGAATTTGTTGTCTGTATATTTGATCATTTCATTGAGGATACCATAAACACCACAGGCCTTTTTGGGTTGGAGGGTTTTTATTTTGTCCTGTAACTCATTCAATGTAATTGGAGAATCCAGTGGGTTCTGGTAGTCTTTAATAGTTGATTCTAAGATCTGTATTTGATCATGTATATGTTTTTGCTCTTTATTCTTTGTTATAGAGCCAAAAAGATTGGAGAAGTGGTTTACCCATACATCTCCATTTTGGATAGATAATTCTTTGTGTTGTTGTTTGTTTAGTGTTTTCCAATTTTCCCAGAAGTGGTTAGAGTCTATGGATTCATTGCATTGAGCTGATTTCTGACATGCTGTTCCTTCTTTTTCCATAGTGTATTTCTGTATTGTTTTAGTGATTCACCATAGTGAAGGCGTAGACTCAGGTTTTCCGTGTCTCTATGTTTTTGGTTGGACAGGTTTCTCAATTTCTTTCTTAGATTTTTGCATTCTTCATCAAACCATTTGTCATTATTGTTAATTTTCTTCGGTTTTCTATTTGAGATTTTTAGATTTGATAGGGAAGCTGAGAGGTCAAATATACTGTTAAATTTTCTACTGCCAAGTTTACACCTTCACTATTACAGTGGAACGTTTTACCCAGGATATTGTCTAAAAGGGATTGAATTTGTTGTTGCCTAATTGTTTTTTGGTAGGTTTCCAAACTGCATTCCTTCCATCTATAGCATTTCTTAATGTTACTCAGTTCCTTTGGCTTTGATGCCTCATGATTGAGTATTGCTCTGTTTAAGTAGACTGTGATTTTGCTGTGGTCTGATAGGGGTGTCAGTGGGCTGACTGTGAACGCTCTGAGAGACTCTGGGTTGAGGTCAGTGATAAAGTAGTCTACAGTACTACTGCCAAGAGATGAGCTATAGGTGTACCTACCATAGGAGTCCCCTCGAAGCCTACCGTTGACTATGTACATACCCAGCGTGCGACAGAGCTGCAGGAGTTGTGACCCATTTTTGTTGGTTATGTTGTCATAGTTGTGCCTAGGGGGGCATACGTGGGAGGGAATGCTGCCACCTCCAGGAAGGTGTTTGTCCCCCTGTGTGCTGAGGGTGTCAGGTTCTTGTCCGGTTCTGGCATTTAGGTCGCCACCGACTAGTACATGTCCCTGGGCCTGGAAATGATTGATTTCGCCCTCCAGGATGGAGAAGCTGTCTTCATTAAAATATGGGGATTCTAGTGGGGGGATATAGGTAGCACACAGGAGGACATTTTTCTCTGTTAGGATAATTTCCTTTTGAATTTCTAGCCAAATGTAGAATGTTCCTGTTTTGATTAATTTAATGGAGTGAGTTAGGTCTGCTCTATACCAAATTAGCATACCCCCTGAGTCCCTTCCCTGTTTCACACCTGGTAGTTTGGTGGATGGGACTACCAGCTCTCTGTAACCTAGAGGGCAACCAGTGGGTACGTCTCCTCTATACCAGGTTTCTTGCAGGATGACAATGTCTGTATTACCGATTTCTTTGGTGAAGTCCGGGTTTCTGCTCTTTAGGCCATAGGCAGATGACCTCAGGCCTTGGATATTCCAGGATAATATAGTGAAGGCTTTTTGTTCCATAGAGTGTCCAATGTTGTTGATCGTGGTTTGGCCTCAGGCCAGTAAGTGTGAGCAGAGCCTGCTGAGCATCTGGTACATGCCATTGGCTTGGGCGAGTGTGAGAGTGGGGGTTGGGACTGTTTGCCCACTCACTACCTGGGCGTATGTGTGGTTTCCATGTTGAGGCCCTCTTTGCGGGGGTGGGGTGCATGGGGTGGGCAGGAGTGGCATAGGTCTGATCTGAGGGGGCCTAAATGGGGTGTGGGCATGGTTGACGTGGGGGGGGGTGTTGATTGGTTGGGATGGGGGTGTGGATGTGTCTGGGTGTACTGTGGTCTGGCTGTAATTCCTCTTGGCGTGGGTCCTCTATGTGTAGGTCCAGGGAGGGGTCCTGCAGATCTGGGAGAGTGTCTCGCTGTTCTGGGTGGGGTGTCTATTGATCTGTTGCTCCTGTGTGAAGTGTTGGGGATACGTTTGAGAGCGATGTCCTTTAGAGTCCTGGCAAAGGTGGGCACTGCTGCCTTGTAGAGGTGGACCTGGTCATAGAGGCTGTTCAAGTCCAGGGTGGAGTGGTGGGCCAGGAAAACATTTGGGTTTGAGGCACAGTCACGGCACAGCGTTTACCCGCTGTATTGTGGCAGGGTGGAAGTCTTTTCGTGGTAACAGGGTGGAGATAACCACGTGTGCGTTGGGGAAAGTAGAAGAAGCCTTTTCAATCACTCCCTTCATTGCTGTGGCCACCCTTTCCTGCTGTGCTCTCAGGTCGTTTGTGCCTGTGTGTATTATTATGTGGCTGGGTGAACCTAGTTGGTCCTCAGACAGAAGGTCGAGGGCACGCTGTGTGTGTGTGTGTGTGCGTGCGTGCGTGTGTGCGTGCGTGCGTGTGTGTGTGATTTAGCTCGGCCCCACAGTGTTGTTTCCCTCCGTATTCTATCCACCACACTATTGTAATTTTGGAGAACTGGATAGCGGGGAGGTGGGGACTAAGATCTACTAAGAGACAAAGGAATAAAAACAAACTCCCCCCAGAGACAAATGTGAATCTTTATCCATCCAGATCATCCTGATGGGATTATCTCCTCGGTAATCCCACAATCTAATCTGTCACTTTGATGGATTACCAACAGGCAGCCACTGGCAGATAACAAACGTACGCCTTGATGAGTCATGAGAAAAAATTCAAACTGGAAGCATCCCATTCCCCGACCAACTCACTCACTCACTCACTCACTCACTCACTCACTCACTCACTCACTCACTCACTCACTCACTCACCCCCCCCCCCCACCCCACACACACACACAAACATATGCATATGCAAATACACACTTATCCTAGCAGCTGTTTCACGCAGGGCTATCTTGATCTTCCAGGTAGGGGAGTCTGTCTTACCTCAGTCTATAACACTGCCAAGAGTCTCCTAGAGATTCTTAATCTACACTCTATCCTGTCTGCCATCTCTGTCTGTGTCTCTGTGTTTCTTTCTGTGCTGTGCTATAACTGGGGGGACCCAGCTTTGTCATTCCCATACGACCCAACGACTCCCTTGTATTCTGCATAAAACAGGAACTCTGGGATCTAAGGCAGACAAAATTATTAAACTTTTATAGCGCTATTCATTACATAAAGAATCTCAAAGCGCTTTATAGCAACACAAAAAAAGAAAATCATTATAAATGAGACAATGTCAAGAGAGGGTTGGAAAGTTCACGGCTTGGAGGGAAGTGGTCTATGGGGGAAAGCAAGCAAAGGTGGTCTCTGGAAATGGTCTCTAACATGGTAATAGTACTCAACCCTGAGGCATCTCTTTCCCCTTCCTGGCTGAGCAGTAGCAGCATTCAGAGCAGCCCCCAAACAAACACAGCGAAGGCAAGCTGTAACTCATCCCATCATACCAACCCATAGTGAAAACAACTGCCAGATTTACAAGGATCACTTTACATAGGGTCTCACACATGGTAACGATGATCCTAATGCTCCGACTGGCAACAGTTTCTTAGAAATATTCATATTCTTGCTGGGTCTGAGAGAAACAGATGTCAGGGAGGGACCCAGAGTGCTTCTGTGGACATCCTTCCTGGCCCCTATCTCTTTAATTAGGCAATTGGGACAGACCGGATAGTCCTAGCATACGATGTGGTACACAGGCCCGCATCTATCCATCTATATATCTATCCACCCACCTACCCATCTATACACATCAGCAGGACATGCATGTGTATTGTGTAGGTGCCGGTGTGTATGTATTTGTTCAAGAGTTAACATGTTTATTGAAACATCGGCGGCTGTGAGCCTTGTGTTGTGTGCCTGACCTCCCTGAAACCTGATAAGAACAAGGCTCATATGTTTTGTCACGTAACGCTGGTCCGCGGAGGGGGAGGATAGGGGGAGGCTTTTTGATGGCGGTGCCCAGCCGCCTCCCACTCCTAGAGGCCAGCCTTCCCGCTGGCCAAATCTGTCACCAATTTCCTCCTGCCCTCTTAAAGGAGGCCAGTGAAAGCTCTCCGAGCCAATAAAATAGGACGGGGAGAATGGAGGAGCAACACGCCATGCAGAGCCAAACAGAGGGAGCAGGCTGCATCGCCAGCCTATGAACAGTAGGGATGGCTGGGCCCTCGTCTCATTTCTCCCGACTCCCCTGCCTCTCCTTCTGCTTCAGTGCTGGTTTAGAGAAACAATTATTTTAGTTTGACGTTTATATATGAATGACTCCTGATGATGACTAAGATCTGTGATTATAGAAAACATTTGTGCCATCGGTGCACAATGGCATGTGTTAAGACTGAGTCAGAGATTTGAGCTGGTACATTCAGTTTGGTATTTAGCCATTTGGTCAAATTACTTTTGGCTTTGTACTTTGGAACACAGGGAACATCTCACTTGTAGAGCTGATATTTTACTGATACATTTGGAATCTGCAAGAGGAGATTCCAGCACCTTGAAATTGTAAATGGACATACAGTAGTGATTAGTACAAGTGGGTGAGAGAGAGAAAAAAGCAGGTTGAAAGGGGTTCCCACTAAAACACATCCATGCTGTTTCCCTTTATTTCTAACGGGGCAGGCTAATAATCTGCAGTATGTGCAAAACATGATCCTCTCCCCACCTTCTAATGTTTTAGTTCTAAGACAGTGCTCTGACACAGAGGTAGCAGTTATACTCGCAGTTTCATTCGCTCTGTGCCCAACTGTCTTCCCCACTACACTTTGTGAAAAATGTTAAATTCATACTATCAGCTGTTTCAAGCAGGGCCATCTTGATCTCGCAGGTGGAGGAGTCTCTTTTACCTCATGCTGCAACACTGCTTAATCTACACTCTCCTGTCTGCTATCTGTGCCTGTGTCTCTCTCTTTCTGTGCTGTGCTCTAACTGGGGGGAAATAGCTTTGTCATTCACAAATGAACCAATGAGTACCTTGTATTCTGTATAAAACAGGAACTCTGTGATGTAGGGCAGACATTGGGATGCATTTTTTTACTCGGAAATGAGTCCCTCATTGCTAATTTGTCTGCCTCAGCATAACGAGACATGGTGATAGTACTATGTCCTGAGGCATCTCTTTCTCTTTCCTGGCAGAGCAGCAGCATCCCCCTAACGCACAGCGTAGGCAAGATGTAATTCGACAAGATAAGTTGCCTGAGCCAGTTGTTGTACCCCCATGAGGAAATAAGGCGGGAACTATGGATCTGTCTCCGTACGTTCGTCACAGTCGACACCACTGGCGAATGAGGCGTCTTTCAATGGAGATGGAGATCCGACATTTACAAAATGACACTGATTGGCCCAAGAGGGGCGCTGAAAACTTTGAACAAGCACATCTCCAGTCCCGTTTGAGCTACATTCATGAAATGTTGTGCATATATGCAGCCCTCGATGAAAAACGTGTTTCCCATAAGGACCTATAAGCATTGCACATTAACAATTTATTTGGAATAATATGTTTTCTTCCTTTGGGTTATTGTCTTCCTGGAAGATCCATTTGCGGCCAACTTGAAGCCTCCTGGCAGAGGCAACAAGATTCTGGGCTAAAATATCCTGGTACTGGGTGAAGCTCATGATGCCATTGACCTTATCAAGGGCCTCATGACTAGTGGAAGCAAAATAGCCCCATAACATCAAAGATCCACCACCATATTTTACAGTAGATATGGGGTTCTTTTCTGCTCATACATTCTCATTTGGACACCAAACCCACCGCTGGTGTGCGTGGCCAAAGAGCTCTATATGTTCATGTCATCCAACAAATGCAAACACCTTGAGATTGCTCAACAGCATTTGCACTTGGATGGGACCTGGTGCTTTAGTCAAATGACATGAACATAGAGCTCATGACCAGAAAATAACCCCATACCTACATTAACATCTTTATCGGGGGTGTTAATCATTTTGGACCCCACTGTGTACTCATCTCCTCGTGAGAAACAAGCATCCCATAAGGACCTATAAGCTCTGACCATAAAATGTTCCACAATTTAGACCTGTTGTCTCCCATGACTGTGGGTGGAATATACACTACCGTTCAAAAGTTTGGGGTCACTAGGAAATGTCCATGTTTTTGAAAGAAAAGCACATTTTGTGATCATTAAAATAACATCAAATTGATCAGAACTACAGTGTAGACATTGTTAATGTCGTAAATGACTATTGTAGCCCATTATGAGCAACCATCGCTCCTGTGTTCCAATGGCACGTTGTGTTAGCTAATCCAAGTTTATCATTTTAAAAGGTAAATTGATCATTAGAAAATAATTTTTCAATTTATTTGCACAGCTGAAAACTGGTCTTTAGACTAGTTGAGTATCTGGAGCATCAGCATTTGTGGGTTCAATTACAGGCTCAAAATGGCCAGAAACAAAGCATTTTCTTCTGAAACTTGTCAGTCTTTTCTTGTTCTGAGAAATGAAGGCTATACCATGTGTGAAATTGCCAAGAAACTGAAGATTTTGTACAATGCTGTGTAATACTCCCTTCACTGAACAGCACACACTGGCTCTAACCAGAAAATAAAGAGCAGTGGAGTCCCCAGTCCACAACTGAGCAAGAGGACAAGTACATTAGTGTAACGGCTGATAGTGGAAGAAGGTGAGGACCAAAGCGCAGCGTGGTACATGTTCATCTTGTTTATTTAACTGAACACTGAAAATGAACATAGAATGCCCACCCTAGTCACACCCTGGCCTAACCAAAATACAGAATAAAAACCTCTCTATGGCCAGGACGTGACAATTATAGTGTCTGGTTTGAGAAACAGAAGTCCTCAGCTGGCAGCTTGATTAAATATTACCCGCAAAACACCAGTCTCAACATCAACAGTGAAGAGGCGACTCCGGGATGCTGGCCTTCTAGGCAGAGTTGCAAAGAAAAAGCCATATCTCAGACTGGCCAATAAAAAGAAAAGATTGAGATGGGCAAAAGAACACAGAGACTGGACAGAGGAACTTTTCCTAGAAGGTCAGCATCCCGGAGTCGCCTCTTCACTGTTGACGTTGAGACTGGGTGTTTTGCCGTATCAGGCGGTGATACAGTCCGATAGGATGCTCTCGATTGTGCATCTGTAAAAGCTTGTGAGTGTTTTTGGTGACAAGCCAAATTTCTTCAACCTCCTCCTCTTGTTGCAAACTTGATGATTGAGTTGGAGGCGTGCATGGCCACGCAGTCATGGGTGGACAGGGAGTACAGGAGAGGGCTGTGAACGCACCCTTGTGGGGCCCCAATGTTGAGGATCAGCGGGGTGGAGATGTTGTTTCCTACCCTCATCACCTGGGGGCGGCCCGTTAGAAAGTCCAGGACCCAGTTGCACAGGGCGGGGTGGGTCTCGAGCTTAATGACGAGTTTGGAGGGTACTATGGTGTTAAATGCTGAGCTGTAATCGATGAACAGCATTCTTACATAGGTATTCCTCTTGTCCAGATGGGTTAGGGCACTGTCTATTGGAGCAGTAAGCAAATTGGAGTTGGTCTAGGGTGTCTGGTAGGGTGAATGTGATATGATCCTTGACTAGTCTCTCAAAGCACTTCATGATGACGGAAGTGAGTGCTACGGGGCGATAGTTGTTTAGCTCAGTTACCTTGGCTTTCTTGGAAACAGGAACAACTAGACTAAAGTCTAAAGGCCAGTTTTACTGCTACTTTAATCAGAACAACAGTTTTCAGCTGTGCTAACATAATTGCAAAAGGGTTTTCTAATGATCAATTTGCCTTTTAAAATGATAAACTTGGATTAGCTAACACAACGTGACCATTGGAACACAGGAGTGATGGTTGCTGATAATGTGCCTCTGTACGCCTATGTAGATATTTCATTTTTTGAAATCAGCCGTTTCCAACTACGATAGTCATTTACAACATTAACAATGTCTACAGTATATTTCTGATCATTGAGGTTATTTTAGTGGACAAAAGAAATGCTTTTCTTTCAAAAACAAGGACATTTCTAAATGACCCCAAACTTTTGAACGGTAGTGTATATGTTTTTATAAAATGCTGCAAATCTTCCTTCCTACATGATTTGATGACATTACATAACTGCAAAGTCTTTTTTCACGAAACTTTGCACAATGGTGTCTTAAATGTGGCTATGGCGTGCTTGGCCCCAGAATTGTTACTTGCAGCTGTATTATTTGATAACTGATATTCAGATTTAGACCAAATAAGTTTAACACCATTTCGCAACATCTCTGATGACATATTCCTTCCTGTGAAATAAACACATTTCCCCACATGCCACTAAGGATTTTTTTTTTTGCTTTTCTCCTGTAACGCACCTCCCCATCAAGCAGTGGGGTCCGTTCTCTGACATCCTGTCCATTGTGAGCTATCAAGTTTTGATTTCCAGCGAGGGGAAAAAAATACTCCATTGTTTTAATTCTTCTCTCTTATTAATTCATACAACATAAGTTGTAATAATTGTCACTAATTGCCCCGAGGGGGGGGGTCACTGCATCATTTACGGACAACATGTTTACTGTTGCCTTGCTTCTTTGTGCACTTTCTTTCACAGTTGAGCAATTTAAAAAAAGAAACTTTCGTTTGTCTTTGGCCCATCTACCGAAGGGCCCAGAGGGCCTAATTTTCAACCCGAGTTCACATATACAACACGTGAAAAGCATTGGGCCAGTAAGCATTTTATTTCATGTCAAGTCTATGGACCTGAGTGACAAGCAGCCCTCTCTAGAGGCCATGATTGACCTGGGAAAATAGACTCTATGGCTATTTCTATAACCCCTGCCTCTGGGGCTCTGGTGAGAAAGACCTTTTCCTACCTTAACAAAGTGCTTTTTCTTGTTTAAGAGTATATGTGCCACAGTGGAATGGGATGAGGACATGTGCCTGCACTGGTGTTGTTGTAGTACAGCAGAACAGATATCTACTGTATGAAGCAAATAAAAACAGTACAGTTGTGTGTGGTTAAAAAAAAGGTTGTTTGCTGTGTTCGATTGCAATCATCTATTGGTCGTTTAAACCCGGGTAGTCAAGTCTTTAGGACATGGCTTCATTCCTTACTACATATGCCACTGGACTGTAATGAAGAACATTTCACAGTAGTTCCCCCTTTCTATTACAAATGCATGCAGTGAATGACCAGATACACTACATACATCATTCAAGTCCATGATCATGGTAATCACATGAAAAGCAAAGTCTATATGACCTCTGGTTCTGCCAAGTTCTTTTAAATCAAAAGAAAGCTTAACATGACTCCTAACCCTTGAGCTCTCTCTTACGGGGGACCTAGCCCAGGGAAAGGAAACTTAAAAGCCGTGAACTAGCTATGTATTCCAGGGTCAAAGCTCATCATATCTGTTCCTCACTATTTTAGTCTGTAAACTCATAGGAGTGCAGGATTCACTCGGCTGCCTTCTAAAGAGGAAATAACCCCCAAAACATCCAGCCTGAGCAGGAGGAGACTTGCCACAGAGAAAATGAGTACATAAACCAACAGCTGGACATGATTTGAATGAAATCAGCACTCTAGCGACAACAGCAATTCCTCCTTAAACAACCATTACCAACTGAGCAACCACGATATAAACTATGGTGAATCATAAGCCAAATGCTCTCAAGGGTTGCTGGGATATCAAGGAATGCAGGTTTGTGATTGGACCAAGAAGATTATAGCCCATTGTCAGCTATAAGCTTTGCGGACCGGAAGATGCCCTAGAAAGCAGTTAGTCAGCCCCCTCCTGCTGTGCTGGTATACGGAACAAATGGTGAGATCAAATTGAACATTTTGTAACCACACTGAAGTGGTTGACTCATCTTGTCAGTAGCCCACTGTGCTGTAAGTGGGTTAAAATGTTCTACAGGTGGAAAGGGCAAATTATCATTTACAACACGATTCAGCTAAAAAACATAGTCAAAGACCTTCCCGGAAAAACAAATACCTTGCTTTTGTACTCTCCTGCTCTGAGATGAGATTTTTCTTTGCTTCTCTCTGCATGCTGATGCTAGCAACACTGGCAGCAGATGGCTCGTATTCCTTCTCAACAAAACCTAGTCATATATAAGTTTCTACCACTATTTATGCAACCGGTGTTAAAACCCAACACTTAAAAGTGTTCAAATTCAACTGTTACTGCATACCTCGTAAAATGTGTGAATTGCTGGCATACACAGCTCCAACAAAAGAACCACTGTAGTCAGATATAGTGAAGGCCCCAAAAAAGAGTAATATAGTTAACCTTTTCCCTACTTGATTTAAAGATTTGTAAGCAAAAGCTACAGCCTAAAGGGTTGCACACTTTCTGAATATCAGTAAAGGTCACGAGAACTACTTTCAATTAAGTGCATCGGGCCCTTTGTGTCTGCAAGGTGACACTGTTTTAATACTGTAGCACTGCTTTGCCACTGTCCTCAGTCTTTGAAAAACCCTGCAATTGATTCCCATACTGTTTTCAATTGTTCCTATACCACAAGGTTTGATTTTGTAAATGCGCAGCACCAACCTTCCCAATGCTTGGATCTGGATGAGCCAAACCACAAAGCAGTGGGCGTCTGTCGACAGGGTGCTCCCCTGTGCGAGTGGACTTATTCATTTGCATGTGTATGTCCCTCAGGGAACAGATGGTGGGGAGAAGAGAGCAGGCAGTGTGCAGCCGTCTGCCCAGTGGCAAGGGGGTCCTCAACAACCTTAGATGACTCACATGTTCGCCTGTTAACAATACTGCTAGCTAGCAGCTGTCTGGTTGCCAATGGCAATCAAAATCAATCTGTGTCATTGGTTTTGGGAAGGGAGATAATTTGTTTATTATATGACTCATAGTCCTGTAAGTGATGCATATACTATAACTGTCCGACTCATTCAAATGAAGGTTGATGTTTTTTCAGGGAATGGAAGGAAGGCAAAAAGGTCACAGGTCAAATGTGGGGTTAAAAAGTATTTCAGAGAAAAATGTCAATGTACAGCCAGTTTTGTTATAAGGGAATCTAATGAACCTGTTTACAATCAGTGGTACAGGCATTGGAATAGCTTGATGTGAGAAAATTCACAGAAAATGTGTTTTCAGCTCACATTGTACAGTAGGTGTAACAAGTGCTCGGGAGACCAAGTATACAGTATTATCTCACACTAACTTTCCTTCCCTCCAACCAGATCACCTCCATTACACTCAATAATGATCTGGTCGATGTAAACAACCACTTATGCATTGTTAAATACAAGCTACAAATAAGATAACAAGCCTATACATAATTCAAGCTCTCTCCCACTCTCTTATCCTCCCAAAACAACCCATGATACATATTTTAACTGGCAGAAGGCACGTATGGCCCATAGTAGGCCCGCTTACTTGCCTGTCTGTAAAGGCTAGAATCAATGCGGGTCCTACTGGCACCCCAGGACCCACAACAATAATAGGACTCCATTAACGTGTGATGGAGGGTAGAGGGAAAGGTACTAAGCATCCTATCCCATAAAAAGTGCTCCATTAACTGTGTCTGACTCAATAGAGCTACATGAGGTGTTTGTTGGAGATGGAAGAAAAGTGGTTAGGTAAATGCCCTGTTGTCTTGAGGACTGAGATATAAAGGTATGACTCTGTATGACTGGTAGATTCTGCTGTGAATGACAAAGCTGAGCTGGGCCCTATCCGAACGATTTCGATGGAGTACAGTTGCTTCAGTAGGCATTCACTTGTGATGACTTAGTCATCCAGCATCAACAGGATGCTCGTGGACAACAAAAAGCAAACTGAAGAGATGAAGCATGCAACACCCACTCTATAATACAATCATCAGTCCTGGAATTTTAAAGCAAATGTGTGCTGAAAGAGCACATGGTGGTGCTGGTGGGATTTTGGTTGTACCGCAGAATGTTTCTATTGGCAGGACGTAGCCTCAAGATTAGAGAATAGGGCCAGTAACCTGAGGGTAGTCACCCACCTCAAATACCAAAGCCGACGGAAAAAATCTGGTGAATGTGAGGGTTGCTTGCAATCAGTATCGGAGGTGCTACAGCCGTTGTGCCCTTGAGCAAGGTACTTACAGTAGAAGCTTTCTTTTTTACAGTCAAATCTATATATTTTTTTTAAAATTATATGTTATAGGAAGGGTTCAGACACCTTTTTTTGTAATTTCACTTGTTTATGAGAAACCCAAATAGCAAAGCAATTCCTCATCCTCGTTGTGTAGTACGGGGGCCCTGAAAAAAACATGAACAAACGCTCCAAAAAAATCCAAATATGTCCTTTTAGGAAAGTAAACTCTCTGTATAGTGATGCAGATGTTTAGATGTTGTACACATGAAATTGTGTCATTCTGAACATTATCCGCAACATTATATTCCCTTTTATGCAACTCGAGCTGTTTAGCTTATCCAGCTGTTCCATTCTCTGTGTAGCTTGCTACTACACATAACTGGCAAAATCAAAGAAACACCAACAGCCGCCAGAACAACTTCAAAACGCCTTGACATAGATTCTGCAGACTCTGGAAATTCCTGTGTTGTAGTTGCTTTCAATACACGTTGTACCCCTAATTTACTCAAGTGTTTCCTTTATTTTAGCTGTTACCTGTCGAATGGATCTTTTGAGTCGCAGTAAAAGGGAGTATAACATTGGGGATAAATTTCGGAATGAAACAATTTCACAACATCTAATGTTCTGCTTCCCTATACTGAGAGCTGTTATTGGAGCCTTTGAACATAATTTGCTATTTGAGGTAAGTTTCTCAAAAACGCAGCTTCCGGTTGAGCATTGTAGAAAGAAGTCGCACGATGTCTCGTCTCTGACAACTTTTGCAAATAATCCACAATTTTGTCTAAATTCATACTTCTCATGACCTCAAAAGTCATTTTAATTACCCAGTAATAAAGTGTATCTAAGTTAGCATGAGCAAACCATTAACAGTCTTTGGAAAATCAACGGAAAAAACTTCACATTCCACAAAATCAACTTCAGCTTCATCACAATTCCAGTGGATCAGAAGTTTACATACACTAAGTTGACAGTGCCTTGAAATAGCTTGGAAAATTCCAGAAAAGGATGTCATGAATTTAGAAGCTTCTGGTAGGCTAATTGACATCAATTGAGTCAATTGGAGGTGTACCTGTGGATATATGTCACTTTCTGGTCATAGTTCTGTTATTTTATTCTTTGTTTTAGTATGGTCAGGGCGTGAATTGGGCTGGGCAGTCTGTTTGTTTTTCTATGTTGGTTTTGTGTCCGGCCTAGTATGGTTCTCAATCAGAGGCAGGTGTCGTGTCGTTAGTTGTCTCTGATTGAGAATCATACTTAGGTAGCCTGGTTTCAATTTTGGTTTGTGGGTGTTTGTTTACATGTGAGTGTTTGGGCCACACGGTACTGTTTAGGTTTTGTATATTTCCTGTTTAGTGTTTGTCATTTACCTTACGGGACTATTCATTTGTTGCTTATTGTTTTTGTTCAGTGTTCATTTTGCTTCATTAATTTATGGACACTTACCACGCTGCGTTTTGGTCCTCCGATCCTTATTGCTACTCCTCCTCAGAAGAGGAGGATGAGATCCCTTACAATATATTTCAAGGCCTACCTTGAAATCAGCCAAGAACAGAAAAATGTGGTAGACCTCCACAAGTCTGGTTCATCCTTGGGAGCAATTTCCAAATGCCTGAGGTACCACGTTCATCTGTGCAAACAACATTACACAAGTATAAACACCATGGGACCATGCAGCCATCATACCGCTCAGAAAGGAGATTAATATACTTTGGTGCGAAAAGTGCAAATCAATCCCAGAACAACAGCAAAGGACCATGTGAAGGTGCTGGAGGAAACAGGTACAAAAGTATCTATATCCACAGTAAAACAAGTCCTATATCGACGTAACCTGAAAGGCCGCTCAGCAAGGAAAAAGTCACTGCTCCAAAACCACCATAAACAAACAGACTACGGTTTGCAACTGCACATGGGGATTAAGATCATACTTTTTGGAGAAATGTCCTCTGGTCTGATGAAACAAAAATGGAACTGTTTGCCTGTAATGACCATTGTTATGTTTGGAGGGAAAAGGGGGAGGCTTGCAAGCTGAAGAACACCATCCAACCTGTGAAGCATGAGAGTGGCAGCATCATGTTGTGGGGGTGCTTTGCTGCAGGAGGGACTGGTGCACTTCACAAAGTAGATGATATCATGAGGAAAGAAAATGATGTGGATATATTGAAGAAACTTCTCAAGACATGAGTCAGGAAGTTATAGCTTGGTTGCAAATGGGTCTTCCAAATGGACAATACCCCCAAGCATACTTCCAAAGTTGTGGCAAAATGGCTCAATGCCCTGACCACAATCCCATAGAACATTTGTGGTCAGAACTGTAAAAGAAAGGAGGCCTAGAAACCTGACTCAGTTTTACACCAGCTCTGTCAGGAGGAATGGGCCAAAATTTGCCCAATTTATTGTGGGAAGCTTGTGGAAGGCTACCCGAAACGTTTTAGGCAAGTTAAACAATTTAAAGCCAATTCTACCAAATACTAATTAAGTGTATGTAAACTTCTGACTCACTGGGAATGTGATGAAAGAAATAAAAGCTGAAAGAAATTATTCGCTCTACTATTATTCTGCATTTCACATTCTTAAAATAAAGCAGTGATCCTAACTGACCTAAGGCAGGGAATTTTTACTAGGATTAAATGTCAGGAATTGTGAAAAACTGAGTTTAAATATATTTGGCTAAGGTGTATGTAAAACTTCCGACTTCAACTGTATGTCCAATTAAAGAAATACATATACTTAAAAAAAAAGTTTCTCAAAACCATTACATTTACATACAAAATAGAGATGTGGTTGTAAAAATGAAAACTTCCTCTTTAACTAACTCCCACAATGCTTTAGGGATGCTGCTCTTTGTCTGACCCTGTGCTGCCTCCAGACTGTCATGTGTGTGTTTCTGTTTGAGGGATACTGAGAATTTCTCTGCAAATAGATAGTAAAGATATTTTCAGCAGTGCTTGTATCCTTAGAAGAAGAATGGAAGAATATATATTTTACTATCCATTACAGAGGCTCAGTATTCTCAGAGTTAAGCAGTTACCTTTCCATACACCAATAACAATACTACATACAGTACATACCTCATTGAGAATCTCTTGACACTGGGTGTAGTTGCCTTTCACCGCCCAGGACCCGTTGGAAAGGCATTCTCTGTACACATTGTCTGTGGAAATAAAGGATTGGAAAACCATGTTATGAAAGTTAGCAAACATGCACCATTTCTCCTTTCATACAAGCGACTAAAATGAACCGAAACCTTAAACTCAGATTCTGCAAAAACCACGCAGGGTGGCTGTAATTTATGCAGCTTAGAGTCCTGATAGACCCAGATAGAGAACACACGGTCCGGTCTTGACAATGTTGCACGCCATACCCATTTCCAAATAAGTATTTGAAGTCTTGACAGTGCAGACGCTTTTTTTATGCTCTACATAATAAAAACAATACAACAAAGTGGAGCAAAGAAACCTCCCAAAGCTGAGAGGTGTCTTTGTTTGATTTCAGGTACACATGCTACATGCACACAGTGGAGGTATGTGACACAATAAGTAAGCAAGAAACAAACAGAGAAGCAAAGCCACAGACTTCCACTGTGTTCCCAAGGTTGTGACGGAGTGTCGGAGACAGCAAAAGACAGATCAACAGCAGTCAGGCCTAGAGAGCTGCCCTGCGGTACACCACACTTTACATGTTTGACATTAGAGAAGCTTCCATTAAGCTAACCTAAAATACAGACTGTCAGCTTTCGCTCCACTAACACCTAATGAACCATCCTAATATTACCTGACAAATTGCAAGAAATGAAGCATCATGTCGTTACCCCAAGACAGGTCTAATCGGTTGTTCTTAAGTTGATGGACATAGAGTAGGTGGCATGCCATGCTCTCAATATGTTACATTATGTTACATCATATGAATCCTACAGACAAAATACAAAACATATCAAACGTAAGCATGACCTAAGGCCATAAGATTTTGTATACTTCCTGCTATGCTCTCAACATGATCTGTACAAACACGAAGTAATGGGATTGAAAAAAACAACATTTTGATAGACTTGGTAAATCATTACAAAAAGTATGGAAAATAAAAATGAAATCCAAAACTATAATTAAACGAGAGAAGTGTGATGACATGATATATCAGTAATGACACTCTTGATGTGGTATACACATAACAAATTTTAAAAAGTAATATTTGACCATATCAGATATCAAAATGTCAAAAGACAATTGTTTTTGTTGTTGCAGGGGTTCTGTATTACAGTACATAGTTACAACCTTGTTTGTCTACATGTACAGATACACAGTATACTGTTTGAGATCAATATTTGCAGTTAAACAACATTGTTGGTAAGTCATTGACATTCCGTTCATATCATGGTCTCTCCTTGGCATTGTTGATTGATTTATTGACCATTATGTGTAATCTTTATTTAACTAGGCAAGGCAGTAGGCTGCATTGATTGACCTGTTCTGATCAGTGGGAGTTAGGAGGGTAATACAAACATTAATTAACACATGCTCATGCATTTATTGATCATTGACAACATTTTAACTTGCATAGTCTGTATCACCAAATACTAATACCCGTTGGACCAACCTATGCTTCTGTCCTACAGCTTAATTCTTTGTGGCTAGCATTACACCATGACTGTCTGCCAAGCGCACCACGACAGATGGTTGACAGTATTCATTATGTAATTAAGAATACACACGGTTCAGTCTTTGAACTGGGCTGGAGGTTGGGTTGTACTGAACATATGGCATGCTATGAATACGACATACAGTACATACTGTATGTGATAGAGAATGAGACAGTACAAGCACACACAAACACAAACACACATACTGCAGAAAGCAAGGGATGGATGGTCTTCTGAAACAAACCGCTGACAATACATTTCTGCCCAACTGCTCTGGCCCTCCATGTGAATGATATCACTCTCCCACTTGATTTGCCCCTATTGTGGGGTTCTGCTGTAGGGGGAATTGAGGAAGGCCTCAAATCAATACCTTTAAGGCTGAGTAGCTATTATCAGTGTGATTCAATCATTCCACTGCAGCTGAGAGTGGCTGGCCCTGCACCGAGCAAGGACCTCTTCCTCACTCTACACTGAACTTTGAGTTATAGTACACTTTCTCTGAAGGTGTAAGAATGCCATACCGCTGTCCATGGAAATAAGCTTTCTTGGAAAGATTGAGGCAAGAACATTGAACTTAGAGGAGATTACATTTAGTCATGGATGAAAATATCCACAAAAAATGATACTGTTTTCATGTTTTTGACTTTGAAAATCAATCACAGTGACCTTTTTCTAAGCCGCCCATCCCAAGGGTTTCTCTTCCTTTTAGCTTTGTTTGAAGATGAGGTTGCTAGGAATTAATGGTGCATCATGGGGAATAAGTGTGGCCCCTGTGTCTGGATCCCATCAAGCTATGATGTCCAGAATCAAGTCAATGTGACCTTGAACTCAGGCTAACTCACTCACAGCAACGCCCCTTGCGGCTAAGGATTTACACCCATCAGTCCCTGTATTGATCAAAACCCACTAATATCATAAATAAAAACTCCCAATAGAATGCTGGAGTTTGGTGGAGCGGTATCACTGCAGAGATCGGGAACCCAGGTCCGGAACTTCCTTCCTCAAGATAGAGTCTGGAATTTCTACACTTCATATCCTCCCTCATCTGTCTCCACCTCTCCTTCGAACTGTCTGAATAAGTATAAATATATATCAAATATAAAAAAGGAGAATGGAATTCCATGAGTAAAAGTAGAACTCCAGCTGAGAGCTAGACTTAAATTGGAAAGGAAGAGAAGGAAAGATTTAAAGTCTGGATCTGCATTCTGCATTTTCCGACAGAGTCAATATGTACCCTGAAGAAGAGGTTCCCATGTACGCCCTCCTGACTATAATTTAAACAATCCAAAGGCCAGTGCAAAATCCAGACGTCCAGGAAACCACCCGTGATTTTCAGTACATAGCAGTTCCAAAGATCAATCATGCTTAAACTCCAATTATAAACACATACAGTTCACACATGACCATTTATTGACTTCGGGGTGCCTGTCTCCTTCTCATTCAGTGTGATATCATTCTCACTTTCCCTCTCTCTGCCCACCCGACTGCCACAGAGACCCCCATGGGTATTGGATACTCACTGTCAGCCTTCCACGCTACAATTCATCTAAATCTAGCTGAATCCCATGGAAGCCCCCGCCAGAAGCTTAGCATTCTCTCTCGCCCCCTCAAACGAGATGGGTATGTTGTGTTCCTCTCTGATGTACAGCCGTCGGAAGTCTTCGCTAGTCATAAGTGGGCTTAATCGACGAGCTGCCAAGTTATGTAGTCAGCATGGCAACGCAGAACACTGGCAACGAATACTGTCTACCATTATTTGAGGAATTATCTTTGTACAGTGGAGAATATATCTGGTGAATATGAATGGGGTTCAATCTTCACCTTCTGAAGAGCTCTAAGAATTCTAACAAGCAAGTGGGAAGCCCAGTTATATAGTTATCTGATCTGAACACCTACAGTCAGTAAACCCAGCCACAAAGGAGATGGATGTGAAGAATGATCAGGAGTCGGGGCCCAATTAAACGGTTTAATTCCAGACTACATCTAGGGGTGTGACACACTAATATCAGGGATGAAACATCTGAAGTTGTATGAAACGATAATACCAATGTAACCTATCTGGGAAGACAGCTACAGTTCTGAAAATATGATACAGCACCATGTATGAAGGAAACTTTCAGCAAACGTTCTGCCAAAGTTGTCCAGCTTCAGGCTGGCTTGTACCCTTCCATCATCCACGCTTGGGTGACTAATACACTGAGCCAAGAGAGAAGCAATTGCTGGGTAGTCAAGGACTTTGGCCATCAGTTGTCTCAGCTCTTCCCTCCAACTGTCTGTCTCCTAGCAGGTATAAGCTCCATTGAACACAGACGGTAATGTGACGAGTATAGTTCCAGTCAATCACTCTAGCTTGGAACAGAGGGACTAGGGAAGCACCCAAAACAGCTTCTGTTAACTTCTTTGGGCTGGGGGAAGTATTCAGTAGCTTCAAGGTGCCCAGAGTAAACTGTCTGCTACTCAGGCCCAGTTGCAAATATATGCATATATACTACTACTAATGCATATACTACTACTAATATATGCATATTATTAGTAGATTTGGATAGAAAACACTCTGTTGGAATGATGTCTGTGAGTATAACAGAACTCACATGGCAGGCAAAAACCTGAGAAACAATCCAACCAGGAAGTGGGAAATCTGAGGTTTGTAGGTTTGCAACTCATTGCCTATCGAAGATTCAGTGGGATATTGGTCATATTGCACATCTTAAGGCTTCCACTAGATGTTAACAGTCTTTAGAACCTTGTTTGATGCTTTTACTGTGAAGTGTGGGCGAATGAGAGGGGAATGAGTCAGATGTCTGCCAGAGAGCCACGAGCTGGTGACACGCGTTCACGTTAGCTTGAGTTCCATTGCATTTCTGAAGACAAAGGAATTCTCCGGTTGGAACATTATTGAAGATTTATGTTATATACATTGTTTGACATGTTTCTACGGACTCTAACATAACTTTTTGACTTTTCGTCTGCTCCTAGTGATCGCGCGTCATAAATTTGGAAGTCTGGGCTAAACATGTGAACAAAAAGGAGGTATTTGAACATAAATGATGGACATTATCGAACAAAACAAACATTTATTATGGAACTGGAATTCCTGTGAGTGCATTCTGATGAAGATCATCAAAGGTGAGTGAATATTTCTAATGCTATTTCTGACTTCTGTTGACTACACAACATGGCGGATATCTGTTTGGGTTGTTTTGGTCTCTGAGCACCGTACTCAGATTATAGCATGGTGTGCTTTTTCCGTAAAGTTAAAAAAAATCTGACACGGTTGCATTAAAGCCTGAGCAGATTGGGGGCAGACAGTGTTTCTGGACAGAATGTAGAGGTGGAATGCAACCGAGCACTGACAGGAGAGTTGGGCTGAGTTGTTGAGGGGTGGGGGTGGTGGTGTACAAGGCTGGAGAACTCACTCTACTGACTGTCAATATAACAAGTAGGGAAATACAGAGAGAGAGGGGGCCATATGGAGTGTGTGTGGGTGTGAGAGAGATAGACAGACAGCCAGTATAGGCATCACTGTAGGCCAAATGGACATGCTGATGGGCAAGTTATAGAAGAGACCTGCGAGACTGGGAGGAAGAGCGAGAGTCCAGGAGATAACCTCTTTCCACCTCTTACTTTCCAATTTATGTCCATCACTCTACTGGAGTTCTCCTTGTCTCGTTAGATTTTTAACTTCTTGACTTGAATCCTTCCTGGACTATTTCTGTCCTTTTCCTCCTAATCTCTTTTCTCCCTGCTTACAGGTTGCGCTGATATTGATCACACGTACACAACTCAATGACTGTTGTAAATGTTCCTGTCATCATTTCCCCTCATTTCCTTTTTCTCCCTCTCCATCCCACTCTTTTCTGCCTCTAATGCTACCTATAGTTGGTAGTTGTATTGATTAGTCATATAAAATCCAAGGGCTTCCTTAATTGCTCCTGTCAAACTGTGAAAGAGCTCTCAGTGATCACACGCAAATGCACATGCACTCGTAGACACACACACTCATGCATATGCACACACACTAACTCACACACACATGCAACACACTCCTGACAAAGTGGTGGGCGGAAGGCAGAACCATGGATCGATTAGTTAGTTAGAATATGGCGATGTGAATTGGCAGGAGAATGATTCTAAGTAACTTAACATGAGTCATCATTCAGCTAATTAATTAGATTTGCGATGACACTGATGGGTAATCAAGACATTTATGAACTTGTAATTACATTGATCATGAACATCAATAAGCGTTCATGACCGTCAATAAATATTGAGTGTGTGATTACATTTTTTGTGGAGCTGGTGGTGGATCTTCTTACGTTTCTGCAACAAAGATTGAGATTGAGGTTTTTCCAGGATTGCCATGGCTCATTTAAAGATAAACCACGACTAAGCCTTTTTTAATCGCACAACTCAATGATCAACTTTTAGTACTTTCGAGGTCTGACTAACTTTGCTCTTGGAGTGAAATGTCCATTTAACAGATGTTTGATAATGTGTGGCTGACATTACAAAAAAGGACCAGACCATTGCATGTGTCCAGATAGTGGGGCAAAAAAGTATTTAGTCAGCCACCAATTGTGCAAGTTCTCCCACTTAAAATGATGAGAGAGGCCTGTTATTTTCATCATAGGTACACTTCAGCTATGACAGACAAAATGAGAAAAAAAATCCAGAAAATCACATAATAGGATTTATTATTTGCAAATTATGGTGGAAAATAAGTATTTAGTCACCTACAAACAAGCAAGATATCTGACTCTCACAGACCTGTAACTTCTTCTTTAAGAGGCTCCTCTGTCCTCCACTCATTACCTGTATTAATGGCACCTGTTTGAACTTGTTGTCAGTATAAAATACACCTGTCCACAACCTCAAACAGTCACCCTCCAAACTCCACTATGGCCAAGACCAAAGAGTTGTCAAAGGACACCAGAAACAAAATTGTAGACCTGCACCAGGCTGGGAAGACTGCATCTGCAATAAGTAAGCAGCTTGGTTTGATGAAATCAACTGTGTGAGCAATTATTAGGAAATGGAAGACATTCAAGACCACTGATAATCTCCCTCGATCTGGGGCTCCACGCAAGATCTCACCCCGTGGGGTCAAAATGATCACAAGAACAGTGAGCAAAAATCCCAGAACCACATGGGGGGACCTAGTGAATGACCAGCAGAGAGCTGGGACCAAAGTAACAAAGCCTACCATCAGTAAGACACTACGCCGCCGGGGACTCAAATCCTGCAGTGCCAGACGTGTCCCCCTGCTTAAGCTAATACATGTCCAGGCCCGTCTGAAGTTTGCTAGAGAGCATTTGGATGATCCAGAAGAAGATGTGGGAGAATGTCATATGGTCAGATGAAACCAATGATCCAGAAGAAGATGTGGGAGAATGTCATATGGTCAGATGAAACCAAAATAGAACTTTGTCATAGAACTCATCTATAACTCGTCGTGTTTGGAGGACAAATAATGCTGAGTTGCATCCAAAGAACACCATACCTACTGTGAAGCATGGGGGTGGAAACATCATGCTTTGGGGCTGTTTTTCTGCAAAGGGACCAGGACGACTGATCTGTGTAAAGTAAAGAATGAATGGGGCCATGTATCGTGAGATATTGAGTGAAAACCTCCTTCCATCAGCAAGGGCATTGAAGATGAAACATGGCTGGGTCTTTCAGCATGACAATTATCCCAAACACACCACCCAGGCAATGAAGGAGTGGCTTCGTAAGAAGCATTTCAACGTCCTGGAGTGGCCTAGCCAGTCTCCAGATCTCAACCCCAGAGAAAATCTTTGTGGGAAGTTGAAAGTCCGTGTTGTCCAGCAACAGCCCCAAAACATCATTGCTCTAGAGGAGATCTGCATGGAGGAATGGGCCAAAATACCAGCAACAGTGTGAAAACCTTGTGAAGATGTACAGAAAACGTTTGACCTCTGTCATTGCCAACAAAGGGTATATAACAAAGTATTGAGATAAAATTTTGTTATTGACCAAATACTTATTTTCCACCACAATTTGCAAATAAATTCATTAAAAATCCTACAATATGATTTTCTGGATTTGTTTTCTTCTCATTTTGTCTGTCATATTTGAAGTGTACCTATGGTGAAAATCACAGGCCTCTCTCATCTTTTTAAGTGGGAGAACTTGCACAATTGGTGGCTGACTAAATACTTTTCCCCCACTGTATATACCTTTGCTAATCTAATACATCACCTAAAGTGTGGTATGGGACCATTTAAAATCCAGGAGAAGCAGTTCCCAGCAGTTCATCATCGTTCTGTTCTTGTCAGCATATTTCATAAATTCAAATCTGTGTCGGGGGGGGGGGATTTTCACAGAGAACTTCCGAACGGGGAACAGACTGGGATAATTGCTCCATTTTTAGAGTTTAAAGTCCCTTCCTTCAAATCAATTGTTATCAAATCTGCTCTGATCGTCTGACTATACTGCTGCATGAGCTAAATGGCGTTTGCGCTGGCTTCAGACCAACGTTGATTCACTCGGGAGATAGTTCATTGTTCTAAAAATCCACTGGACAATTATATCACAAATCGTATGGAGAAAATATATACAGTACCAGTCAAAAGTTTGGACACACCTACTAATTCAAGGGTTTCCTTTATTTAGACTATTTTCTACATTGTAGAATAATAGTGAATATATCAACGCTTTGAAATAACACATATGGAATCATATAGTAACAAGAAAAGGGTTCAACAAATAAAAATATATTTTATATTCTTCAAAGTAGCCACCCTTTTCCTTGATAACAGCTTTGCACGCTCTTGGCAGTCTCTCAACTAGCTTCACATGGAATGCTTTTCCAGCAGTCTTAAAGGAGTTCCCACATATGCTGAGCACTTGTTGCCTGCTTTTCCTTCACTCTGTGGTCCAACTCATCCCAAACCATCTCAATTGGTTTGAGGTCGGCTGATTGTGAAGGGCAAGTCATCTGATGCATCACTCTCCTTCTTGGTAAAATAGGCCTTACACAGCCTGGATGTGTGTGGGTCATTGTCCTGTTGAAAAACAAATGATAATCCCACTAAGCGCAAACCAGATGGGATGACATTTCGCTGTAGAATGCTGTGGTAGACATGCTGGTTGCTGGTTAAGTGTGCCTTGAATTCTAAATAAACCACAGACAGTGTCACCGGCAAAGCACCTCCTCCTACATACTTCACAATGGAAACCACACATGCAGAGATAATCCATTCCCCTGCTCTGCGTCTCACAAAGACACGGCGGTTGGAACCAAATCTCAAACTTGGACTCAGACCAAAGGACAGATTTTCACCAGTCTAATGTCCATTTATTTTGTTTATGGCCCAAGCAAGTCTTTTATTCTTATTGGAGTAATTGTTTATTAGCAGCAATTAGACCATGAAGGCCTGATTCACGTAGTCTCCTCTGAACAGTTGATGTTGAGATGTTTCTGTTACTTGAACTCTGTGAGGCATTTATTTGGGCTGCAATTTATGAGGCTGGTAACTCTAATGAACTTATCCTCTGCAGCAGAGGTAACTCTGGGTCTTCCTTTCCTGTGGCGGTCCTCATGAAAGCTAGTTTAATAGCGCTTGATGGTTTTTGCGACTGCACTTGAAGAAACTTTCGAAGTTCTTGAAATGTTCCGCATTGACTGAACTTCATGTCTTAAAGTAATAATGGACTGTCACTTCTCTGCTTATTTTGAGCTGGCATTGCCATAATATGGACTTGGTCTTTTACCAAATAGGGTAAACCTTCTGTATACCACCACTAACTTGTCACAACACAACTGATTGGCTCAAGTGCACTAAGGGCAAAGGGAGGCTATTTTGAAGAATCTAAAATCTAAAATATATTTTGATTTGTTTAACACTTTTTGGTTAATACATGATTCCATATGTGTTATTTCATAGTTTTGATGTATTTACTATTATTCTACAATGTAGAAAATAGTACAAAAATTAAGAAAAACCCTGGAATGAGTAGGTGTGAACAAACTTTTAACTGGTACTGTATATATATATAGATTTTTTTCTATGATAATTTCGATATATTATGAAGAAAATGTTGCATACATTGAGCTGTCATGAAACCAGCAATCTCATTATCATCATCATCATTGATGTAAAATTCCCAATACCTTCAGAGGCAGGAAAATATGACAGTGCTATAGACAGGTTGATTGTTTAGCAACAAAACCGACCGCTTGCACAACTAAACAGACGGGGTTGACTTAGATTGTTGACAACATGTAGGCCTAAACTGTATTTTGTCTCCAAATGTTTATTGAAAACATAAATACATTTGCACAATGAGCACTTCTTGTCTCTCAAATACATTGTTACATTTGTTGGCTAGCTAGCTAGCAATTTATTGACATATTAGCATAGACATAACATCAGTCAAAACACCTCAAAATAAGACATGACATCAAGAATAAGATAAAACTAAAGGAAATCAGCCACTAATAATATTAGCTAACATACTAAAATCTCTATGTGCTGTGTGGACCAGGATACAGAAAGATGACATCACAACATAGCTCACAGAAGGTGCACTCTGACCCTTTTCAATGGAAGTGAAATGCCATTCCATGGTGTACTGTACGTCTATGTTTATTTTATGGAAACACTGACATTTACTTATTAAATGAATATCCCTTTGGATTGTGTGCGATGACAGAAGAGAGGAAGGACTACCATCTTTGAAAAAGGTCTCTGTCCTAAATGTCCACACAAACATGCAGATGTAATACTAATGTGTGGGAGTTATCTTTTCTACAATGAAAGTGAAGGACTAGAGAAATGAAATCACAGAATAGGATGTAAAGGATAGATCATGCGATAAATCATGTCTCTTAGGTCAGGTTGTGACATATGGATTAACACTTTGCTGTTTCTCACACTGTAATGTAACCTTCTGGAGTGGTGTATTTCCCATTCTGTAATGTAACCTTCTAGAGTGGTGTGTTATCTAATCCACATGGCCCTTTCGTCCTTTTCCTAGGGCCTAAGTGGACAGAGAAAGAGTAATGGGGCCTATGGTGGTACTGCGGGTAGTTTTGTGTGTCCTCCACTTCCCTATCATCACTCGTCTTTAATGGTTAGTGACTAATTACTAGAGGGAATATCACATAAATAGGCCTAAGCACTTACTCCAGCAATTTAAAAAATCATCAACATTTTTAATCTACAGAATCAGAAGACTTTCATTTATTAAATTGGTGCATCTACACAAAACTAGGATAATTTAACTCTACTGATCGTTTCTAGAGAAGCACACAAATTAATATGCATTCACACATTGACCCTCTGAGAAAAAGAGGAAATGCTTGTTTCTGATAGTGATTAGTTGATTATGGTTGGAATGGGAGCTACATGAAAACAAAATCAATGACAGTCCTCTTTAACTAACATCAGCTAATTAAACTGCCCACATTGATGTCTCAAGAGTTTACTAAATCTTACTTTGTAAATTATTAAAAACAGATTTTGCTGTTTGTTTGAATCTTTTACATGACGTCAAACTGAGAGAGCGAGCGAGAGAGAGAGAGAGAGAGAGAAAAATACTGAGAACCAGGGCATCTGTTACTGCAGTTTCCGTTGACTTTTTAAGTGGATTTCTCCGAAAATGGATAATGACAGGAGAAATTGGTAAACAGTCCCTTTTCTTCACCAATTGAACATGAGAGCTTAAACCTTTACAAGATCCGCCGTGAAATGTCCCATGACCAACAGCCCGAATCATATTACATTGAATATATATATATATAATATATACATTCATATTCATTGCTCACCTTTCTATTGCATTTGTTTTTGTACCGCTTCCATGCCTTGACATTATTCAGATGACAATCTGTGAAGGTGTGCCCTGAAAGTAGGACTAATTGATATTCAGAACTCTCCCTCTCTCCATTTTTTTCCAGTCAGTCCCTCCTCTTCTCATCCCATACCGACTGAAAGAAACACATCCAGAGCGGATATGTTTAGCTAAAAAGTAGAGCATAGGCATACATAATGTACCCCCTTTCTGTTTGTCATGCCCATGACTACATCACTAACTGGTTTCCAAAAGTTTTCTAAACACTACCAGTTCCCTCGGGGTGAATTCAAGACAAAGAAATAGACATTGGGGAGAAATATGACACGAAAAAATGAGAAATAAAATACAACGGCACTGCACCATTTGACGTTATGCATTATTCAGTTCCAGTCAAATCACTGCCCTTGGTAATGTCTTGCTCTGGTGTAAAGAGCCATGGGCTGAATTACCAAGGATTTGAATAAGCAGTGTGTGAATTTGCATTACTGGTGTCCTAATTTACAAAACCTACCTCCCTCTCCGTCGACAGAGAACCCATTAGGAATTCTACAACACGGTGCCCTCCGTAATTATTATTATTTTGGCTCTATACACCAAAGGTTTGGATGATTTGAAATCAAACAATGACTATGGGGTTAAAGTGCAGAATGTCCACTTTATTTTCAGGGTATCTTCATCTATGTTGGGTGACCCATTTAGAAATTACAGCACTTTTTGTACATAGTCACCCCATTTTTAGCAGAGCAAAAGTATTGGGACAAATTCACTCATGTGTAAAGTAAAAAGTAGTAAAAAGTAGAGTATTTGTTCCCATATTCCTGTCATGCAATGACTTTATCAAATCAAACTGTATTTGCCACATGCGCCGAATAAAACAATTGTAGACTTTACCGGGAAATGCTTTACTTACAAGCCCTTAACCAACAGTGCAGTTAAAGAAGCAGAAAATATTTATCAAGTAGGCTAAAATAAAAAGGTACACAATAAGAATAACAATAACGAGTCTATATACTGTACAGGGGGCACCGGTACCAAGTCGGTGTGCAGGGGTACAAGCTAGTTGAATCTGTACATGTAGGTGGGGGCAAAGTGACAATGCATAGGTAACAAACAAACAGCGAGTAGCAGCAGTGTACAAGGAGGAGGGGTCAATGTAATTTGTCCAGTGGTGATTTTTATGAACTGTTCAGCAGTCTATTGGCTTGGGGGTAGAAGCTGTTGAGGAGCCTTTTGGTCCTAGACTTGGCGCTCTGGTACCGCTTGCCATGCGTAGAAGAGAAAACAGCATATAACTTGGTTGACTGGAGTCTCTGACAATTTTATGGGCTAACCTCTGACACCGCCTATTATATACGTAGGTCCTGGATGGCAGGAAGCTTGGCACCAGTGATGTACTGGGCCCTTCGCACTACCCTCTGTAGCGCCTTAAGGTCAGAATCCGAGCAGTTGCCATACCAGGTGGTGATGCAACCGGTCAGGATGCTGTCGATGGTGCAGCTGTAGAACTTTTTGCGGAACTGGGGACCCATGCCAAATCTTTTCAGTCTCCTGAGCGGGAAAATGTTTTGTCGTGCCCTCTTCACGACTATCTTGGTATGTTTAGACCATGATAGTTTGTTGGTGATGTGGACACCAAGGAACTTGAAACTATCGATCCGCTCCACTACAGCCCCGTCGATGTTAATGGGGGCCTGATCGGCCCGCCTTTTCCTGTAGTCCACAATCAACTTCTTTGTTGTCCTGGCACCACACTGCCTGTTCTCTGACCTCCTCCCTATAGGCAGTTTCATCGTTGTTGGTGATCAGGCCTACCACTGTTGTGTCATCAGCAAACTTAATGATGGTGTTGGAGTCGTGTTTGGCCACACAGTCATGGGTGAACAGGGAATACAGGAGGGGACTAAGTACACACCCCTGTGTGTCCCCAGTGTTAAGGATCAGCTTGGCAGATGTGTTGTTACCTACTCTTACAACCTGGGGGTGTCCCTTCAGGAAGTCCAGGATCCAGTTGCAGAAGGTGGTATTTAGTCCCAGAGTCCTTAGCTTAGTGATGAGCGTCGTGGGCACTATGGTGTTGAACACTGAGCTGTAGTCAATGAACAGCATTCTCACATAGGTGTTCCTTTTGTCCAGTTGAGAAAGGGCAGTGTGGAGTGCGATTGAGATTGCGTCATCTGTGAATCTGTTGGGGTGGTATGCAAATTGGAGTCTAAGGTGTCCGGGAGGATGCTGTTGATTAGAGCCATGATCAGCCTTTCAAAGCACTTCATGGCTACCGATGTGAGTGTCATGGGGGGGGGGGGGGGTAGGTAATCATTTTGGCAGGTTACCTTCGCTTCTTTGCGCACAGGAACTGTGGTGGTCTGCTTGAAACATGTAGGTATTACAGACTCGGTTAGGGAGAGGTTGAAAATGTCAGTGAAGACACATGACAGTTGGTCCACACATGCTTTGAGTACAAGTCCTGGAAATCCATATGGCCCAGCAGCTTTGTGAATGTTGACCTGTTTAAAGGTTTTATTCAAATCGGCTACCGAGAGCGTTATCACACAATCATCCAGAACAGCTGGTGCTTTCATGCATGCTACAGTTTTGCTTGCCACAAAGCGAGCATTAAAGGCCTTTTGCTCGTCTGGTAGGCTCACGTCACAGGGCAGGTCGAGTCTGGGTTTCCCTTTGTAGTCCGTAATAGTTTTCAAACCCTGCCACATCCGACGAGCTTCAGAGACGGTGTAGTAGGATTCAATCTTAATGCTGTATTGACAAGCATTTCGCTACACTCGCATTAACATCTGCTAACCATGTGTATGTGACAAATCAAATTTGATTTGATTTGATTTGACACTTTGTTTCTTTGATGGTTCGTCTGAGGGCATAGCGGGATTTTTTATAAGTGTCCGGATTAGTCTCCCGCTCCTTGAAAGCGACAGCTCTAGCCTTTATCTCGAAGCGGATGTTGCCTGTCATCCATGGCTTCTGGTTGGGATATGTATATACAGTCACTGTGGGGGCGACGTCATCGATGCACTAATTGATGAAGCCGATGACTGAGGTGGTGTATTCCTCAAAGCCATTGGATGAATCCCAGAACATATTTCAGTGTGTGCTAACAAAACAGTCCTGTAGTGTAGCATCCGAGTCATCTGACCACTTCCTTATTGAGAAAGTCACCGGTACTATCCTGCTTTAGTTTTTGCTTGTAAGCAGGAATCAGGAGGATATAATTATGGTCAGATTTTCCAAATGGATATCGGAGGAGAGCTTTGTTTGCATCTCTGTGTGTGGGGTAAAGGTGGTCTAGGATTTTTTTCCCGCCCTGGTTGCACATGACATGCTGGTAAAAATTTGGTAAAACTGATTTAAGTTTGTCTGCATTAAAGTCACTGGCCACTAGGAGCGCCACTTCTGGGTGAGCATTTTCTTCTTTTCTTATGGCCTTATAGAGTTGGTTGAGAGCGGTCTTAGTGCAAGCTTCACTTTGTGGTGGTAAATAGTCGGCTACAAATAATACAGATGAAAACTCACTTAGTAGACCGTGTGATCGACTTATCATTAGGTACTCTACCTCAGGCGAGCAATACATCAAGACTTCTTTAATATTAGACATCGCGTAAGTCGCTCTGGATAAGAGCGTCTGCTAAATGACTTAAATGTAAATGCGAACTAGCTGTTATTGACAAAAAGACCCCCAACCCCACCCCTCGTCTTACCAGAGGTTGCTTCTCTGTTCTGCCGTTGCATGGAAAATCCCGCCAGTTCTATATTGTCCGTTTCTTCGTTCAGCCACATCTTGGTGAAACATAAGATGTTACAGTTTTCAATGTCCCGTTGGTAGGGTAATCTTAATAGTAGGTCATATATATTTTTTCCAATGATCGCACGTTAGCAAGACGAATGGAAGGCATTGGGAGTTTACTCGGTTGCCTCTGGATTCTCAGAAGGATCCCCGATCTGCGTCCCCTTTTCTGGCGTCTTTTCTTCACGCGTGGATCTGGGCCTTTTCCAGTGAAAGCAGGATATCCTTCTTGTCGGACTTGTTAACGAAAAAAGTTTATTTCAGTCCACTGTGAGTAGTCGCGTTTCTGATGTCCATAAATTATTTTCGGTCATAAGAGACGGTAGTAGCAACATTATGTACACAATAAGTAAAAAATAAGTTACACAAAACGCCAAAAAATACAAAATTGCACATTTGGTTGGGAAAATGTAAAACGTCAGCCATGTTCTTCGGCGCCATCTTAAATCAATCTGGTGACTCTATACATTTGTTGGCTGCATTTGCTTTTTGCTCTGGTTGTTTTTCAGAATATTTTGTGCTCAACAAAAATTATAGAGGTGTCATAACCAGCCATAAAATAACGCAATATATGTCACAACAGGTCTAAATATATGTGTTATGACAGTGTTATGACAATGTTATGTCAGCTGTTATGACATATGACACGGTTATGACCATGTCATAACCGTGTTATGAATCTGGGTGTCAAGCAAATTGTTACCCAATTATCATACCCCCAAGACATGATAACCTCTCACCATTTCAATAACAGGCGAGGTTAGCATTGTCTTGGGGGGTGGGGTGATATTTGTTTGTCTGTAACTTTCTCACTCATCATGGAAGCATCCACATTCATGTTGATTTTTTAGAAACATATTATATTCTTATTTACAATAAAAGGGACTCCAAATGACACAATCAATTATTTACCATTCATTTCTATTGGGCACAAAATCAACTGAAACGCAACCTAAACAAATAGCAAATGCGTCCAACAATTTGTTAGAGTCACAAGCTTGATGTAGTCATTGCATGCTATGAAATACTTAAATGTGCACTACTTTAGTAAACATACACTATATATACAAACATATGTGGACACCCCTTCAAATTAGTGGATTCAATCACACCACCATGCAATCTCCATAGGCAACATTGATAGTAGAATGGCCTTACTGAAGAGCTCAGTGACTGTCAACGTTGCACCGTCATAGGTTGCCACCTTTCCAACAAGTTTGTTTGTTAAATTTCTGCCCTGCTCGAGCTGCCCCGGTCAACTGTAAGTGCCATTATTGTGAAGTGGAAACCTCTAGGTGACCTAACGACTGGTAGGCTACACAAGCACTCAGAACGGGATTGCTGAGTGCTGAAGCGTGTAGCGTGTAAAAATCATCTGTCCTTGGTTGCAACACTCACTACAAGAACTGTCAGTCGGGAGCTTTATGAAATGGGTTTCCATGGCCGAGCAGCCGCACAGACGCCTAAGATCACCATGCGCAATGCCTAGCGTTGGCTGGAGTGGTTTAAAGCTCGCCGCCATTGGACTCTGGAGCAGTGGAAACTCGCTCTCTGGAGTATTGACTCACGCTTCAGATGCCAGGAGGATGCTACCTGCCCCAATGCATAGTGCCAACTGTAAAATTTGGTATAGGAGGAATAATGGTTTGGGCTAGGCCCTTTCGTTCAAGTGAAGGGAAATCTTAATTTTAATTAGGGGTACATACATTTTAGACCATTCTGTGCTCCCAACTTTGTGGAAACAGTTTGGGGAAGGCCCTTTCCTGTTTCAGCATGACAATGCCCCCGTGCACAAAGTGAGGTCCATACAGAAATAGTTTGTAGAGATCGGTATGGAAGAACTTGACTGGCCAGCACAGAGCCCTGACCTCAAACCCATTGAAAACAATTTGGGTGTATTGGAACACCGACTTAGGTCTAGTTCTCATCGCCCACAACAGTGTTCTCACTCTCTTTCCCTTCTCTCTCCCTCCCTGTCCCTCTCTCTCTCTGACTGTTTAACTGTCTTCCTCTATTTTACTCTCTAAAATGCAAAAGTGTTCATATACACTTGTCATGCCGCCCTCTCCTTGGTGAGGATCAAAAGGACCCACAGCTAGGCAAATGTTTGAGGATAATCTCTACAGACCAGACAGCATGGAGCGGACGATCATGTGCTGAAAGACTACTGTAGCTCTGCTGGAGTCACTTTTATTGATAACTTTGACACCTTCTGGAAACAGAAGATACTCACCAGGAATGACAGAGTCCATCCAAATCACCTTGGCTCGTGGACTCTGTCCACACATTTCAAGGCTGCGTTCAAACAATGACTGGTAAATGATCCAAGACCAGCTCAGTTAATCCCTACCATTGTGACAATGAGTCGTCATAATTCTGAATCAAATGCACATGATCTTATGGGCACTGTCAAACACAATATAAGTAATTTAATTTATGTACCCCTAATTTCACCGAATACATCCGTTTATCCTTCAGATATTGTGAGCAGTAATCATGAGCCTATAAACCAGAGTTACACTGTTAACACTGAGGTGGTGTGCCCTAGTAGGAAGACCACTTTATGCAGCTCACCCTGCACTATCAGCTCCAATGTAAACAGCATAAGTAAGTCTACCTCTGATAAGCTTCCCAGTAAAGCATTCAAAACAATCAAACAACCCAGAAAAGTGCTAAACCATAGCCCATATTATCATATGTTGCTTTAGAAACAAGGTCCATGAAGTCAATAACTTGCTTGTAACAGATGACATTCATATTCTGACTCTCTCTGAGACTCACTTAATTTAGGTTCATCACCTAAAGCCCATTCTTGGGGAAGCTACTATAGACCACCAAGTGCTAACAGTCAGTATCTGGATAATGTGTGTGATATCAACAGAGAAGTATATTTTCTGGGTGATTTAAATATTGACTGGCTATCATCAAGCTGCCCACTCAGGAAAAAACTGTAACCAGTGCCTGCAACCTGGATCAGGTTGTCAGTCAACCTACCAGGGTAGTTACAAACAGCACAGGAATTAAATCCTCAATATGTATTGATCACATCTTTATTAATGCTGCAGATATTTGCTTTAAAGCAGTATCCAAATCCATGGGATGTAGTGATCACAATATAATAGCCATATCTAGGAAAACCAAAGTTCCAAAGGCTGGGTCAAATATAGTGTATAAGAAGTCATACGATAAGTTTTGTTGTGATTCATATGTTGATGATGTAAAGAATATTTGCTGGTCTGTGACGTGTAATGAGGAGCAACCAGACACTGTACTTGAAGCATTTATGAAATTACATATTCCAATTACTAACAAGCATGCACCCATTAAGAAAAGGACTGTAAAAACATGGATTGATGAGGAATTAATAAATTGTATGGTTGAGAGGGATGAGGCAAAAGGTATGAAAAATAAGTCTGGCAGCTCAACTGACTGGCAAACATACTGCAAATTAAAATATCATGTGACTAAACTAAATAAAAATAAACAAAAAAATAAATTATATAAATAAATTATATTTTTAAAATTACAGTAAAAAGCTTTGGGGCACCTTAAATGACATTTTTGGGGGAAAGCCAACTCGGCTCCTTCATTCATTGAATCAGATGGCTCATTCATCCCAAAGCCCACTGATATTGCAAACTACTCTAATGACATTTTCATTGGCAAGATAAGCAAACTCCGCAACAAACGCTGACACTGCACTTCCAAGTATATCGGACCAAATTATGAAAGACAGGAATTGTACTTTTGAATTCCGCAAAGTCAGTGTGGAAGAGGTGAAAGAAATATTGTTGTCTGTCAACAATGACAAGCCACCAGGGTCTGACAATCTGGATGGAAAATTACTGAGGAAAAGCAAAAGTCATTCCGCTACCCATGAATAGTAAAGCCCTCTTTACTGGCTCAAATAGCTGACCAATCAGCCTGTTACCAACCCTTAGAAAACGTCTGGAAAAAATTGTGTTCGACCAGATACCATGCTATTTCACAGTAAACAAATTGACAACAGAATTCCAGCTTGTTGATTTCCAGCTTGAATTTCAGCTTGTTGAATTCCAACTTGTTGAGAGTCCTTCCAGGGAAGGACACTCAACAAGCAGAGCACTTACACAAATGACGGATGATTGGCTAAGAGAAATTGATGATAAAATAATTGTGGGGGCTGTCTTGTTTAGACTTCAGTGCAGCTTTTGACATTATCGATCATAGTCTGCTGCTGGAAAAACTTGTGTCATGCCTTTACACCGCCTGCTATAACATGGGTAAAGAGTTACTTGTCTAACATGACACAGAGGGTGTTCTTTAATGGGATCCTATCACATATAATCCAGTTAGAATCAGGAATTCCCTAGGGTAGCTGTTTCAGCCCCTTGCTTTATACATTTCTTACTAACGATATGCCACTGACTGAGTAAAGCCAGAGTGTCTATGTATGCGGATGACTCAACACTATACACGTCAGCTACTACAGCGACTGAAATGACTGCAACACTCAACAAAGAGCTGCAGTTAGTTTCAGAGCGGGTGGCAGGGAATAAGTTAGCCCTAAATATTTCTAAAACTAAAAGCATTGTATTTGGAACAAAACACTCACTAAACCTCAACTAAATCTTGTAATAAAAAATGTGAAAATTGAGTAAATTGAGATAACTAAACTGCCTGGAGTAATCCTAGATTGTAAACTGTCATGGTCAAAACATATTGACACAATAGTAGCTAAGATGGGGAGAAGTCTGTCTATAATAATGCAATGCTCTGCCTTCTTTACAACATTATCAACAAGGCAGGTCAAAATCTCCTGGCTGAAAGTGGAGGACTACTTTTATTTATGAGAGGTATTGACATGTTGAATGCACTGAGCGGTCTGTCTAAACTACTGGCACATAGCTCAGACACCCATGCATACCCCACAAGACAGTCCCCAAGTCCAGAACAGACTATGAGAGGCGCACCGTACTACAAAGAGCCATGACTACATTGAACTCCATGACTACATTGAATTCCACATCAAGTAACTGACGCAAGCAGTAAAATTAGATTTAAAAAACAGATAAAAAAACACTTTGTGGAACAGTGGGGACTGTGAAGCAACACAAATATTGGCACACACACACACACACACACACACACACACACACACACACACACACACACACACACACACACACACACACACACACACACACACACACACACACACACACACACACACACACACACACACACACACACACACACACACACACACACACACACACACACACACACGGCTGTTAATTTATCATCGAATCACAGCCAACTTCAATTTGATGATTTAACAAAAGCGCATTCGCAAAAAAAGCACAATCGTTGTGCAAATGTACCTAACCATAAACATCAACGCCTTTCTTAAAATCAATACACAAGTATATGTAGTTAAAAGAAATTCAAGCAGAGGCAGGGTATATGCAGCAGTTTGGGCCGCCTTCCTCGTTTGAACTGTTGAAAGGCCATTTTATTCCTAACAAAGACCGTAATTAATTTGCCAGAATTTTACATAATTCTAACATTGAAGGTTGTGCAATGTAACAGTAATATTTAGACTTAGGGCTGCCACCCGTTTCGATAAAATATGGAACGGCAGCAGCAGGCTCGTAAGCATTCATTCAAACAGCATCTCTTAACAATGCTGCGATGCACAGCGCTGTTTATGACATCAAGCCTATCAACTCCTGAGATTAGGCTGGCAATACTAAAGTGCCTATAAGAATATCCAATAGTCAAAGTTCTAGGAAATACAAATGAAATAGAGAGAAATAGTCCTATAATTCTTATAATAACTACAACCTAAAACTTCTTAACTGGGTATATTGAGGACTCATTTTAGAAGGAACCACCAGCTTTCATATGTTCTCATGTTCTGAGCAAGGAACTTAAACGTTAGCTTTTTTACACGGCACATATTGCACTTTTACTTTCTTCTCGAACACTTTGTTTTTGCATTATTTAAACCAAATTGAACATGTTTCATTATTTATTTGAGGCTAAATTGATTTTATTGATGTATTATATTAAGGTATAAATAAAAGTGTGCATTGTTCATTCAGTATTGTTGTAATTGTCATCTATTACAAATATATATATATATATATATATATATATATATATATATATATTATTGGAGGACACATGCCTCTACAGTGGCAAGAAAAAGTATGTGAACCCTTCGTAATTATCTGGATTTCTGCATCAATTTGACTTAAAATTTGATCTGATCACAACAATAGACAAACTCAGTGTGCTTAACCTCTTTCAGCTAGGGGGCACTATTTTTATGTTTGGAAAAATAACATTCCCATTGTAAACGGCCTATTTCTCAGGCTCAAATGCTAGAATATGCATATAATTGACAGATTAGGATAGAAAACATTAAAGTTTCCAAAACTGTCAAAATATTGTCTGTGAGTATAACATAACTGATATTGCAGGCAAAAACTGAGTAAAATCAAGGAAATACAAATGAAATAGAGAGAAATAGTCCTATAATTCTTATAATAACTACAACCTAAAACTTCTTAACTGGGTATATTGAGGACTCATTTTAGAAGGAACCACCAGCTTTCATATGTTCTCATGTTCTGAGCAAGGAACTTAAACGTTAGCTTTTTTACACGGCACATATTGCACTTTTACTTTCTTCTCGAACACTTTGTTTTTGCATTATTTAAACCAAATTGAACATGTTTCATTATTTATTTGAGGCTAAATTGATTTTATTGATGTATTATATTAAGGTATAAATAAAAGTGTGCATTGTTCATTCAGTATTGTTGTAATTGTCATCTATTACAAATATATATATATATATATATATATATATTATTGGAGGACACATGCCTCTACAGTGGCAAGAAAAAGTATGTGAACCCTTCGTAATTATCTGGATTTCTGCATCAATTTGACTTAAAATTTGATCTGATCACAACAATAGACAAACTCAGTGTGCTTAACCTCTTTCAGCTAGGGGGCACTATTTTTATGTTTGGAAAAATAACATTCCCATTGTAAACGGCCTATTTCTCAGGCTCAAATGCTAGAATATGCATATAATTGACAGATTAGGATAGAAAACATTAAAGTTTCCAAAACTGTCAAAATATTGTCTGTGAGTATAACATAACTGATATTGCAGGCAAAAACTGAGTAAAATCAAATCAGGAAGTGGCTTCTATTTTGAAAGCTCCAAAGGTAAGTGATTAATTTTATTGCTTTTCTGATTTTCGTGACCAAGCTACTTTTAGATGCTAGGTGTTCATAATGTTTCGTATAGTGATCGATAAACTTACACAAACGCTTGGATTGCTTTCGCTGTAAAGCATATTTTGAAAATCTGAAAATGCTAAGCTGTGTTTTGCTATATTGCACATGTGATTTCATGAATATAAATATTTTTAGTAATATTATTTGAATGTGGTGCTATGGAATTCAGCAGTTATTGATGACAATAGGTAACACACAAATGATTGTCTATATTGAAGACATAATTTAAACATCCATTGTTGGTTGGAAAAAGCCAGACTTTTCATTGCATGATGTTAGTAATCGATAATCTATTTTGTGTGTGTGTTTATATAATTCTGTGTGATTATTTAGTTAGTTAGTAAATAAATAATTAATCCAATTTGTGTATCGCTGATTCATCATTTAGGCTAGGGTTTGTGCAGATTTACGAGGTCAAAAATGTTCAGAATGAGACTGATTTGAGGAAATTATTCTTTATTGACTGTTATGATATCGAGATATTCTGATATATTCTTGTGTTAATTCAGGAAACGGTGACTCATTAAACAAACTTTTCCAAAGGTGCCCCACGTTATTAATGAGTGAGTTGTTGCATTATTAATTTAATCACGTAATAATTAAACATAGGTAATTTTTCGATAAATAGCATATCATCACATGAATGATAGTCACGTCACGACACACTCTAACATGCACAGATGTACAAAGATTTACACAGATGTTTGCATTTGCATGCATACGTGTGCGTGTGTGTTTGTGTACTGTATGCGTCTTAAGACAGGCCTGCATAAATAAACAATAGCTAAACCCTGAAAATCGATATACAACTGTGGATATTGGATAGACACGCACAAATAAGCATTGTCAATGGGGCTCTACTCACTGGTGGTGTTGTATTTGACACCATAGAACATCTCTGGACATGGCCGTGACACCCACTCCCCTGCGGTGCTCTTGGGCCAGCAGGTACCGATGGGATCGATGGACATGTTACAGAACAGGCCTGAGTGACAGAGAAAGAATGGAGGGAGATAGAGAGACAGACACAGAAGAGGATCACAAAAGGAAGAAAGAGAGAGGACAAGAGAAAAAAAGCCAGCATTTACAACCAGCGGACTTGTGTCTGTGATTGTGGATGGACAGAGGTTAAAGAGCGCATTGTCGCAGCTGTCTAACAGAAAGTGGATGGTAAATTAAGGAACAGGACCTGACCACTGTGACCTGCCTAGCAGTGTTTACAGGTAACTGGACCTGGCGACAGCAGGATCGACCACACACACGCATGGTCACAGACGTCGTAACCATGGCACCAGTCATCAACTGAGCTGCAGCCTCAGGGCGTGTCCAGCTGTATTCAATTATAATAACCCGTAACTTTTCTAATGTTAGAAAATTGTACGTTTTGGAAAGTTGTACCATGTTAACCCATTACAGTTGACATTTCCATCCCTCTTATATGAAGCGGTGTTAAACAGTAGGAAGTCACTGCTTTTAGACCACCCCTCAATCTATAAATGGAAATCTAGAAATGAAAGTTTGTTTACAAATACTTGAAATGTGCAAAGTGCAAACTAGGATTACAGTTGCCATGCTGTAATGTATACTCACAATACAGCTACCCTGTATCTGACTATGTAAGTATCATTTAAATACATGGTTATAGTGCCACCTCATAAAGTGGGAAGCCAATTTCCTTGTTGATTTTTCCCATCTCTGTATTTGTAATACAATGCGATGGCAGTCAAGATAGGGCTTGTTATTGGCTGTGGAAAAATGATGGGTTCAGTTATGATTACAAACATTACAATAACCTACTACATTTAATGATATACTGTACTGTGTCTGAGCAACAATCTGTTTGCACTCAGGTGAAAAAACAATCTGATTTGTCCTCTTGTCCTCTGGGTTTCGCCTGCTAAATAAGTTATGTTATACTCACAGACATGATTCAAACAGATTTAGAAACTTCAGCCTGTTTTCTATCCAAATCTACTAATAATATGCATATCTTATCTTCTGGGGACGAGTAGCAGGCAGTTGAATTTGGGCATGAATTTCATCCAGACGTGAAAATATTGCCCCATGTCACCAAGAAGTTAAGAACAAATTACTATCCCCAATGACGGCCGACATCGGCCAAACCCTATCCCGGACGATGCTGGGCCAATTATGCGCTGCCCTATGGGACTCCTAATCACGGTCGGTTGTGATACAGCCTGGAATTGAACCCGGGTCTGTAGTGACACCTCTAGCACTGAAATGCAGCGACTTAGACCTCTGTGCCACTCAGGAGCCATGATGGGGCAAAAGGAGTGGCTAATAAGTCTGGCTGCACATCTGACTTACTGCAAATTGAGAAATTACGTGACTTAAGCCAAAACTATAGTTTGTTAACAAGACATTTGTGGAGTGGTTGAAAAATGAGCTTTAGTGACTCCAACGTAAGTGTATGTAAACTTCGGACTTCATCTGTACACATTTATGTCAGTACATACACACAACAAGAAGGTCACTTGGGGGAGAGGCGTTGTGTCATAAGGTGTTGCTTTATTTGTTTCTGGAAACCAGGTTTGCTGTTCACTAGTGCTATATACGATGGAAGGGAGTTCCATGAACTCAAGGCTCTGTATAATACTGTACATTTACTTGAACTTGTTCTGGATCTGGACTCTATTCTGGGCCAGCTGCAGCTTAACTAGGTCTTTCTTTACAGCACTTAACCCTATGACTGGTGAATAATCAACATAAGATTAAACTAGAGCATGCAGGACTTTATGCTTTATGAAATGGGGTGTAAAAAAAAGACATCACTCTCCCAATCTTTACAAACATTGAATCTATATGTTTTGACCATGACAGTTTACAATCCAAGATAACACCAAGTGCCACACCTGTCATTACCAGATTCAGCTGAGGTCTAGATTTGTACCAAATATAATGCTCTTAGTTTTAGAGAGGTTCAGGGCCAGTTTATTACTGGCCACCCATTCCCGACTGCAGCTCTTTGTTAAGGATTTCAGTGACTACATTAGCTGTGGTTGCTGATGCATACAGTATATGGTTGAATCATCAGCATACATGGACTCACATTCTTTGTTTAATGCCAGTGGAAGGTCATTGGTAAAAATATCAAAGAATAGAGGGTACCATGATCAGGTCTGATGAAACAAAAATAGAACTGTTTGGCCATAATGACCATCATTAAGTTTGGAGGGAAAAGGGGAATGCTTGCAGCATCATGTTGTGGGGGTGATTTGCTGCAGGAGGGACTGGTGCACTTCACAAAATAGATGGCTTCATGAGAAAGGAAAATAATGTGGATATATTGATGTAACATCTCAAGACATCATTCAGGAAGTTAAATTCTTGGTCGCAAATGGGTCTTCCAAATGTACAATGACCCCAAGCATACTTCCAAAGTTGCGGCAAAATCGCTTAAGGATAACAAAGTCAAGGTTTTGGAGTGGCCATCACAAAGACCTGATCTCAATCCTATAGAAAATGTGTGGGCAGAACTTAAAAAGCGTGTGCGAGCAACGAGGCCTACAAACCTGACTCAGTTACACCAGCTCTGTCAGGAGGAATGGGCCAACATTCACCCAACTTATTGTGGTAAGCTTGTGGAAGGCAACCGGAAATGATTTACGCACATTCAACAATTTAAAGGCAATGCTACCAAATACTAATTGAGTGTATGTAAACTTCTGACCCACTGGGAATGTGATGAAAGTAATAAAAGCTGAAATAACATTTCACATTCTTAAAAGAAAGTGGTGATCTTAACTGACCGAAGACAGGGATTTTTTTGTCACGATTAAATGTCAGGAATTGTGAAAAACTGAGTTTAAATGTATTTGGCTAAGGTGTATGTAGACTTCAGACTTCAACTGCAACTGATTGATGCTCACACACACAAACTACATGTTCATTTCTTTTAATGTACAGTACCATTCAAAAGTTTGGACACACCAACTCATTCCAGGATTTTTCTTTATTTTTACTATGTTCTACACTGTAGAATAATAGTGAAGATGTAAAAACTATGAAATAACATACATGGAATCATGTAATAACCCAAAAAGTGTTAAACAAATAAAAATATATTTTGTATTTGAGATTCTTCAATGTAGCCACCCTTACCCCTGATGACAGGTTTGCACACTCTTGGCATTCTCTCAACCAGCTTCATTAGGTAGTCACCTGGAATATATTTAAAATAGCAGGTACGCCTTGTTAAAAGTGCTTTTGTGGAATTTCTTTCCTTCTTAATGCATTTGGGCAAATCAGTTGTGTTGTGACAAGGGTGGTATACGTAAGATAGCCGTATTTGAAAAATACCAAGTCCATATTATGACAAGAAGAGCTCAAATAAGCAAAGAGAAATGAGAGTCCATCATTACTATAAGTAAGACATGAAGGTTAGTCAATGCAGAAAATTTCAAGAACTTTGAACATTTCTTCATTGCAGTCACAAAAACCATCAATTGTTGTGATGAAACTGGTTCTCATGAGCACCGCTACAGAGGATAAGTTACCAGCCTCAGAAAGTGCAGCCCAAATAAATGCTTCACAGAGTTCAAGTAACAGACACATCTCAACATCAACCGTTCAGCTGAGACTGCGTGAATCAGGCCTTTATGGTCAAATTGATGAAAAGTAACCACTACGAAAGGAAACCAATAAGAAGAAGAGACATGCTCGTGGCAAGAGTCACAAGCAATGGACATTAGACCGGTGGAAATCTGTCCTTTGGTCTGAAGAACCCAAAATTTTGATTTTTGGTTCCAACCATTGTGTCTTTGTGGGACACAAAAAGGTGAAAGGATTATCTCCACATGTGCGTTTCCCACCGTGAAGCATGGACGAGGATGTGTGATAGTGATTGATTTATTTTGAATTCAAGAAACACTTAATCAGCATGGCTACCACAGCATTCTGCAGCGATACGCCATCCCATCTGGTTTGTGCTTGGTGGGACTATCTTTTGTTTTTCATTGGGACAATGACCCAACACTCCTCCAAGCTGTGTAAGGGCTATTTGACCAAGAAAGAGAGTGATAGAGTGCTCCGTCAAATGACCTGTTCTCCACAATCACACGACCTCAACTCAATTGATATTGTTTGGGATGAGTTGGGCCGCAGAGTGAAGGAAAAGCAGCCAACAAGTGCTCAGCATATGTGGGAACTCCTTCAAGACTGTTGAAAAAGCATTCCAGGTGAAGCTGGTTGAGAGAATGCAAAGAGTGTGCAAAGCTGTCATCAAGGCAAAGGGTGGCTACTTTGAAGAATCTCAAATATAAAACACTTTTTGGGTTACTACATGATTCCATATCTGTTATTTTATCGTTTTGATGTCTTCACTATTATTCTACAATGTAGAAAATAGTTCAAATAAAGGAAACCCTGGAATGAGTAGGTGTGTCCAAACCTTTGACTGGTACTGTATGTAAATTGTAAAGTCTTGTGTCTGTAAAGTGTTTTTTTGTTATGTGTCGGACCCCAGTAACACAAGCTGTCACCAATGGCGTCGGCTAATGAGGATCCTAATAAATCAAATCAAATGGATATTGAAAAGATGTTAAACATGACTTGAAAAAGCAATCAGTTCCATCTACTACAGAACTCTATGTGTAACCCCAGCTGAATGGAATTGAAATGTCTGCTAAAGAGATTATAGTGCATTGAGGTGAAACTGGATCTGTGTAGACAGAGAAAAGTGTACGTTTTCATTCACGTCTGAAACAGAGCCTTTCTAGTTGATTTGCTTCAGGGCTTGAAGTGGTTGGGGATGTAGACATTGCATTCACTCTATAAAGTGTGTAATTGTCCAAAGCCTTGGTGCTCTCCGTTTCCTCACATCTTTGGGTGGCAGACCTATGCTAACAGATTGTGTTAATGCCTTAATCTGCTTTGCATTGGGTGGATGGCATTTTTACCTTGTAATTGGGAAGGAAGAGGACGAGTGTGTGTATGTGCGTGTGTTTAGAAGATCTATTAAAGGAGCTGTCAAAGCTCATGATCGTTTTGACGCGGCAGGCAACATTAGTGACCTTTTTGATACACCACATCACAGAAGTCACAAGCCGTGACCGGTCTCCTATTGATTATCCACACTACTGAGTACAGAAGCGGTTTTACAAGAATCCCAAAGATAATTAGATTAAAAGTCTTGTAAACCCGACCCTTGTCAACAGCAGTGACTAGGGTCTGCAATTCATGATGGACTCTTTTGGTAGTTCGATAAGGTGGAAAATGATTGTTTCCGGGGTGTTTCCCCTTCAGACAGACAAATCTCCCAACAAATCATGAGGCAAACATGCCAGAACATTACAATTTCAATCCAAAATGTACAAGAAAAACCTTTGCAGTTGTTTAAATGATGGTGGTTGATTAGCTACACATTAAAAATAACCTTTGTGATCTCCATCTTGCTAGCCACTATTTTGTGTATGGGGTATGTGGCCAACAAGGCAGTGACGCAGGCAGTTTCTCTATGACAAACAGACATTCTATTATGACAGACATTACGTGTTAACCCGGAACATTGGATAAATAGTGGGAGGCGACTCGGTTAGCTTTCGTTGTATATAGATTATCTCAGCAATAACCATTTTAGCAATACACTCTTATCAGAGCGATTTACAGTTAGGGTTAGGTTGCAGTTTTCCCCTGTCAAGTTTGTTCATTACTACAATGCCTGAGCACAACAGAAGATAGCAATATATGTGCATAAAGATGAAAGCATGATAAAATCATTTTTCCAATTCATGGAAGATAAGCAAAGATGAGTCACAATCTGTGTGGACGGCTATGGACGCGTAATCCACCGTGGGTCACTAACGTACTAGCAACAACATCTGTGTTAACGTGCTAGCAACAACATCTGTGTTAACGTGCTAGCAACAACACGCTAATGGAAAACATGCTTACAGGTAGCGGCAAACCTGAACCTGGGGATAATGGGATTAACACCTCACTGCGGCCTTCCATGATGACCATACCAACAACAAAACAGCAACAACAGCAACCACCATACTAGGGATACAGCTGGGCAGGTAACCTTTAGTGACAGCTGCTGCACTACCAGCGAGGCGGCTGTGTCTGTTAGTCAGGTGAGCTGGGAGAGTGGGAGGAGAGAGGGAGAGAATGAGTGAATGAGAGGGAATGGTAGATGGAGCGAGGTTGAGAGAGCGACACCAACTGAATGAGAGAGAGGGAATGAAAGAGAGAAACGTAGAGAGCAGCAGACTGTGATGAAGAGGTAGGCAGATTGCTCAGGTGGATAGGCTCTGTTTAGCTATAACACCATGTCGAATTAGTAATTGAGGCAAGCCATATCTGGGCTAGGTAGATGTCAGTAACCTTACGGAAAAAAACACATTAATTTCACATAATCACATGTGTTTCACAAATGATCACGTGATCTTCTGTGAAGTTATTGTCATAACGTGACAACATGTAAAAGCAACCTGTGATAACACAAAACTAAACGTGAAAACATGACCTCGTGAAATAAATGTGACAATAAATGCGTTTTTCACTTGTGAAAATGCAATTGAACATGTGAGAGTTAGATTTTCACATGTGAATTTTCCTTACATGTGGAACTGCAAATTAGATTTTAACACGTGAAAATTATATTCCACATGTGAGAATTCAGTTTTCACGTGAAAGTTGTTCACATGAAAGTACAAATTCGATTTTCAAATGTGAAAATGTGTCAAATGTGAAACTTCATTTAAAATATCATCACGCGACGTGTTCCAAAACTACATGGTTTCACATGTGAAAGGATATATGATCACATGTGAAAATCCACAAATCATCACATTTAAAGTGTTACAAAACCATGATTTAACATGAAATTATGTGGTTTACTGTAAAGGGTTATGGATGGTTAAGTGGAGTAAGAGAAGAGAACACATAAGCAAAATAGGAGGTGTCTGTCTGGGTACATTTAGCGTTTTTCTCTCCAAAGATTTAAAACTTCAGTGAAGACATCCAAGCCTCTATGTAAATGAATGAGGTAGAGACGCTGGAGGGATTTGAAAACCCAGCACAACCCCAAACACGATTCTGATAAACTAAAATGGAGATAAAACGCAAAGTTGTGCAGCTGCAGGCAGTATAAAACTAATTAGAGCACGTCAGATTGGAGGAGGCAAGCAGGCAGCCTTCATACGGCTGATGACATTACTCTGGGCTTTGGTAGAAAAATGTGTTACTTATTAATCAAACAAAGGGGACTCTAACACAAATTTGACAACTACAAGCAGCAATGCATCATGGGCTGCCAAAGAAAAGCGCTAGTGATTGGCTTAGAGAATATCCTCCCCATCATTTCATGGCAGCGTAGCCTGGTGGTTAGAGTGTTGGGCTAGTAACCGGAAGGTTGCCAGTTCAAACCCCCGAGCTGACAAGGTATAAATCTGTTGTTCTGCCCCTGAACAGGCAGTTAACCCACTGTTCCCAGGCTGTCATTGAAAATAAGAATATGTTCTTAACTGACTTGCCTGGTTAAATAAAGGTATAAAAAAATGTATCTTTATTTTTTCGAAGAGCACAGCGGGATGTGACATTTACTTTAAACAGTAAACCGAATATTTAAAAAAATAGAGCCGTAAAATAAAGTGTAGTGGCTAAATTGTCTAATATAATTGTCCCAATGCAATTTCCATCTTAATAATTTAGCTACAATGGAGAGTGGTGGAAGTATGAAAACAAGCATTTCGCTACACCCGCAATAATATCTGCTAAATATGTGAATGTGACCAATAAAATTGGAATTATTTGATTTGTATAGTTCTGACTCATACAAATCCAATGTCCAGAGTTTGATTCAAATTGGAACGTGTTAATCCATTTATTTGTTGTTATTCTCTTTACAAAAATTGAAAGACTATTATAATAAAATGTCATGATTGTTATAAGGAGTGGACCAATATGCAGCGTGGTAGGCGTACATTTTCCTTTGTTAAATGAACACCGAACAAAAACAACAAAATACCAAACGTGAAGCTAAATAATAGTGCTAACAGGCAACTATCCAAAGTCAAGATCCCAAAAAGCACAATGGTGAAATGGCTGCCTAAATATGATCCCCAATCAGAGACAACGATAAATAGCTGTCTCTGATTGGGAACCATACCAGGTCAACATAAATCACTAACCACCTAGATGACCCACCCTAGTCTCTATCACGTCCTAACCAACACAGAGAATAAACAGCCCTCTATGGTCAGGGAATGACACAAAATGGATTCTGATCAAAAATGGAAATGAAAACGTCCTTAAATTCAAACTAAGCTAACATACATTGCATGGCCTGGCATTACCAAAGCTTTTTTACACATACCTTCAGAACCTGAAGGTTGATTAATGTCTAAGATGTTGCTGTGCATAAGTGCAGCCCTTGGTCAACAAAACTAGCCCTAGACACATGTTTTCTCTGTATCAAAATGAATACCAGCTCTTTTGTTTTACATACCGTGAATCATATAGACTGCTCAAAAAAATAAAGGGAACATTAAAATAACACATACTAGATCTGAATGAATGAAATATTCTTATTAAATACTTTTTTCTTTACATAGTTGAATGTGCTGACAACAAAATCACACAAAAATTATCAATGGAAATCAAATTTATCAACCCATGGAGGTCTGGATTTGGAGTCACACTCAAAATTAAAGTGAAAAACCACACTACAGGCTGATCCAACTTTGATGTAATGTGCTTAAAACAAGTCAAAATGAGGCTCAGTAGTGTGTGTGGCCTCCACGTGCCTGATCTCCTGAGGGATCTCCTTCCAGACCTGGACTAAAGCATCCGCCAACTCCTGGATAGTCTGTGGTGCAACGTGGCGTTGGTGGATGGAGCGAGACATGATGTCCCAGATGTGCTCAATTGGATTCAGGTCTGGGGAACGGGCGGGCCAGTCCATAGCATCAATGCCTTCCTCTTGCAGGAACTGCTGACACACTACAGCCACATGAGGTCTAGCATTGTCTTGCATTAGGAGGAACCCAGGGCCAACCGCACCAGCATATGGTCTCACAAGGGGTCTGAGGATCTCATCTCGGTACCTAATGGCAGTCAGGCTACCTCTGGCGAGCACATGGAGGGCTGTGCGGCCCCCCAAACAAATGCCACCCCACACCATGACTGACCCACCGCCAAACCGGTCATGCTGGAGGATGTTGCAGGCAGCAGAACGTTCTCCACGGTGTCTCCAGACTCTGTCACGTCTGTCACATGTGCTCAGTGTGAACCTGCTTTCATCTGTGAAGAGCACAGGGCACCAGTGGCGAATTTGCCAATCTTGGTGTTCTCTGGCAAATGCCAAACATCCTGCATGGTGTTGGGCTGTAATCACAACCCCCACCTGTGGACGTCGGGCCCTCATACCACCCTCATGGAGTCTTTCTGACCATTTGGGAGTCTCTATGGGGGTGCCACAGGGTTCAATTCTCGGGCCGACTCTTTTCTCTGTATATATCAATGATGTTGCTCTTGCTGCGGGCGATTCCCTGATCCACCTCTACGCAGACGACACCATTGTATACACTTTCGGCCCGTCATTGGACACTGTGCTATCTAACCTCCAATCGAGCTTCAATGCCATACAACACTCCTTCCGTGGCCTCCAACTGCTCTTAAACGCTAGTAAAACCAAATGCATGCTTTTCAACCGATCGCTGCCTGCACCCGCATGCCCGACTAGCATCAGCATCACCACACTGGATGGCTCCGACCTTGAATATGTGGACACCTATAAGTACCTAGGTGTCTGGCTAGACTGCAAACTCTCCTTCCAGACCCATATCAAACATCTCCAATCGAAAATCAAATCAAGAATCGGATTTCTATTCCGCAACAAAGCCTCCTTCACTCACGCTGCCAAAATTACCCTAGTAAAACTGACTATCCTACCGATCCTCGACTTCGGCGACGTCATCTACAAAATTGCTTCCAACACTCTACTCAGCAAACTGGATGCAGTTTATCACAGTGCCATCCGTTTTGTCACTAAAGCACCTTATACTACCCACCTCTGCGACTTGTATGCTCTAGTCGGCTGGCCCTCGCTACATATTCGTCGCCAGACCCACTGGCTTCAGGTCATCTACAAGGCCATGCTTGGCAAAGCTCCGCCTTATCTCAGCTCACTGGTCACGATGGCAACACCCATCGTAGCACGCGCTCCAGCAGGTGTATCTCATTGATCATCCCTAAAGCCAACACCTCATTCGGCCGCCTTTCGTTCCAGTACTCTGCTGCCTGTGACTGGAACTACTTTTATCTCCCTCACCAACTTCAAACATCAGCTAGCTGAGCAGCTAACCGATCGCTGCAGTTGTACATAATCTATTGGTAAATAGCACACCCATTTTCACCTACCTCATCCCCACAGTTTTTATTTATTTACTTTTCTGCTCTTTTGCACACCAATATCTCTACCTGTACATGATCATCTGATCATTTATCACTCAAGTGTTAATCTGCAATATTGTAATTATTCGCCTACCTCCTCATGCCTTTTGCACACATTGTATATAGACTCCCCTTTTTTTCTCTGTGTTATTGACTTGTTAATTGTTTACTCCATGTGTAACTCTGTGTTGTCTGTTCACACTGCTATGCTTTATCTTGGCCAGGCCGCAGTTGCAAATGAGAACCTGTTCTCAACTAGCCTACCTGGTTAAATAAAGGTGAAAGGGCAACAACCCAGCAGCAGGACCGCTACCTCCGCCTTTGTGCAATGAGGAGCAGGAGGAGCACTGTCAGAGCCCTGCAAAATGACCTCCACGTCATACCACCCTCATGGAGTCTGTTTCTGACCGTTTGAGCAGACACATGCACATTTGTGGCCTGCCGGAGGTCATTTTGCAGGGCTCTGGCAGTGCTCCTCCTTGCACAAAGGCAGAGGTAGCGGTCCTGCTGCTGGGTTGTTGCCCTCCTACGGCCTCCTCCACATCTCCTGATGTACAGGCCTGTCTCCTGGTAGCGCCTCCATGTTCTGGACACTACGCTGACAGATACAGCAAACCTTCTTGCCACAGCTCGCATTGATGTGCCATCCTGGATGAGCTGCACTACCTGAGCCACTTGTGTGGGTTGCAGACTTCATCTCATGCTACCACTGGAGTGAAAGCACCGCCAGCATTCAAAAGTGACCAAATCATCAGCCAGGAAGCATAGGAACTGATAAGTGGTCTGTGGTCCCCACCTGCAGAACCACTCCTTTATTGGGGGTGTTTTGTTTCACTGCCTATAATTTCCACCTGTTTTCTATTCCATTTGCACAACAGCATGTGAAATGTATTGTCAATCAGTGTTGCTTCCTAAGTGGACAGTTTGATTTCACAGAAGTGTGATTGACTTGGAGTTACATTGTGTTGTTTAAGTGTTCCCTTTATTGATTTGAGCAGTGTATTTGGCAAAGCATCAAAAAGTGACACAAACTGATACCAGGCAAAACACACTTACACTTTGGGACCACATGAACATTTCTACTGTACTCACCGGCAGTGACATTGCTGGGCGTGAGGGTCAGATTCCACAGTGCCAACGTACGTGCTGAAACACAAGAGGAAAATCATATATTAATACACCACTAAAATATACAGGAAACCCATGAATAAAACCATATTCCATTTACAATTCATGTATAGTCCTATTCAGGTTTGACATGAAGATGGATACGTGTTGGAACAATGGTGACAACAAAGGAAAAAAAGAGACTCAAAATGTCATAAAAGTCTTGTAATTATCTTCTTTGTATTCTGCCCTCCATTACTTTAAAAATGTGCTACCAGTCAACATAGACAATTAGGCATGCCAGAGACGCAACACCAGAGAAATTATTTCAACAGTCTGACAAGGTGGAATACAAGAGACAAAAGAAGAATCGTCTTTGATTAATATCTGTAAACATGATGCTTGCCACAGTAGCTAACCATTCCCTACGCCCCATTCCCCCTATCCCTCACCCACCACTCTCCCCTTATATTAAATAAACTCAGGAAAAAAAGAAACGTCCCTTTTTCAGGACCCTGTATTTCAAAGATAATTCGTAAAAATCCAAATAACTTCACAGATCTTAATTGTATGGGGTTTAAACACTGTTTCCCATGCTTGTTCAATTAACCATAAACAATGAATGAACGAACATGCACCTGTGGAACAGTCGTTAAGACACTAACAGCTTACAGATGGTAGGCAATTAAGGTCACAGTTATGAAAACTTAGGACCCTAAAGAGGCCTTTCTACTGACTCTGCAAAACACCAAAACAAAGATGCCCAGGGTACCTGCTCATCTGCATGAATGTGCCTTAGGCACGCTACAAGGAGGCATGAGGACAGCAGATGTGGCCAGGGCAATAAATTGCAATGTCCGTACTGTGAGACGCCTAAAACAGCGCTACAGGAAGACAGGACGGACAGCTGATCATCCTCGCAGTGGGAGACCACGTGTAACAACACCTGCACAGGACCGGTACATCTGAACATCACACCTGCGGGACAGGCACAGGATGGCAACAACAACTGCCCAAGTTACACCAGGAACGCACAATCCCTCCATCAGTGCTCAGACTTTCCGCAATAGGCTGAGAGAGGCTGGACTGAGAGCTTGTAGACATCCCTGGCAGCATCACCAGACATCCCCGGCAACAACGTCACCTACGGGCACAAACCCACCATCGCTGGACCAGAGAGGACTGGCAAAAGTGCTCTTCACTGATGTGTTGTGGTTTTGTCTCATCAGGGGTGATAGTCAGATTTGCGTTTATCGTTGAAAGAATGAGCATTAAACCAAGGCCTATACTACTGGAGGGTGCATCATGGTCTGGGGCGGTGTGTCACAGCATCATCGGACTGAACTTGTTGTCATGCAGGCAATATCAGTGCTGTGCGTTACAAGGAAGACATCCTCCTCCCTCATGTGGTAACCTTCCTGCAGGCTCATCCTGACATGACCCTCCAGCATGACAATGCCACCAGCCATGCTGCTCATTCTGTGCGTGATTTCCTGCAAGGCAGGAATGTTTTCTGCCATGGCCAGCTAAGAGCCTGGATCTCAATCCCATTGAGTACGTCTGGGACCTGTTGGATCAGAGGGTGAGGGCTAGGGCCATTCCCCCAGAAATGTCCGGGAACTTGCAGGTGCCTTGGTGGAAGAGTTGGGTAACATCTCACAGCAAGAACTGGTAAATCTGGTGCAGTCCACAAGGAGGAGATGCACTGCAGTACTTAATGCAGCTGGTGGCCACACCAGATACTGACTGTTACTTTTGACTTTGACCCCCCCCCTTTGTTCAGGGACACATTATTCAATTTCTGTTCGTCACATGTCTGTGGAACTCGTTCAGTTTCTGTCTCAGTTGTTGAATCTTGTTATGTTCATACAAATATTTACACATGTTCATAAGTTTGTTTGAAATAAACACAGTTGACGTTTCTTTTTTTGCTGTGTTTACATGGAAATATTCCCTTTTTCTCTCCGGCGTATGCTTTGATGTACAGGTGCATTATTCAAAAAGTGCAGGGTACATGGCACCCATGGAGCATGTTTTGTTTGAGCCAGGGCCGCATCGCATCTCATCATGAAGGAAACCTAGCACTCATGACTGTCAAATAGTTCCTTCCAAACATAATTCCATGTCCGACAACCGTCTCTTTTCCACTCATTGAACTTAGATCAAAGGACAGTTGGATAGAGGACGCTATCCATGTCAATAAAACATAAATATATATTAAAACATTCATAAAGTACAGGCAGTTTGGGCTGATGAAGTCAGAGGCAGTCTCACATGAATGGACAGGCCGTCCTTTCATTTAATCTTAGATCATCCTCAAGTCCTGAGCCGGAATATAGAGGTCACACAGCACACTGTAGTGGCTCAAACACACAACCCATTTCATCCTCAAAACACTGCAAACTGTTTCCATGATTCATCCTGTATCTTTGGTGGATTCATATCCCATTTTGGTAGGAGTCCATGTTCATGTTCAATATGTGAGACTTGGCCTTGCTAGTAGGCCGTGTAAATGTTGATATGACGGTTGATATTTACAATGCATTTTCACAGCTCCTAAAGGCCTGTCTCTTCGGCCTTCAGTCTTTTCCCCCTACCTGCCACTGTGGCTGCCATTCACTGACATAAAACAAGTTGGCCCAAGAACATGATTTCAACATAAACGGTTGTGTTATGTTCAGAGAAAGACACACACAGACACACATCCAAGCACTTAGCATGCATGCACACATGCACACACACCCACTAACCCTCTAACCAATGGACCGCATGTCCACACACTGTGAGTACTGTGAGGACATGCGGTCTGCTTGTTGGAGGGTAGGTCACACAGACAGCACACACAGAACGTGTGGTACTACATTGATAACACAAGTCCTACAATCCATCTTCAGAATGATTCTATAATAGAGGAATTCCCCAGGGATGTACTCACGCGTGATGACTGTGTCCACGCTCCACAAACATTACCATAACATTCTCCCCTTACAGGGAACAGGCTCTGGACATGGCTTGTGACAGTCCATCCATTCTAAATAGTTATCATTAGAGAGGCTGCAACCTATTCCCGACACAGTGCACTACTTTTGACCAGAACCCTATCGGCCCTGGTCAAAACTAGTGCACTACATAGGGTGCCATTTGGGACTCAAGCAATCATTCCAGAGAGACTGCAGGCCCCTAGTGATCCTATGCCCTTGGTTCAGGGAGCCCCTGCATGGGTAGATGATATGTCAAAGGACCAGGCCAATGAGATGACATGCCTTGCAACCTATACAGGCTCAAAGCCAATACAGTACAAACAGATCCCTGTGATCTCTCTGATACCTTGAAAAACCCATAGAGATACACAGTCTTGAATTTGCTTTTCCATCTCAGTAAACAATAATTTCACAGTACTGTATGTATTCAATGGGCACTCTAATAGATCACCCATCTCCCAAGACCAAGTCCCATCTCATCTCATGATCTGCTGATCCTCAACACGGGGGCCCCACAAGGGTGCGTTCTGAGCCCTCTCCTGTACTCCCTGTTCACCCACGACTGCGTGGCCACGCACGCCTCCAACTCAATCATCAAGTTTGCGGACGACACAACAGTGGTAGGCTTGATTACCAACAACGACGAGACGGCCTACAGGGAGGAGGTGAGGGCCCTCGGTGTGTGGTGTCAGGAAAATAACCTCACACTCAACGTCAACAAAACTAAGGAGATGATTGTGGACTTCAGGAAACAGCAGAGGGAACACCCCCCTATCCACATCGATGGAACAGTAGTGGAGAGGGTAGCTAGTTTTAAGTTCCTCGGCATACACATCACAGACAAACTGAATTGGTCCACTCACACTGACAGCGTCGTGAAGAAGGCGCAGCAGCGCCTATTCAACCTCAGGAGGCTGAAGAAATTTGGCTTGTCACCAAAAGCAATCACAAACTTCTACAGATGCACAATCGAGAGCATCCTGGCGGGCTGTATCACCGCCTGGTACGGCAACTGCTCCGCCCTCAACCGTAAGGCTCTCCAGAGGGTAGTGAGGACTGCACAACGCATCACCGGGGGCAAACTACCTGCCCTCCAGGACACCTACACCACCCGTTGTTACAGGAAGGCCATAAAGATCATCAAGGACATCAACCACCCGAACCACTGCCTGTTCACCCCGCTATCATCCAGAAGGCGAGGTCAGTACAGGTGCATCAAAGCTGGGACCGAGAGACTGAAAAACAGCTTCTATCTCAAGGCCATCAGACTGTTAAACAGCCACCACTAACATTGGGTGGCTGCTGCCAACACACTGTCATTGACACTGACCCAACTCCAGCCATTTTAATAATGGGAATTGATGGGAAATGATGTAAATATATCACTAGCCACTTTAAACAATGCTACCTTATATAATGTTACTTACCCTACATTATTCATCTCATATGCATATGTATATACTGTACTCTACATCATCGACTGCATCCTTATGTAACACATGTATCACTAGCCACTTTAACTATGCCACTTTGTTTACTTTGTCTACACACTCATCTCATATGTATATACTGTACTCGATACCATCTACTGTATGCTGCTCTGTACCATCACTCATTCATATATCCTTATGTACATGTTCCTTATCCCCTTACACTGTGTATAAGACAGTAGTTTTGGAATTGTTAGTTAGATTACTTGTTGGTTATCACTGCATTGTCGGAACTAGAGGCACAAGCATTTCGCTACACTCGCATTTAACATCTGCTAACCATGTGTATGTGACAAATAAAATTTGATTTGATTTGATTTGATGGTCTTCTGTACAGTAGCAGAGGTCAATGCCCTCTATTCTACCAGACGGGGTCAGTGCGGCTGACTGAACGCAACTGAAGAAGAGTCAGAGTTGTCTTCCATCTAGTCACCCTATTGTAGCTCTCAGAGTATACCGTTCACACTGGTCTCAAATTCTATCAAGAACTCAAATATGACACAACTACTTGAGAAAGGTGCCACTCTTCAGTGCACTGGTGGTACTGTTTCCTCTAAACTATCTACCATAACAATTGTCAACAGCATGCCATCCTGCTTCCATCTGCTGGCTTGCTGTCACGTTCTGACCATCGTTCGTGTGTGTTTTCCTTGTTATAGTGTTGGTCAGGACGTGAGCTGGGTGGGCATTCTATGTTGTGTGTCTGGTTTGTCTATTTCTATGTTTGGCCTGATATGGTTCTCAATCAGAGGCAGGTGTTAGTCATTGTCTCTGATTGGGAACCATATTTAGGTAGCCTGTTTTGTGTTGGGTTTTGTGGGTGATTGTTCCTGTCTCTGTGTTTGTTGCACCAGATAGGGCTGTTTTAGTTTTTTCACATTTCTTGTTTTGTAGAGAAAAAAAAAGTAAAAGTAAAACTAAAAGTAAATGTAAATATCCCCACTACCTCGGGACAATTGGGGACATTGCCCTGTGTAGGGTGCTGTCTTTCTGATGGGACATTGAACAGGTGTCCTGACTCTGTGGTCATTAATTATTGTAAGAGTAGGGGTGTTAAACACAGTGTTCTGGCTATGTTCTGTCCCTCATACCATCATGGTCACCTGATTATCCCCAGCTTGTAACTATTCTCCAGGTTGTTGCTGTGAATGTCCAGCCCTACCACTCACCTAAATACTGTGCTCACGCACCAATAATTATTCCTTGCATTCATTCATGTGCGTGAGTCATCCCACACACACGTTCCAATGATTCATTTCACCGCTGACTGTCGTAATGCAACTTGACAAGTTTATTGCTCAATTAATAAACTATGACTCATGCAAACTGCAGATGTTAGAAACAGAGCCTAAAACAGTTGCAATCATCTTTTCACACCATTTCAAGTAAAATCAAGCTTTTTGTTCTCAATAATTGGTTTACTATGAAGATTGATGGATAGGCAGGATAGGCAGTACCGCTCTCTCTCCCCCACACACTGAAAGCTATTAGTGACTGTGTGATGAGTACAGTATAAGCTATGTAGATAAGAGATCTACCCAGGCAAATCCTGGGTAAAAACAAATAGGTTAGCATTACTTACGGTAGTCATTTCGGAAAGTTGTTAAGGGAGATGTTCAATATACAACCAATTCAACAACTTGTTGGTGTAATAGCACTGATAAATCATGGCCTTCAGAGGCCCATTAAGGGGAGACAGACATTGATTCATGAAATCTGAGATGAGATGTTGATCACCGTTTGATCCGCATACTTTCCCAAAGCTTCCCTCTGCTTAACAGGCACAGATATCAGAGATGGATGAGAGAGAGAGAGAGAGAGAGAGAGAGAGAGAGAGAGAGAGAGAGAGAGAGAGAGAGAGAGAGAGAGAGAGAGAGAGAGAGAGAGAGAGAGAGAGAGAGAGAGAGAGAGAATGAGACAGAAAAGGAGAGAGAGGGAGAGATGAGACAGATTACTCTCTTGATATGTGGAAGGGAGTAAACATCCTCTGCTGCAGATAGCAGGATGTCTGGTGGGAAGGAACATCAAATCCATAGGAAAACATGCTCTGAATTGTGTGAATGAAATGACAAAGCCTGTAGAATAAACAACCAGGTATACAATTATGGGGAGGTGTTCATAACTTACTGGACATATTAAGTTTACACAGCAGCAAGTAATAATACGAGGGGGCCACAGTACATATCCCCATTGAAGTTTTCTGTTGAATAGTCACCATGGAAACAGAACAACTGCTGCACAACCTCCCCCACCCCACCCACAAGTTTGATATGTCAACGTCTATTGACGCCAGCCGTCGCCCTTGATTGCGCTGAGGGGGCTCATAAAGGCTATGGATAAAAAAAGGATATACATGATTCTTTATTTTTACTAAGCTGTTTAATTGTAACCAAGTAGTGGCTAATGTGCATCTTATCCTTCGATATCCCTTCAAAAGCACTCGTGGCTAATTAAAGAACTGTGTGCGTACCCATGATCGCATGCACGTGAGTGTTACTGAACCATCGCTCACTGGTCCAACTGCCACAAATAGTTAATTGCACACAAGCTAATTTGATCCTTAAAGGAAGAAGGACATTTCTTATTGCTGTCACGTTCATCCTAATGATGAGACCAGGGCGCAGCGTGCGTAGAGTTCCACATCATTTTAATAAACTGAAACTCACTGAACAGAACAGAACAAAACAACAAACAACCAACCGAACGAACCGTGACACTATACAACTAGCGCTGACAGGCAACTAAACATAGACAAGATCCCACAACACAGAATGAGGAAAATGGCTACCTAAATATGATCCCCAATCAGAGACAACGATAAACACCTGTCTCTGATTGGGAACCATATCAGGCCAGCACAGACATACAAAAACTAGAGTAGCCACGGTAGTCGCACCCTGACCTAACCAGAATATATAGAAAAACAGAGATGTATAAGGTCAGGGCGTGACAATTGCATTAGTTGAAAATGGATTCCATCCAATTAGCAGGCTTATTCAAGGGAGACAACATCAATATTGCAGCTTCATCAGCGTTTTTGTAAACCTTTATTTAACTAGGCAAATACTGAGCTGTATTGTACGCAAACATTTTTTTTTTTTATTATATTATTTTATACTAATACAATTGTACAAGATTTTGTTTAACAAGTAATACACGTTTTGTATATCCCCAAAAGCACAAATCAAAATCGACAAAGAAGTGGTTAATTGGCAACAACATTTTGCAATGGCCATCTCAGTCTCAAAACGTCAAACCCAATAAAACTGGTGGTTTGATTTTCAGAAGGAAGTCCCAAAGCGCAGACGAGGGATACCAAGGATCTAGAAGGATTGTGTATGGGGGAATGGTCTAAGCTCCCTCCCAATGTGTTCTCCAACTTATACAACAGCTCAGTGCAGTTATCTTCGCAAGTTGAGGTATTGAACATTTTTGAAAACATTTTTTTTAAAGATATATTACTTGTTAAACCAAATCTCTTTCTCTGAGCAATTGTATTAGTATAAAATATACATTTTTTGGAACATACAATGTAACTTAGTATTTGAATTATTTATTTTATACAGTCATTTTTGCTCATCTTTTCAAGGGTGTCAATAATTTTGGAACCCCACTCTATTTGCATAGTTTATTTGCAAAGCTCTAGTCTCGTCAGAGATGGGCTGTATTTCTGTTACATGTACTGTGTGAAATATGTATTTTAATTTCTTCTGAGTATTTTGCATTTTGTATTACACTGGGCTGAACTACACACAATCTATTTTCGAACAAGATATTTTGAAAGCTGTCATTTGTATTTTCAAAATCTCTATGCCATTTTTTATACAGCTGTTCACATTTTTGTTGTCCTCTTTCACCCTACATTGGTATCAAAAGTCTGATGGCGCTACTGTGTGATGAGAGTTTCTACTAAATGAACGGTGCATTTGGAAAGTATTCAGACCCCTTTCCTTTTTCAACATTTTGTTACATTACAGCCTTATTCTGAAATGGATTCAATGACTTTTTCTATCATCCATCTACACACAATACCCCATAATGACAAAGCGAAAACAGATTTTTAGAAATGTTTGCAAATGTATAAGTATTCAGACCCTTTGCTATGAGACTTGAAATTGAGCTCAGCTGCATCCTGTGTGATTTGGAAAAGCACACATCTGTCTATGTAAGGTCCCACAGTAGACAGTGCATGTCTGAGCAAAAACCAAGCCATGAAAGTCAAAGGAATTGCACATAGAGCTCCGAGACAGGATTGCGTCGAGGCACAGATCTGGGGAATGTGACAAAACATTTCTGCAGCATTGTAGATCCCCAAAAGACAGTGGCCTCCATCATTCTCAAATGGAAGAAGTTTGGAACACCCAAGACTCTTCCTAGAGCTGGCCATCTGGCCAAAATAAGCATTAGGAGGAGAGGCCTTGGTCAGGGAGGTGAGCAAGAACCCGATGGTTCAAGAACCCCACTAAACTAGGCCAATGACAGTTCCCAGTGTGCTCTGCAGTTGTTCATTTTCATATATACCTTTACATTTTGGTCATTTAGCAGACAATCTTCTCCAGAGTAACAGTGCATTCAACTTAGGTAGATGAACAACAACATATCCAGTCATAGTAAGTAAGACGTTTCTGTAACGTTACTGAGAATGTTGTTGCTTTCCGGGTGGCTACTTGCAAATGTATTTTTGCATTCTAAAAAAATAAAATACATGTATGTTAACTAAATACAATACTTTGCAGAAATATGTTTTATTTGATTTTGATACATTGGTCTTTGGGGTATTTTTGAAGTAGTATATTGTCATTGTAGTTTGTCATTCATGCCCATCCCTGTGTTGTGTTTTCACCTTTCATGTGGAAGTTGAAAAGACAAGGAAGAAATAGCTCTGAAAAATTGTTTGATGGGCAGGGAAGACTATGTTCCCGTTCGTTGTGTGTCATCTCAGAACTTTTGCGTTGTTTTTTTCCCAAGAGTGCTCTAAGAGAAGGTGGTGACCTCATGACATGAGAATGACAGTTGAAGAAAGAAACTGTTACATTTTGTTCTGTGTAAACTCTATATCCAACCATATTTCTGACCTTTTCCTCTGAAAGAGACACAAAATAACCTATCCTCTGTGGTGGCTGACAATTTCATGTGAAAATGTATGATGAAGGGTTGAGAAAATATATTTGTCATCCTTTCTCAGTAACCATCTTTGAACAGACTGGGTAAAAGGGAAACAAAGAAATGACCCCCAAAAATCCCATTGAATCCCATTTTAAACACTATCATGGTGAGTGGGAGTTATGGATAATTTCATCTTTGACATGTCTAGATAATGTGCTTGACATGATATCCTCGATGCTCTGACGTTAAAGCTCTTCACTTTTCATGGGCCTCTGTGTAGCCAACTGTATAGTCGTGGCCAAAAGTTTTGAGAATGACACAAATATTCATTTTCACAAAGTCTGTTACCTCAGTTTGTATGATGGTGATTTGCATATACTCCAGAATGTTATGAAGAGTGATCAGATAAATTGCAAAGTCCCTCTTTGCCATGTAGATGAACTGAATCCCCCCAAAACATTTCCACTGCATTTCGGCCCTTCCACAAAATGACCAGCTGACATCATGTCAGGGATTCTCTCGTTAACACATGTGTAAGTGTTGACGAAGACAAGGCTCGAGATCACTCTGTCATTCTGATTGAGTTTGAATAACAGACTGGAAACTTCAAAAGGAGGGTGGTGCTTGGAATCATTGTTTTTCCTCTGTCATCCATGGTTACCTGCAAGGAAACACGTGCCGCCATCATTGCTTAGCTCAAAAAGGGATTCACAGGCAAGGATATTGCTGCTAGTAAGATTACCCCTAAATTAACCATTTATCGGATCATCAAGAACTTCAAGGAGAGTGGTTCAGTTGTTGTAAAGAAGGCTTCAGGGCGCCCAAGAAAGTCCAGCAATTTCCAAGGACCCTCTCCTAAAGTTGATTCAGCTGCAGGATCGGGGCACCACCAGTACAGAGCTTGCTCAGGAATGGCAGCAGGCAGGTGTGAGTGCATCTGCATGCACAGTGAGGCAAAGACATTTGAAGGATGGCTTGGTGTCAAGAAGGGCAGCAAAGAAGCCACTTCTCTCCAGAAAAAAACATCAGGGACAGACTGATATTCTACAAAAGGAACAGGAATTGGACTGCTGACGACTGGGGTAAAGTCATTTTCTCTGATGAATCCCCTTTCCGATTGTTTGGGGCATCCGGAAAAAAAGCTTGTCCGGAGAAATCAAGGTGAGCGCTACCATCAGTCCTGTCTCATGCCAACAGTAAAGCATCCTGAGACCATTCATGTGTGGGGTTGCTTCTCAGCCAAGGGAGTGTGCTCACATTTATGCCTAAGAATACAGTCATGAATAAAGAATGGTACCAACACATCCTCCGAGAGCAACTTCTCCCAACCATCCAGGAACAGTTTGGTGTTCAAACAATGGCTTTTCCAGCGTGATGGAGCACCTTGCCATAAGGCAAAGGTGATAACTAAGTGGCTCGGGGAACAAAACATTTATATTTTGGGTCCATGGCCAGGAAACACTCCAGACCTTAGTCCCATTGAGAACTTGTGGTCAATCCTCAAGAGGCGGGTGGACAACCAATAACCCACAAATTCTGACAAAGTCCAAGCATTCATTGTGCAAGAATGGACAACCATCAGTCAGAATGTGGCCCAGAAGTTAATTGACAGCATGCCAGGGCGGATTGCAGAGGTCTTGAAAAAGTAGGGTCAACACTGCAAATATTGACTCTTTGCATCTTCTTCATGTAATTGTCAATAAAAGCCTTTGACACTTATGAAATGCTTATAATTATACTTCAATATTCCATAGTAACATCTGACAAAAATATCTGAAGACACTGAAGCAGCAAACTTTGTGAAAATGTATATTTGTGTCATTCTCAAAACTTTGGCCACGACTGTACACCTGTCTGAAGTTTTGTGCTACAGGTCAAATTATCATTGCATTACAGGCCAAATGAGCCTTGCATCTTGTCAGTCAAACCCTGATAAGAAGCTATAAAGACGGGTCTATGAAGTGTGCTCTATAACATGATATCTATTCCACATGCAGTCTCTGATAACTCAGAGACAATCCATCTTCATAGATCTTATCGGATCTGAGCTCCACCAAATCATGGCCTCAAACACATTGTGTTCACACATACAGCACAGAGCAACTGCTCCACATAATGTTTTGATTGGCCTTTGAAGTGAAAGTGGAGGGTGATGGGTGCGAGGTGTGGGGGTGGGAGGGCTAATCCTTATGGAAAAGAGACTGCAATCATCACAGACTACTCCTAGATCGATACTGAGGGTAACTAAGGTGCAACTCTAAGTCCCATCACCATCGTAGATGATTAGACAGATTTGATAAACTGCTCATGCAATAAGATCCCACAGCCTACGGAAATCTCCTGCCCACACCATTGTCATGTAGTCAAGCAAAACACCAGTCTCAACATCAACAGTGAAGAGGAGACTCCAGGAGGCTGGCCTTCTAGGCAGTGTTTCAAAGAAAAAGCCATGTCTCAGACTGGCCAATAAAAATAAAAGATTAAAATGTGCAAAAGAACAGACACTGGACAGAGGAACTCTGCCTCGGAAGGCCAGCATCCCGGAGTCACCTCTTCACTTGTGACGTTGAGACTGGTGTTTTGCCGGTACTATTTAAAGAAGAGTCCAGTTGAGGACTTGTGAGGCGTCTGTTTCTCATACCAGACACTCTGACTTGTTTACATAAGACAACATGTCGCCAATGTTATGTTGAAAGAACAATTGGCCCCTAAGCTTATTGAGTTGCTTGATAGTAATCACTCGAGTCTGCCACTGTTTTGGGCAAAATTACAAATGGAGACCCTGCTCCCCTTCTCCTACCCCCATCCCTCCTCTGAGGTTTCCTACAAATGACAATATTCAATATAAAAAAATTCAAAACACATTTGCGAGCATCTTGTGTCCCACTGCAATCTACTTTGAAACATGATTCCCTATGAAAGACTGCCAGACAGACACATACTGTACTCGGGTAATAGGTAGTCTTAATGAGCTGCAGGACATCAGTAGTGAGCGTAGTAGCAGCTGACTCGATACTGCAGTGCACCTCTAGTTTCCATGCAAAAAAATGTACTTGAGAAATACTGCACCAGACACCTTGGCTAGATGTCAAATTGAACGACCAAGACCTCCTCGGCAAAAACGTTGATGTTAATGACAGACTTCATGATTTATCTGAATTAATTCAGACTATTTTGAAGGAAAATGGTTGCTACCATGATTCAATAGGGACAAACAACAACAACTGCCAGGGTACGATATAGTGAACGTAACACACCCACACCGAACCATACCTCCAAGACCCACACCTTATTTTTCTTAATGAGCAGCAGAAAAACACATGCAAAACTATTGCTTTCAGCCCTCCATTAAAAAAAAAAACGTTTTGAAAGCTTTGTGTTATTATAGGTGATTGGGACTACAAAGTGCACATGGACTTCTACAGGGAACACATTCTTGCTCAGTTGCCTTGCTGTCGGCCACTGATGCTGTGGACTGACCAATATGACCAATATGACTGTTGTTGCATATGTACAGTATTCCACCAGTGCCTATTCAGTGAAGGGGAAACTCAGAATTCAACTTCCGATTTAACATGATAGACCATTAAAAATGTTCCGACACCATATTCCCCGCCCACATAGAAAACTGTCCTTAGACAACTGGAGGAGGGCCTCACCAGTGAGATTGGTGGACAGCAGGAGCAGTGTATCACAGGTCAGGTCAGCCGTTGTCCCGGAGATCACCACTGCCCAGATGGTCAACACCTGAAAAGGAAAAGAGAAATAAATAAAGAGAAAACAAGTCTAGTCAGTCTGTTTCTGGAACTGGGGTAAAACACATTTATCTAAAAGACAGATGACATAAATTCAGTACTGATGAATCGACTTGAGACGAGGGAAACATAGGCGGACACTATGTCTAGTGTCTAGCATTAGTCAGCCTACCTCCCACACGAAAATGCAGAAAATATCCCCAAGTTCCCAATAGTGCATTTCTATGCTGTTCACTGAATAAAAAAATGATGCTAATGTATCAAATTCATTGACTATCAGACATACTCCTAGTCTCAGCATCGTAAAATACTGCATTCATTTTACATGTTGGTTTTATGCACATATTTGACATTTGTGGAATGAATTGTTCATGTTATTTATATACTTCACTATAGGGTTCCGTGATGTACAGTATAACGAACAACCTGCAGAGTTAAAACCTTCAGGACTTTCCATTGAACCTGAAGTACAAACATTCATGTCAATTATGCATGCATATTGCACCAGCTTGTCATGTAGGCTGTAAAGAATATATTCACATGCACCCTTTCCCTTCTGAGTACCCTGGCCCTCACGAGTGGTGCAGTGGTCTACGGCACTGCATCTCAGTGCTAGAGGCATCACTACAGACCCTGGTTCGATTCTAGGTTCTATCACAACCGGCTGTGATTGGGAACCCCATAGGGAGGCGCACAATTGGCTCAGCCTCGTTAGGATTTGGCCGGAGTAGGCTGTCATTGTAAATTAGAATTTGTTTAGTTGCATAGTTAAATAAAGATTCAATCAAAATGTACAGAGCTAGAGAAACATATGCAGTAGATACATAAATATCCCTATAGGCCAGGAATCATCAACTAGATTCAGCTGCAGACCAATTTGTTCTTGAGCGAACGTTCAGGATGCCGGAAGATGATCACACATAATTTGTAAGACTGCAAATTGTACGCAAGATGCCCAAACGTATATAATAGTTGACAAAAAAATGATGAAATGTCCAATGGAAGAATGGCGACGTGTCCCTTTACTAGAGTTCCAGACACTTGCCAAGGTGCATTGAAGCTGTTCTGGTTGGTGGTGGCCCAAAGTTCTATTAAGACACATTATGTTGGTGATTCCTTTATTTTGGAAGTTACCGGTATCTCTACTATGAGTGGGAATACTTCGGAACAGATTTCCAAAATTAAAATCACTTAGAGCTGATTTGCTGTCCAACAATTAAATTGTAGTTATTTATTTTTAAGTTGGGGGTGGGGGCAAATAAAATCGCCTGCGAGCCAAATTGTTGGCGGAATAAAAGTGTTGGGGAAAATACGTTATCCACCTGTTGCAAGGATGGCTAAATGAAACCCATGCAGGCCGTATTTCATAAACTCAAACCGCCCATTCTTTCCGTGGTCGGTCTCACGTGAAGCGCCGTAGGTGCTAGATGCCCTTCGTCGAGGAAAAAGGTATTTCAAAGCCCACACACCCAGACAGGGAAGAGGAGAAGAGGCGGTGGCCTGCTAATCTAAGACCCTGCTCCCTTCCTCCTACCCCCATCCCTCCTCTGAGGTTTCCTACAAATGACACTAAATTGATTTGTGACCTACATTTCGTAATATGTTGAAATTGGAATGCAATAATCCATGAAGAGAGGAAGCAAGAGTATAAAATAAAAAACACACACAGGGGCCTGGTCTGCCGTAGAGCCAGTACACTCAAAATAGCCTTGACTGCTTGAGAACATTAATGGGGTTTAATGTAACCTCATCTGCTTGCTTGTTTGCTTGGCTTGTGTCCTTGTTGATGAAAGGAGAATTCAGAATTCAGAGCGTGTCACAAGGAGCTGCGCTTGAAACATTACTTATCCTCTCAGGGAGCTCCACTTATATGCTCTGTCTCTTAATAACGGTGATTCATTATCACAACAAAATGGTGCTCTGTGTCAGTAGCATGTTCTGGCATAACCTTCAGCTTAAAAACAGGATGAGCAAGACGTGGAAATGTAGTTCCACTGAATGCATTCTTCCGTAGTAATAAGCTGGCAGAATATTTGATCAATCAATCTTTACAAAAACGGTGTCAGCCTTGATAATGCAATCACACGTTCATTAAAGTACTTCTTGACTGACATTCACATAATTACCATGTTTGGCAACATCTTAGCCGTGGTTCTACAGTAATGCACTCTAATGCCGCATAATGACCACACATCATCACTGCAGCTGGCCGATACACTACAACATTAATTCATTTCATTCACTCAACTAATTCAGACACTGCCATGTGGTGTGAAGCTGATGCACAGCAGGTATTTTTCACACATGAGGAATATCTTACCAAGCATAACACTTCTGTGCTAAGTAATTCCAAATGTATAATCCATTTGAATAAGTACATGGTTGGTAAAAACAAAGAAAATTAAGGGTGACAGAATGTTGGGGACTTTGTAGTCTTTGTTGTCCCTAAATCCCAAGTCATTGTAGTACCTATATATTCCTAGTCCCTAGAGAGAGAGAGGTAAATCTGGGTTGGCAAGGAGATACTGTATATCTAGGGGTCATGGGGAGGTTGGCATGGAAATATATCCAGGGGTCATGGGCAGGTTGGTATGGAGACATATCCAGGGGTCATTGACTCATTATGCCCATGTAGTATTCTATACAACTTAATCCTTCTCCTAAGCAAAGTGTATAGGAGTGAGTTTGTTTGAGAGTGTGCGTGTGTTTAAAAATGTATATTTGTAAAGTGAAGTTGGCAGTTTAAATGTGAAATACATATCAGCTGGCTTCTGATTAAAAGGTCATAATAAAATCTGCACATCTCAATTTGGGTGGAGTGAAATGGGAAGTCTCCACTCTTAATATCAAAAGCCTGAGAAAAGAACCTGTCCCATGGGGGATTTTTGCTAAATCAGAAACAGATCTGAGCTAATGAATCCCAATCCACAAGGAGCAAAGAAGCTTATGTCACTCACAAACTGCACCTCTAGCAAGTAGATCTCAAGGCACATATCATGCACGCATGCCAGCATGAACAAGGGGTTAGAATAGGTACAGGGAACAGAACTGAAAGCCGGAACAGAAAGTGATCCAAGGAACAGAAAAGGAAACGGAAACGGAAACGGGAACGAATTTGATCCATACTGTTCTGGAATAGAACTGTTATTTTAAAAGCATAGGAACATTCCAGGCATTTTTTCAGGCATTTTTCTAGTACCACATAAAAACGCAACAAAGCGCCTATGCAAAGCCCTCACTCTGTCACCCAGATATGTATTCCAGTGTCTTCCTCCAAGCTGAAAATCTTTGCCAGTGTTTGTGTGTGTTCAGGCTACCTGCCCCTCGCCCTCCGAAGTACAGGCTACTGTTCTGACGTTATAAGCATGATTCAGGAAATATATTTTAAACTAGTTATCACGTTTCACGTTGGATTCATTAACTACAAAAAGATAAGACTTGTTTTTAATTCTGGTGCCACTCTGCACACACAAGCTTGTTAGCTCGCTCAAAGGACATTCCAAGTTCCTCTATGGAAGCCGCTCCTCCGAGGTATAATTCTGTGGTTCTAATTCAGAGAATCCATGTCATAACAAGATGTCCAGTGCTTCAAGCCTCCTTCTCAACCTTCTCTCGCTCTCTTCCCACCCACAAAATTTCAGACACATCTTGCGCCATAGGCTACACTCATCTGTCCATCATGCATGTAAACAACTAGCTTGCCTGCTCTGTCCGCACTGATTGGCAAAGTCATTTAATGGGCTAAATGTAAAAAACGGTGGATTTCTCAAGTTAAGAAAGGAATGATATAAACCTGTGCTTTTGTTGTTGTTGCTAGAACCGGTTAAGAACTTTATTTTGCTGGTCGGAACAGTGGAACAGGACAGAAATAATTTTGGTTCCAAACTCTGGCACGAACGCACAACCCCCCACCCCACTCAACACACACTCACGCACACACTCGCACACTCCCCCAACAAACGTCTGAGTTACACATAGCCCAGAGTGAGTGCTTCTGTGCAGAGTGGAGAGGAGAGGAAGGAAAACACAGGAAGACAGCCTTCCTCCCTCAGTCAGTTATTCAAAAGAGCAGAACAGAGGAGTAGGCATGGGGGAGTTTAACTCATAACCTAAAGGTGGTTTGTCCAGCAGAGACATAGGTGGTCACCTCTGACTTCTTGTGATTCGCACTGTCTGCACACTATGAGAAAATGGAGCCTATATGCCAACCATGGGTAAAGATATCACAAAAGGAACTGTCACACGCTACATGCTGAGAAGGTTTTTTTTTAAATGTAGTTACCGAGCTGAGAACATTATGTGTTTCTTAAATATGCATACATTTCTTAAAGTTTGGTGAGAGTGTGGTTGTCTTATGGTTATTTTGCATATAACCTTTCCACAACTTTCTGGTAATGGTGCAGGATAGACGCTTGGCTTTCTCAACCTTCTCAGCATTTAAGTAACTTGACAAAAAAATGTTTTTCTTGGTATTTCATCTCTTTAACAGAACGTTTCCTAAAAGTTCAAACATGGTTACATTTCATTTCAATTTTGGTAATGTTTAAGGAATGTAAAACCATGAACGTTCTCAAATAGTTCAGAGAATGTTAAGAACCAATGTTCTACTATAGGAATGTCAGTACTTCAGCATAATGTTTCCTTCAGGTTTCCTCATGGTTCTATGGAAAGTAAAGTTTTCAAATTGCTCCGAGAACGTTAAGAAAACAACAACGTAAAAACGACAAGAGAACGCTCAAAGAATGCTGTTTAAAAAAAAAAAGTACATTCCGTTCTTAGCATCAACAAAACTCTCTCTATCCTTTATCTTGATAAGTGTGTTCAGATGTATTGGTCTTAATGAGTGCTTGCTTCCTTTTAAATGGGGTCTGTTTCAATAGACTAAAATGAAGAGCTTTGTATGCGTAAAAAAACATGGCGTGCTAGCTGGTGGCGCAGTGGATCCTGGTGGCACAGTGGACTAGTTCCATGTACAGGTATAGAGAATAGAATATTATAGTTTTGAATCTCACTGATGCCTAGTCACAATAAAAAAATCCAAAATGTCCAAATAACCTAGAATTTCCTTTCTAAGAGCGTTAATAAAACCTCCCATGAAAATTTCCAAGGAACCAGAGTAAAACATTCTCAGAACCTCCCTGCAACCTAAAAAGAAACATTTCCAGAACAGGCTAAATGTAATTTTGTTTCACTGTTTTTTTTTACTGTTATTTTTTAAATTTCTTTACTTATCTTTTGTTAACCTAATACCTATTTTTTACTTTAAAATTACACTGTTGGTTAGAGCCTTAAGTAAGCATTTCTCTGTTGTATTCGGCGCACATGACAAATAACATTTGATTTGACTTCTGTTCTCAGAACATTTTAAAAACTTTAAGTTTTAACCAGTCAGGAAACATTCTGTATGGCTCCGTTCCCACAACTTCCAAGGAACCAAATGTGCTAGCAGGGATAGCTTTCTCACAGGCTTTGGAAAGTCTGCGTGAGATACCATTGCTTGTATTTGTCTCCCTCGTGAAGGACTGATTTACTGAGTGTACCAATTTTGCTCCTTGATCAACTGTAAGGCAAACTTGGGTTTGAACTGACCCTGACTAAGTTACAGTACTGTTGCACATCCTCATTTAGGAAAGTTTTATTGGAGTGTTCTATTAGCCACAATCACAGGGTTTGCCGTGTCCCGTCCTGTCCTGCCCTGTCCCGTCCTGCCCTCTCCCGTCATGTCCCGTCCTGTCCTGCCCTGTCCTGTCCTGCCCTGTCCTGCCCTGCCCTGTCCTGTCCTGTCCTGTCCTGCCCTGTCCCGTCCTGCCCTCTCCCGTACTTTCCCGTCCTGTCCCGTCCTGTCCTGCCCTGTCCTGCCCTGCCCTGTCCTGCCCTCTCCCGTCCTGTCCTGTCCTGCCCTGTCCTGCCCTGTCCTGTCCTGCCCTGTCCTGCCCTGTCCTGCCCTCTCCCGTCCTGTCCTGCCCTGTCCGACTTTTCCGCAGATTTCCTATTGCAAATGGGATGAAACAAGTGAGGGTCTGTTCAAGTTTGAAAATACTTTGCGTGTATACTGAATAATGTGGTTTAGTTGCCAGAACATCTAACAGAGAAGGTCAAATCAACTTAGACAAAGCAATAAAAAATAGAACTAGAACAATAGAATACATTTTTAGGAGCAATTGTATTGGCAGCAGAGCAGTGTTCATTTTATGAGCAAATCCCCCGACAGTTTAGCCTAAAATTGTAAACAATGAACAATACATGGTAATTCAAACAGGCCACCATAGCCCTGCTCCCAATCCGCAGTTGCCAAAAGGGTTGCAACTAAATCTAATTCTGACTGTCCATAGTCAGTGCATGTGATAAACTATTCTTCCTGGTTCCACTTTAAACAAACTACAACTTTTGTCTAAATGAAGCCTTTATAAACCCGGAATAACACATACATTCATGCCTCAGAAAACATTCACTATCAATAATCTTCCAAAATGAAAATGTATGTGTCAAAATGCAATTGCTAAAATGAAAGTGGTCAACAGGGAAATTGCTCCTGATCTTCCATCGAGTTCCTTTTGACTGTGAATGAAAGTGGATTGTATTGGTGCCGGGAGGACTACCTGACTATCTGTCTAATGCAGTTCACCAGATAGCACTGGCCCAACTGGCTTTACAACTGATACACTGGCTGGCAGCAGGCCTTCAATCAAGGCAGAGTGACTGCCACAATGTTGTTTTTCATTCTTTCCATTCTTGTTTTCCATTCTTGGGCAGAAAGGGGTAGAATCGATCACAGCCAGTATTGTATCTTCATTTGTATATAACGGAGGATTTGAGCTCCGGCTTCCTTTAGAGCTCAGGGCATGGCACTCATAACCATTCAGCAATGCACCTGTGTGGTGAGTGCAGCTAGGTTCGTGCCCAGGTCACAGCCTATTAATCAGCCTATCAGGACATGAAAGAACACCCGGAGAGGCAATCTTCACTCCTTTATCCACCACCGATCCCCTTAAAGTGTCTGACATCACTTTGTGGCTTTATCAAAACTTTTCAAGGTCCCACACAATACAGGTTTCTACAAATATACTACTTGACCACACACTATAGTGAGTGAATAGAGATACAGGTTTTGAAAAAATATAAAGTGATTCAGTCTTCGCAGAGTATCAAAACCCTAAGCTGCCTGAACGACCGCTGGGGTAGAGAAGTCGAGTGCCTGAACTCCCTCCCTCTCTCCACTGTGCTGCACCACGGAAACCCACGACTCTCTCCCAGGCTTCTCAGCATGATTCCTGGCTCTCCTACTTCCCGGAAACGTTTGATGGTAAATCCGGAAAATAATGTGACAAGGCTGGAAGACAACTGCATTTTGAACCATGTTTGGACACTGTTTTCAGGGGAGAGATTCTTGGACTATGTCAAGACAAATAATATGAGTTTATCCCAACTACCTTGGTGTGTGATTCACATAGGTCCTCCTTATATACTAACAAGGCATTAACATGTGGTATTGACATTGCGCTACATAAAATGGCATTGGCATTACACCACCATGATGCATCTAATGTTTATACTATCCAAAGTTTCAGACAGGGTTCTACATGCCTTGCCAGAAGCCTTTCCATGCGAGTTGAATGGCACCTCATAAAATCCTCTTCAATTAGATAATGCGTGTGTGTGTGTGTGTGTGTGTGTGTGTGTGTGTGTGTGTGTGTGTGTGTGTGTGTGTGTGTGTGTGTGTGTGTGTGTGTGTGTGTGTGTGTGTGTGTGTGTGTGTGTGTGTGTGTGTGTGTATTGGAGAAAGTTACTGTGTGTGTGTGTGTGTGTGTGTATGTCTGTGTGTGTGCCCATGTATGTGTGTGTCTGTTTCTGCGTGTGTCTGTGGTCACTGACTAAACCACACACAGAGTGTTGTCTGAGTACACCAGTTTTAGCAGCAGCAGCCATCTGTAAAATTGATAATCAACGTCGAACAATAGGTACCAGGCACCAACAGCATGTAATATATATATGCTGGGCTCTTACAAATGGCAATGCCGTCCTTACACTCTCAATTCTCATCCCCATCCACCACTATTGGCCCAACTCCATCTGCGTAACAAGAGGCTTGACAGGCACACAGACACAGACATGGAGCATGCAGTGGGAATGGGTTCACCGCAGCTGACTACAGTCAACAAAACAACCATCAGAGTTATGATACGTTTGGCAGGTTGATTCTGAGAACAAATAGAATTGGATGATACAAATAGAGTGGAGATGATCCCTGCTTTGGATACGACTGATATCCAGGGATTGTTGTTCTTCCACTAACCCCTGAGCCCCCAAACACGAGAGAGCATCACCCCCTGGCATGATCCCCTTAACCCTCAGGTTCGAGGAAGGCTGAAATTATTCAGAGAAATAACTATTTTTCTTGTGGAATGTAAGAGGTTGGTTGGTTTCAACAAACCCCTCCCCCCAGAGGCAAGAGTCAGCTCCGTGTGTGCCTGTGAGGGCCAAAATGCTACAGAGGCCAAGAGAAAGCGGAGTGGATGTTGGAGAGATATTCATGTATTAACATTGTATAAGCACTCTAAACCACTAAATGGATATTATGTGTAGTAAAGTGTCTTAAACCTCTTGGAACTCTAGGGGCAGTATTGTCATTTTTGGAGAAAAAAACGTTCCCGTTTTAAACAGGATATTTTGTCAGGAAAAGATGCTAGAATATGAATATAATTGAAAACACTCTAACGTTTCCAAAACTGTAAAGATATTGTCTGTGAGTATAACAGAACTGATGTTGCAAGCGAAAGCCTGAGAAAAATTCAATCCGGAAGTGCCCCAGGTTTTGAAAGCACTGCCTTCCAATGACTCCCTATATGGCTGTGAATGTACCATCAACGAGCTTACGCTTTCTAAATATTCCCCAAGGTGTCTACAGCATTGTGACGTAGTTTTACGCATTTCTGTTGAAGAATAGCCGTATGGGGGCACATTGCGTAAGTGGTCACATGGTGGCTCCGAAAGAGATTCTCGCGTAAAGTACAGAGGTAGCCATTACTCCAATCGGTCCTAGAGAAAAAGGAATTGTCCCGACACGGATATATTATCAAAAAGATATTAGAAAAACACCTTGAGGATGGATTCTAAGCAACGTTTTCCATGTTTCTGTCGATATTATGGAGCTAATTTTGAAAAAAAATTGGTGTTGTGGTGACCACAATTCCCGGGCGATTTCTCAGCCAAACCTGAAGAACAAACGGAGCTGTTTCGCCTACAAAAATAATCTTTTGGGAAAAAATGAACTTTGGCTATCTACCTGGGAGTCTCATGAGTGAAAACATCCAAAGTTCATCAAAGGTAAACGATTTCATTTGATTGCTTTTCTGATTGCCGTGACAATGTTGCCTGCTGCTAGCAAGGCATAATGCTATGCTAGGCTATTATAAACTTACACATATGCTTGTCTAGCGTTGACTGTAATGCATATTTTGAAAATCTGAGATGACAGGGTGATTAACAAAAGGCTAAGCTGTGTCTCAATATATTTCATTTGTGATTTTCATGAATAGGAATATTTTGTAGGGATATTTATGTCCGCTGCGTTACGCTAATTAGTTTCAGGCGATGATTACGCTCCCGCATGCGGGTTTGGGAGTCGCTAGAGGTTTTTAATACATCATAAACAACTAATCCTCCATCATGCTGTGTGATATAATGAAAAAAACTACAAATACCACAAGCATCATCCAAATACCAGACCTTCTGTTATTCTCACCCAATTGGTCAGGCAGAACATTTAAAGAGCATTATCTATAACTTCAAGCTGCCACAGTCTCTCTCTGATTGGATGACCCAGTCTGGAAAAACAATGGAGTATGTCCTGAACTGCACACAACCCACAATCTTTCCATTGCTCTTTTCTGTCCGCCCTAGTGCCAGGATTTAGCTTGACAACTGAATTAAGGGTGGAATTTAAAATGCTAGGTGAAGTTAGTAACAAGTGAAAAACAATTATTTTTAACATTGAAATCAACTTTACACATGGGAAGATTATGTTACCAAGGGCAATGTGTGTATTGCTTTATAAAGAGTGACGGGTGCTTGCTACATGAAATGCTTGTTCTGCAGCTAATGAGAGCCAAACAAACACATAAACATGCATAAACACACAAACACATGCTCAAGCACACACACACACACTTTTAAAAAATCAACGCTCACAAGTGATGTCCCGCCTCTCGCATTCAAGACACAGTATATAATGTGATTGAACTCCCTCGCGCTAAGCGGCACATTACTTCTTTAAACTTCAAATGGATGGGGTTCATGGCTCTTAATTCCCCCCCCCTGCCATAATGAATGGGTTTAAGAGCATTGCTGGCTGCTGTAGTAGTGCTCCCTCTTTCTCTCTCCTTTTTGTGTGTGTGGCAGTAGTGATGCGTGAGAGATACAACCCACGCAAAGTGCGCATGGCATGAGTCGAAAAGCACGTCTCCATTAGCTCACTCTCCAATGACACGAGACAATGTAATGCAACATCAATTAACTTCTTCTATAATATAGCTGTCCTCGTGTAATCTATTTGAATAATTTATTGATGGGAGATATACACTGAGTATACAAAACATTAAGAACACATGCTCTTTCCATGATTTTTTTTATTTTTTTTTATTTATTTTTTTTAACCTTTATTTAACCAGGCAAGTCAGTTAAGAACATATTCTTATTTTCAATGACGGCCTGGGAACAGTGGGTTAACTGCCTGTTCAGGGGCAGAACGACAGATTTGTACCTTGTCAGCTCGGGGGTTTGAACTCACAACCTTCCGGTTACTAGTCCAACGCTCTAACCACTAGGCTACGCTGCCGCTGCCGCCCCGCCTGATATAGACTGACCAGGTGAATCCAGGTGAAATCTACGATCCCTTATTGATGTCACTTGGTAAATCCACTGCAATCAGTGTAGATGAAGGGGAGGTGACAGTTTAAAGAATGATTTTTAAGCCTTGATACAATTGAGACATGGATTGTGTGTGTGTGCCATTCAGAGGGAGAATGGGCAAGACAAAAGATTTAAGTGCCTTTGACCGGGGTATGGTAGTAGGTGTCATGGGCACCGGTTTGTGTTGAGAACTGCAATTCTGCAGTTATTTTTACGCTCAACAGTTTCCCGTGTGTATCAAGAATGGTCCACCACCCAAAGGACATCTAGCCAACTTGACACAACTGTGGGAAGCATTGGTGTCAACATGGGCCAGCATCCCTGTGGAAGGCTTTCGATACTTTGTAGAGTCCATGCCCCGATGAATTGAGGCTGTTCCGAGGGCAAAAGGCAATTCAATATTAGGAAGGCGTTCTCAATGTTTTCTAGTATCAGTATACTGCGTTGGTGTTTGTGGTTGTATTCACTTGTGACATGCCCATTTCTGATCCTCCTCTTCAAGAGGTACAAGAGCGACCATTTCTTCAGCATTATCACAGAAACCTTATTAGTGTGGCACTACACAGTAGTTGTGGCATTAAGTTAATATTGCCGGAGACTCAATTTAATTATATTGACATTAATTAATGTGCTATATGACCCACAGCTATGAATACTTTAAATTGCTTCTACCACATTAAGCCTGATTAAAAGGTGACATTTTTTTAAATGAGCAAATACTGCATCGTTTAGTCATGGTCAAAACCAAATCTGATGCCCCGTGTTGTTATATATATGCCTCCCTAGTGTCCATTGCTCAGAACGTATCTGTCAAAAGCAGTATTGGCATTGTACTGTAGTAATTTGGTAGGTCTTTGTCCTTCATCTCATCCAAATACACAGTATACTTCATGCCCTAACAGTAATTATAAAACTGCTGGTTTGAGGTCAGGCACATCAAAGGAAATGTGTTAATCAGTTTTTCTACTACAGATGGAGCTTTTGCCTCTTTCCAATATAAATGTAACCTATGAATAATTAGACTGCATTTGTTTGCGTAATTAAAATGTATAACCAACAACAACTCAAGCCTCATGCATTGAGAATGTACTCCATTTCCATCTGATAGCTAACAAGAAAGCAGCTTTGAAATACAAACAGAACTACTTCCCTTCCCTATTAGAAGTCATTCGCAATTGTTATACACAGAGCTGAGCTCCCAGACCCGGTTTGAACCATACTACCAAATGGTGAAATAGTTCAGTGCTCAGAAGCAGACCAAATCAAAGATGTTTGCCTTCTTTGCATCATTAACCAAAACAAATCAAAATTCCAAAAGACATGAAAATAGAGGGGCCAAATGCTAGTTGTTGATAGGTCCTTGGTGATGGCAAAGGCTACTAGTCTTGCGGGTCAGACTTCCAGCTTACCTAACTACTCTGCAGTAATAGTTTACTCACTGCTTTGATGTTTGTCAGAGAGCCGGTGACAGCAGAGAGTCTGACATCATACAAACCCCTATCATGTCTGATCATATGTGACAAATTGTACTGCCCTGTCACAGTTGAATTGCTACTGATGTGTATGCTATTAAGGGGGAGCTGGATAGCAGCTCCAATGGCAGACTCCATTATATTGAGATTTAAGTGTCAGTCCGCCAGTACGCATGCTAGCTACAATTAGGCTAGCATGGCAGATACGCCTGACAAACAGACCCTTAGACACGTCAATGCATCAGGGCCAAGTGACACCATGTTGAATTATAGGCGGTGCCTGAGAGATCTGATTAATGGGCCATCCTACGTGATTTTCTATCTTGCTTCGTGCTTCAAAACAACTGGGACAGCATTGGGAAACAAGTGGAACCTTTCACCAATGCAAGGTTCTACGTGGAACCCCTTTACCCCTTTACCACTAAAAGGTTCTAAGTACAATATGTTTCACCACCAAAGGGTTCTACCTGGAACGAAAATGTGTTATCCTATAGGGACAAAAAATGATCTTATTTTCTTAGAGTTTAGGCAAGGGGGATAAATGGAGTCTGTGATGTCTGTGATGCGTGACAAACACATATTTCTTTAGACTTTGATTACACTCAGTGGGTTTTAGGATGAAAGGGGAATTTAACATTTGATCAACTGTATCATACTCTAAACCAGTGCAAGGCCTTTCACATAAGAACCTCAGTGCTTACATGGGTCAGTGTTTCAGGCATAGGGCAGTTACTTAATCCACTCTAGTGGAAAGTTGCTGATGATGCACCTTAAAGTAAGAATCAAATCAAATCAAATCAAATTTATTTATATAGCCCTTCGTACATCAGCTGATATCTCAAAGTGCTGTACAGAAACCCAGCCTAAAACCCCAAACAGCAAACAATGCAGGTGTAAAAGAAAGATGGCTAGGAAAAACTCCATAGAAAGGCCAAAACCTAGGAAGAAACCTAGAGATGAACCGGGCTATGTAGGGTGGCCAGTCCTCTTCTGGCTGTGCCGGGTAGAGATTATAACAGAACATGACCAAGATGTTCAAATGTTCATAAATGACCAGCATGGTCGAATAATAATAAGGCAGAACAGTTGAAACTGGAGCAGCAGCACAGTCAGGTGGACTGGGGACAGCAAGGAGCCATCATGTCAGGTAGTCCTGGGGCACGGTCCTAGGGCTCAGGTCCTCCGAGAGAGAGAAAGAAAGAGAGAATTAGAGAGAGCATATGTGGGGTGGCCAGTCCTCTTCTGGCTGTGCCGGAAGTAAGAGGAAAAGTAAGAGGAATATACAGTGGGGCAAAAAAGTATTTAGTCAGCCATCAGTTGTGCAAGTTCTCCCACTTAAAAAGATGAGAGAGGCCTGTAATTTTCATCATAGGTACACTTCAACTATGAGAGACAAAATGAGAAGAACAAAATCCAGAAAATCACATTGTAGGATTTTTAATGAATTTATTTGCAAATTATGGTGGCACGTGTTTGAACTTGTTATCAGTATAAAAGACACCTGTCCACAACCTCAAACAGTCACCCTCCAAACTCCACTATGGCCAAGACCAAAGAGCTGACAAAGAACACCAGAAATAAAATTGTAGGCCTGCACCAGGCTGGGAAGACTCAATCTGCAATAAGTAAGCAGCTTGGTTGGAAGAAATCAACTGTGGGAGCAATTATTAGGAAATGGAAGACATTCAAGACCACTTATAATCTCCCTCGATCTGGGGCTCCACGCAAGATCTCACCAAGTGTGGTCAAAATGATCAGAAGAACGGTGAGCAAAAATCCCAGAACCACACGGGGGGACCTAGTGAATGACCAGCAGAGAGCTGGGACCAAAGTAACAAAGCCTACCATCAGTAACAAACTACGCCGCCAGGGACTCAAATCCTTCAGTGCCAGACGTGACCCCCTGCTTAAGTTTGCTAGAGAGCATTTGGATGATCCAGAAGCAGATGTGGCAGAATGTCATATGGTCAGATGAAACCAAAATAGAACTTTGTCATAGAACTCATCTAGAACTCGTCGTGTTTGGAGGACAAAGAATGCTGAGTTGCATCCAAAGAACACCATACCTACTGTGAAGCATGGGGGTGGAAACATCATGCTTTGGGGCTGTTTTTCTGTAAAGGGACCAGGACGACTGATCCGTGTAAAGGAAAGAATGAATGGGGCCATGTATCGTGAGATTTTGAGTGAAAACCTCCTTCCATCAGCAAGGGCATTGAAGATTAAACGTGGCTGGGTCTTTCAGCATGACAATGATCCCAAACACACCGCCTGGGCAACGAAGGAGTGGCTACGTAAGAAGCATTTCAAGGTCCTGGAGTGGCCTAGCCAGTCTCCAGATCTCAACCCCATAGAAAATCTTTGGAGGGAATTGAAAGTCTGTGTTGCCCAGCAACAGCCCTAAAACATCACTGCTCTAGAGGAGAACTGCATGGAGGAATGGGCCAAAATACCAGCAACAGTGTGTGAAAACCTCGTGAAGACTTACAGAAAACGTTTGACCTCTGTCATTGCCAACAAATTATTGAGATAAACTTTTGTTATTGACCAAATACTTATTTTCCACCATAATTTGCAAATAAATTCATTAAAATTCCTACAATGTGATTTTCTGGATTGTTTTTCATTTTGTCTGTCATAGTTGAAGTGTACCTATGATACAAATTATAGGCCTCTCTCATCTTTTTAAGTGGGAGAACTTGCACAATTGGTGACTGACTAAATACTTTTTGCCCCACTGTATTGGCAGCAGCATAAAAAGTAAAGATGAGTATAGCCTCTTCGGACATGAAATGCCCACAGGCTATTTGATAAACAGGGCTTTCTTTCTGTCGACAGCTTTTCTGCTCTGATGCCGGTTAAGGGCATATTATCATTTTAGACGTAACCTTCATGGAGATAAACGTCCCCATCAGCTTTGGTATTGTTCGGTCAATCTTACATTGATTCCTATTTTCTCTGTCCACCAATCAGATGCAGTGGCGGTCGGGGGCCATTTAAGATGAGGAAGGATAATTATTATTTTTATGAGCATGGCCTTATTTCTATTACAGCATATTGGATGACTGGCATTCATATTCCATTCACCCAGCTCAATGTAACACGAATAGGTTTAGGCTACTACATGATACTCAAATTTTCCCTATAGCCACCATGAGGTTGCTACAACCTAGCCTATGAATGAAAGTACACTGCTCAAAAAAATAAAGGGAACACTAAAATAACATATCCTAGATCTGAATGAATGAAATATTCTTACTAAATACGTTTTTCTTTACATAGTTGAATGTGCTGACAACAAAATCACACAAAAATTATCAAAGGAAATAACCCATGGAGGTCTGGATTTGGAGTCACACTCCAAATCCAGTGTTGCTTCCACGTGCCTGTATGACATCACTACAACGCCTGGGCATGCTCCTGATGAGGTGGCGGATGGTCTCCTGAGGGATCTCCTCCCAGACCTGGACTAAAGCATCCGCCAACTCCTGGACAGTCTGTAGTTCATGGAGTTGGATGGAGCTCAATTGTGCTCAATTGGATTCAGGTCTGGGGAACGGGTGGGCCAGTCCATAGCATCAATGCCTTCCTCTTGCAGGAACTGCTGACACACTCCAGCCACATGAGGTCAAGCATTGTCTTGCATTAGGAGGAATCCAGGGCCAACCGCACCAGCATGTGGTCTCACAAGGGGTCTGAGGATCTCATCTCGGTACCTAATGGCAGTCAGGCTACCTCTGGCGAGCACATGGAGGGCTGTGCGGCCCCCCAAAGAAATGCCACCCCACACAATGACTGACCCACCGCCAAACCGGTCATGCTGGAGGATGTTGCAGGCTGCAGAATGTTCTCCATGGCGTCTCCAGACTGTCACGTCTGTCACGTGTGCTCAGTGTGAACCTGCTTTCATATGTGAAGAGCACAGGGCGCGGGTGGCGAATTTGCCAATCTTGGTGTCCTCTGGCAAATGCCAAACATCCTGCGCGGTGTTGGGCTGTAAGCACAACCCCCAACTGTGGACGTCGGGCCCTCATACCACCCTCATGGAGTCTGTTTCTGACCATTTGAGTAGACACATGCACATGTGTGGCCTGCTGGAAGTCATTTTGCAGGGCTCTGGCAGTGCTCCTCCTGCTCCTCCTTGCACAAAGGTGGAGGTAGTGGTCCTGCTGCTGGGTTGTTGCCCTCCTATGGCCTCCACGTCTCCTGATGTACTGGCCTGTCTCCTGGTAGCGCCTCCATGCTCTGGACACTACACTGACAGACACAGCAAACCTTCTTGCCACAGCTCGCAATGATGTGCCATCCTGGATGAGCTGCACTACCTGAGCCACTTGTGTGGGTTGTAGACTCATGCTACCACTAGAGTAAAAGCACCGCCAGCATTCAAAAGTGACCAAAACATCAGCCAGGAAGCGAGAAGTGGTCTGTGGTCACCACCTGTAGAACCACTTCTTTATTGGGGGTGTCTTGCTAATTGCCTATAATTTCCACCTGTTGTCTATTCCATTTGCACAACAGCATGTGAAATGTATTGTCAATCAGTGTTGCTTCCTAAGTGGTCAGTTTGATTTCAAAGAAGTGTGATTGACTTGGAGTTACATTGTATTGTTTAAGTGTTCCCTTTATTTTTTTGAGCAGTGTACATTGTTGTCACCATATTAGCTAACGACATAGTCAACATAGCTACTAGAAATAACACGTTTATACAATGATGCAGTACAGTATAGAGTCAGCAAGCAATTTAGCAGTTGCTCCGGTGGGGCCCGTGGCAATAAATTAGTAAGCCTCGTAAATGGTTCTGGTACCGTTTCCGACCAACATTTTCGCTTATAAATGTATCTGTGGTCACCGTAGATCAAAATAGCTTTCATTGAGCGGTAGCCCTGACTCTTCTGCCAGTGTGAAGCAGGGTGTGAAATCTGACACCACTTGAAGCTGGGATGTCCCTCCTACCATTTCGTTCTCTCTTCTGACTGTCCATCAACTCCTTGCTGAACCCTACGTCATAGCCACTAACAACGCATATGCCTGGAATTTTTATGTTTCCCGTTACTCCTCTGAAGAGCCTCCACTGATCAAATGTGATATCAACAAATCTTTGTCCAATTGGTTTTGGTAGCAACAATGCCCCCTTGCCCTTATTTATCTAAATGGAATTTATACATTTTCTAGAATGGACATTAGGAAACCAGCAATAAAGAGAGTCCCATATGTTGCTATGTACTGTACACTTCAAATCCAAATACATAATTTTCTAATTAGAATTATTTCCCACTCAAAGGATTCCACCAGCTCTTTGTTGAATAAATATCTCAGCTCTACTCCAGCCCAAGATGTAGAAGAGCGAACGGCAGTGATGGTCGCATATGTTGCTTTGTACACATCATCCAAATACTTAATACCTAATTTTGATATGTATACTTGAAATCCAAATACCTAATTGTCCCATTAGAACCCAATCACTTTCCACTCTCAAAGGATTCTCCACTTTAGCCTTTGATGTAGAAGAGCACAGATCCTAACAGTCGTCTCCAGCCATACTACTCTGCAATGCCGAATGATGATGTTCGGATGGGGAGAGAGAGAAAGAAACAGTGGAAGCCAGTGCAAAACAGCTGTAGAGCTGTAGAGTGGAAGGTAATGGACTCAGAAGCAGATAATTGGTTAAACGGCCACGGAGGTCTCCGTCGCCATATGTCTTCCCTCTGGCAGTGGCTGCAGGGCTGCTGCCCCCCCTTATCCCTCCATCCCTCTATCCCTCCTCCCGCAGCCAACCCTCCATCCTTCTCTTAATCTCCAGAGCCAGGGACCGGGACTTCTTGAAGCTTGACAGCTGGGATAGTGAGTGGAAGTGTGGCCAAAGTTGGCCCATGCAAGTGTATGTTGCTGTCACTGTGTGGATCTTTGAGTGGCTGATGACAGGTGCTAGAGACTCCCACACACAACCCCCCCCCCACACACACACACACCACCTGGCTATGGGCCCCATCGGCCCCATCAACCCCGAAACGACGCTTTCCCTCCATTTAGCTTAGTTTCCACTCTTGGCTCAGCATTTACTCTGTTCTCCATTCATATCAACGTGGTAATGATTGGACAGGATGAGAGGGGGACTACTTGGCTGTGTCTCAAATGGCTCCCTATTTCCTATATAGGCTCCCTATTTCCTATATAGTGCACTACATTTGATCAGAGCCCACAGTGCTATATATAGAGAATAGGGTGCCATTGGGACGCAGACCTTGATAGCCACTACCTCCTCCAGCTGTCGAGAGTAAGGTGCCCCTGGCTACCTTGGTGGCCCATAAGGAGCGGCTGTTTGTGTTAGCTACAGTGTCGAAGCTTCACTTATCTAAAGTGAGCAGGCTGCTCACTGTGAATGAGTGGATAGTCTGGGACCAGCAGGAAAAGGGGCCCTGCTTGACATTCAGCACACCAGCAGCTTTCTAGGCAGAACTTCTGAAATGAATCAAACCGGAAGACGCTGTGGTTCCAAAATCTTCTCAAAATATGTTCTAAGAAAAAAACAAGTTGATAATCCCACTTGGGGAGAGAAATCAAATGTCTAAAGGTTGGTGTATTATAACTGAGACTGAGGGCCTTTTGATGGTTGAGTGGCTTGATGGAGTGTTGGGTGTGAAGATCACCTGACAGAGGATGTGGCGGTGAGGTAAAAATACAGTAAATTGGACATTTTCCGCAGTCACTGTGGTCTGGCCACACACTTAAATGAGTTTTCCTGCTCTTAGCCTGAGGGCAGATCAAATTTTAACAGCCACTATAAACACCTCCAAAGGGGAAAGAGGAGAGACAAAGGTGCTTTCAAATTACCACAAGGATTCAAACTTTCTGCCCTGGTCTCAGTCTCCTGACGATGCAGGACATTCCAATCATTTTAAACAGCCTCTCTCTCTCTCTCTCTCTCTCTCTCTCTCTCTCTCTCTCTCTCTCTCTCTCTCTCTCTCTCTCTCTCTCTCTCTCTCTCTCTCTCTCTCTCTCTCTCTCTCTCTCTCTCTCTCTCTACATCTCTTTCTGTCTCTCCATCCCTCTCGGTCTCTCTCCTAGCACATAATCGAATCTCCATGGTCACTACACAAATCTTCCTCCGGGCTAGCGTTAGGCTTGTGCTAGCCACAGACGTAAGCTGTTAATTCCTCCACGGTGTGTTACAAAGCAGGCGAACTCAATGCACAAACATGCAACAGTCAGGAGAAGACTTACACTGCATTTATGGATGCGGAACAAGACAGCAGAGTCAACCGCCCGTGAATACACATGTTCCATCATGCTCTCTGATGTTGTGTTTTGCAGCCTTAGAGGTGTCTTTTCAAATGGCTCATTTGAAATTCAGATTCGGGAAAAAAGTGTTTACTGTCCCGTTGCCGAGCAATTTGGCTTTCTCTTTAAAGTTATGAAATACAAAATGGGCATGGCACGACGACAAAGAAAAAGTTGCGGCACATATAAAAGACAACAACGTCTACCGCAAAGACGACAAGTTGTGAACAAGCCCATAAAAAGACAGTGTGCGGCACCATTATTTCATTAGGCTTTGCAGCCTCGCCGGCGCTGCCGACGTGAGCGATGGGATGCAGAACTTGGTCTGCCTCCACCAGACTTAACAAACAATACATTACAACTAATGGGGGAGAGGGAGCGAAAGAAAAACAACGCGAGTGGACAGTGATGAATGCCTTGTTTGTTCAACTACCAGATATCTCCAAGTTTGTTCAAATCTCCCACATTTCAAACAGAAGCCCCGCAGAGCAGGAAGCACACAGCAATGAAAAAGACTAAGCACACAGAGGCCTTTGAGCTTCAGGAGAATGCAAAGTCTTTGCCTGCTTTGCATCCTGCACTGATGATTGATTTCACAGGCACAGCTAGGGAAGCTAGACTCAATCTAGGATGGCCGTCTTGCAAAAAACCAACATTGATATATGGAGGTAAACGCTTAAAGAAAAACCAGCTACCTTCACCCTCGCAGCTGGGCTGTATACTGTCATTTGTGTTCATCCACCAACCTGTTTTGAAATGACATGGTAGATAGATAACCAGCACTACAGGTGCCATGGCAAGCTAACAAACTAACTGGCACAGAGGATGGTGGGGACCGTGCTCCGTGGGCGTAAGTAAGGAGGCCTGGTCTACTTTGATCCCTGGGGCTAGATCCAGCTAGCATACTGTGGTGCTGCAGCCTCAGCAGCACCTCTGTTCCGTTTAAGGCTCTAATGGTGTTTACACTTGCAGGGCATTATGACGCTCCACTGTTTACCCTGCCTTATTATCACAGGGGGGAGGAGAGGAGAGGAGAGAGAGAGAGAGAGAGAGAGAGAGAGAGAGAGAGAGAGAGAGAGAGAGAGAGAGAGAGAGAGAGAGAGAGAGAGAGAGAGAGAGAGAGAGAGAGAGAGAGAGAGAGAGAGAGAGAGAATGTGTTGCTTGCATGGGTGGCATAATATGGATTGCATTATATTGATTGTTGGCCACACTTCCACTCCCTATCCCAGCTGTCAAACCATGGGTGTATGTTTGTTTGTGTGTCAGTCAGAGCTTGTGGGGTTTGTAGTGTAGAACTTGTGTGTTGGTGCATATCATGAAAGGCAAGTACGCAAGAACGCTAATACTGTCAAGAGACAAGTGTGTGTGTGCACTCACTTCGGTATCATTAATGGAAGTTATATGTTTGAGTGCTGTGTCGTCAGTACTGTAGGTGTATATTTGTAGGAGGCTGCATGGCATGTATCTATTAATTAATGAGGCAGGTTACTTGTTGTGGGTGTTGTGGGTCTCTCTATCCGTATCCATGGGAGCCAGGCCAGGGAACGTGTGTGAGTGAGAGAGAGAGAGAGAGAGAGAGAGAGAGAGAGAGAGAGAGAGAGAGAGAGAGAGAGAGAGAGAGAGAGAGAGAGGATGGCTACTGAGGACACCAGAGCATCAAAGCCCTGAGAGAAAACATGTCTATGGGAGATCCCTATTTCTCCCCATTTTGATACCCTCTGAGGTAGGACTGTCAGATCAATATTTATTCTGCCTCCCCTATGGGCTGTGGTCAAAATAAGTGCACTACATAGTGAATAGGGTGCCATTTGGGACAAAGACTAAATATGCATCTCTACTTTGCCTCTTCACTTGCCCTTGCGGTTGTGGTTGATTCTGGGCTGGTATCGCCGCTGTAAGGTTGTTAATTGTGATAAATGAGAATGTCACAAGCTCCTACGGTAGCCCAGGAAGTCAATATATTTTATGCCAGCTCTGGCATGGCACGGAGCTGATGTCTCTGTGGGTAATTAATGGAGGATGCTCAGCCTTGTATCAAGGATGGCGGTAAAAAGGCACAGTGCACCTCTCTCTTGCATACACCTCTCTCTCCCTACTCTATAGTTCTAGTGCAGCCACTTGGGCAGTCTTGTGTGTGTGTTTGTGTCCGTGTGTGTGCAGGACTGTGTTGTGCTTGCATATGGGTGCATGTGTATGTTTGGGAATGGAGGTGATTGTACTCGTACATGTTCAAATAAATTAGACGTCGGAATGGTACGTGGATAAGATCCCTTGGTCATGCCCCATACAGACTGATTCTGTCCTTTGAAATTGTCTTTCCTCTGGAGAAACTGAACGATGACGTTCATCTGTATAGGTGCAGTCTCTCTGAGACGTTTTGACACGGGGGAGCGAAACATGGAGTCAAGCGCTTCCACTTGACTTCCTGCATATCTCAGGCGCCTCGAGCCTGCGACAGATACCGGGAGACCTGGGATATAAAAAAAAGTCCCCACTCACAGGACAATAAATATGTCACTCTGTCGTAGGAAAGGAGGCCAGTGTTTACAGCCTGACCAAGCATGGGTTATCAGGCCTCTGGACAATCCACAATGCACCATAAACATTACAGCAGAGATGGAGGGGGAGAGAGGGAGAGGGAAAGAAAGGGAAGAGTTTGTAGTATAGTGAAGACTTAAGGGCCGTTTACATTATCTCTCTTCAACATCAGATTTGTTACTTTTCTGTTTATACTGGCCTTGGATGTTGTGTGGCCAAAACTACATTCCTGCTTCATATGTGAGCGCAGCTATTAGCATACCGTAAATACCATAGTATATAGACAAACAAAATAAGGATAGCAATTGAAATTATACAGGAGCTTCTCATCTAAACCATATTCCACATAATGTTTTACACTTAATTAATGCAATGATTCAAACATTTGTGGATATTTTCAAAATGTATTTCCATTTGGCTGAAGCAAAAACGCTGTAAATAAATGTATATTAAAATGTCCGTTGTAATTGTGTTGATGATTTTCTTGTGCTCATTCTATTTTATATGAATTGTGTCAAATAATTCAGCATTAGCTGCCATCAATACTTTAATGTTGAATTTGAAATAAAGCATTCTAAATACAGTGCATTCGGTAAGAATTCAGACCCCTTGACTTTTCCCACATGTTGTTACTTACTGCCTTATTCTAAAATTGAATTACACATAATACCGTGTAATGAAAAAAGCACAAAAAACGTTTTCTAGACTATTTTGAAAATGTATGAAAATGTCAAACTGAAATATACATTTACATAAGTATTCACACCCTTTACTCAGTACTTTGTCGAAGCACATTCGGCAGCGATTGCAGCCTTGAGTCTTCTTGTGTATGATGCTACTGTACAAGCTTGGCACACCTGTATTTAGGGAGTGTTGCCACACAGCTATTTTCAGGTCTCTCAGGAGATGTTCGATTGGGTTCAAGTCCGGGCTCAGGCTGGGCCACTCAAGGACATTCAGAGACTTGACCCGAAGCCACTCCTGCATTGTCTTGGCTGTGTGCTTAGGGTCATTGTCCTGTTGGTTGGTTGAACCTTCACCCCTGTCTGACATATATAGACAAGTGTGTGCCTTTCCAAATCATGTCCAATCAATGAAATATACCACAGGTGGACTCCAATCAAGTTGTAGAAACATTTAAATGATGATCAATGGAAACCGGATGCACCTGAGCTCAATTTCGAATCCATAGCAAAGGGTCTGAATACGGATGTAAATAAGGTATTTCTGTTTAAAATGTTTAATACATTTGCAAAATGTTAAAAAAAATCTGTTTTCACTTTGTCATTATGGGGTATTGTGTGTAGATTGCTGAGAATTTTTTTCGTGATCAATTTTAGAATAAGGCTGTAACGTAACAAAATGTGGAAAAGGTCCAGGTGAATACTTTCCAAAGGCACTGTACACAGTAGAAGTTGAAGTAAATTGGAAAAGCAAGTAACTTAGAAGGACAAGAAAAATAACATATTTAACTTGTAAAAGTACCTCTTGTTAGCTACTCCCTATAGTTGTGCAGAATTACACTAAACAAAAATATTCACCCAACATGTAAAGTGTTGATCCCACGTTTCATGAGCTGAAATAAAAATCCCCAGAATTTTTGCCAAGACAATTCATCCACCTGACAGGCGTGGCATATCAAGAAGATGATTAAACAGCACGATCATTACACAGGTGCACCTTGTGCTGGGGGCAATAAAAGGCCACTTTAAAATATGCAGTTTTGTCTGACAACACAATGCCACATGTCTCAAGTTTTCAGGGAGAATGCAATTGGCATGATGATTGCAGGAATGTCCACCAGAGCTGTTTAGAGCATTTACTGTTCATTTCTCTACCATGAACTGCCTTCAACGTCGTTTTAGAGAATTTGGCCGTACGTCCAGCTGATCTTTAAAACCACGTGTAACTATGCCAGCCCAGGATCTCCACTTCTGGCTTCTTCACATGTGGCATCGTCTGAGGGGGGAGTAATTCTGTCTGTAATAAAGCCCTTTTGTGGGGAAAAACTCATTCTGATTTGCTGGGCCTGGCTCCCCAGTGGGTGGGCCTATGCCCTCCCACCCCTGCCCAGTCATGTGAAATCCATAGATTAGGGCCTAATTTATTTAAATTGACTGATTTCCTGATACGAACTCTAACTGAGTACAATCTTTGAACTTGTGGCATGTTGCGTTTATATTTTTGTTTCAATATACTTCACATCAATAACAGTTGAGTGAAAAGGCTTGTTATTTACAGACTATCGAGACACGGCTATAGTGTCTCTTCGCCCTACATCATAAATATCTCCCGCTTCCTTTCCTAATCAGCTAATTTGTGAGCTGCTTTAAGGCTATGTAATTGCACTGATAATAAGAAAACAGAACCTCCACAAATAAACCAATAAACAAGACAAGCGTCCAATTCTGTTCTCCAACTACACTCCAGTCCTCTGATCAAACAAAAGGAAAACAACATACCCCTTTTGGGAACCGAAAACAATTGCTTTGATGAGTTTGTGTTAGCTTTAAGTGGGAAACCGAGTATGTACTCTGCAAAAACAAAACAATCACACAGTAACTTAATTTAAGTAACTTATTGGAAAAGTCATCCAAACCAGGGTTGGCTCTCCAAAGCTTTGTTATGGCACCGCCCCCAGTACCTGCTGCTCTGAAACCACCATAGACTGTGCACTTTCATTGAATTATTTTGCAGATTTGAGTGGTCAATTGGCTTGGGTGAAACCCTGATGCAGGTATGGAAATGTGCTACCTTTGTCCTCCCCTGAGTTAGTTGGGAAAGATTTTTTCTCATAGTTATTCAACCAAAAAACCTTAACAAGCTTCAAAGCTGCATGGGACTCAAAGAAAAAGTCCCCCTGAATTAGTAGTGCCTTCAGAAAGTATTCATACCCTTGACTTATTCCCAAAACAATTTACCACCTGAATTCAAACATTTATTAAATCGTTTTTTTTCTCAGCTATCTACACAGAAGACACCATAATAACAAAGTGAAAACATGTTTTTGAAATATAGAAATATCTAATTTACATACACTACTGTTCAAAAGTTTGGGGTCACTTCAAATCAAATCAAATCAAATCAAATTTTATTTGTCACATACACATGGTTAGCAGATGTTAATGCGAGTGTAGCGAAATGCTTGTGCTTCTAGTTCCGACAATGCAGTGATAACCAACAAGTAATCTAACTAACAATTCCAAAACTACTGTCTTATACACAGTGTAAGGGGATAAGGAACATGTACATAAGGATATATGAATGAGTGATGGTACAGAGCAGCATACAGTAGATGGTATTGAGTACAGTATATACATATGAGATGAGTGTGTAGACAAAGTAAACAAAGTGGCATAGTTAAAGTGGCTAGTGATACATGTGTTACATAAGGATGCAGTCGATGATGTAGAGTACAGTATATACATATGCATATGAGATTAATAATGTAGGGTAAGTAACATTATATAAGGTAGCATTGTTTAAAGTGGCTAGTGATATATTTACATCATTTCCCATCAATTCCCATTATTAAAATGGCTGGAGTTGGGTCAGTGTCAATGACAGTGTGTTGGCAGCAGCCACCCAATGTTAGTGGTGGCTGTTTAACAGTCTGATGGCCTTGAGATAGAAGCTGTTTTTCAGTCTCTCGGTCCCAGCTTTGATGCACCTGTACTGACCTCGCCTTCTGGATGATAGCGGGGTGAACAGGCAGTGGTTCGGGTGGTTGATGTCCTTGATGATCTTTATGGCCTTCCTGTAACAACGGGTGGTGTAGGTGTCCTGGAGGGCAGGTAGTTTGCCCCCGGTGATGCGTTGTGCAGTCCTCACTACCCTCTGGAGAGCCTTACGGTTGAGGGCGGTTGAGGGCGGAGCAGTTGCCGTACCAGGCGGTGATACAGCCCGCCAGGATGCTCTCGATTGTGCATCTGTAGAAGTTTGTGAGTGCTTTTGGTGACAAGCCAAATTTCTTCAGCCTCCTGAGGTTGAATAGGCGCTGCTGCGCCTTCTTCACGACGCTGTCAGTGTGAGTGGACCAATTCAGTTTGTCTGTGATGTGTATGCCGAGGAACTTAAAACTAGCTACCCTCTCCACTACTGTTCCATCGATGTGGATAGGGGGTGTTCCCTCTGCTGTTTCCTGAAGTCCACAATCATCTCCTTAGTTTTGTTGACGTTGAGTGTGAGGTTATTTTCCTGACACCACACTCCGAGGGCCCTCACCTCCTCCCTGTAGGCCGTCTCGTCGTTGTTGGTAATCAAGCCTACCACTGTTGTGTCGTCCGCAAACTTGATGATTGAGTTGGAGGCGTGCGTGGCCACGCAGTCGTGGGTGAACAGGGAGTACAGGAGAGGGCTCAGAACGCACCCTTGTGGGGCCCCGTGTTGAGGATCAGCGGGGAGGAGATGTTGTTGCCTACCCTCACCACCTGGGGGCGGCCCGTCAGGAAGTCTAGTACCCAGTTGCACAGGGCGGGGTCGAGACCCAGGGTCTCGAGCTTGATGACGAGCTTGGAGGGTACTATGGTGTTGAATGCCGAGCTGTAGTCGATGAACAGCATTCTCACATAGGTATTCCTCTTGTCCAGGTGGGTTAGGGCAGTGTGCAGTGTGGTTGAGATTGCATCGTCTGTGGACCTATTTGGGCGGAAGCAAATTGGAGTGGGTCTAGGGTGTCAGGTAGGGTGGAGGTGATATGGTCCTTGACTAGTCTCTCAAAGCACTTCATGATGACGGAAGTGAGTGCTACGGGGCGGTAGTCGTTTAGCTCAGTTACCTTAGCTTTCTTGGGAACAGGAACAATGGTGGCCCTCTTGAAGCATGTGGGAACAGCAGACTGGTATAGGGATTGATTGAATATGTCCGTAAACACACCGGCCAGCTGGTCTGCGCATGCTCTGAGGGCGCGGCTGGGGATGCCGTCTGGGCCTGCAGCCTTGCGAGGGTTAACACGTTTAAATGTCTTACTCACCTCGGCTGCAGTGAAGGAGAGACCGCATGTTTCCGTTGCAGGCCGTGTCAGTGGCACTGTATTGTCCTCAAAGCGGGCAAAAAGTTATTTAGTCTGCCTGGGAGCAAGACATCCTGGTCCGTGACTGGGCTGGATTTCATCTTGTAGTCCGTGATTGACTGTAGACCCTGCCACATGCCTCTTGTGTCTGAGCCATTGAATTGAGATTCCACTTTGTCTCTGTACTGACGCTTAGCTTGTTTGATAGCCTTACGGAGGGAATAGCTGCACTGTTTGTATTCAGTCATGTTGCCAGACACCTTGCCCTGATTAAAAGCAGTGGTTCGCGCTTTCAGTTTCACGCGAATGCTGCCATCAATCCACGGTTTCTCGTTAGGGAATGTTTTTATCGTTGCTATGGGAACGACATCTTCGACGCACGTTCTAATGAACTCGCACACCGAATCAGCGTATTCGTCAATATTCCCTTCTGACGCAATACGAAACATGTCCCAGTCCACGTGATGGAAGCAGTCTTGGAGTGTAGAGTCAGCTTGGTCTGACCAGCGTTGGACAGACCTCAGCGTGGGAGCCTCTTGTTTTAATTTCTGCCTGTAGGCAGGGATCAGCAAAATGGAGTCGTGGTCAGCTTTCCCGAAAGGGGGGCGGGGCAGGGCCTTATATGCGTCGCGGAAGTTAGAGTAACAATGATCCAAGGTTTTACCACCCCTGGTTGCGCAATCGATATGCTGATAAAATTTAGGGAGTCTTGTTTTCAGATTGGCTTTGTTAAAATCCCCAGCTACAATGAATGCAGCCTCCGGATAAATGTTTTCCAGTTTGCAAAGAGTTAAATAAAGTTCGTTCAGAGCCATCGATGTGTCTGCTTGGGGGGATATATACGGCTGTGATTATAATCGAAGAGAATTCTCTTGGAAGATAATGCGGTCTACATTTGATTGAGAGGAATTCTAAATCAGGTGAACAGAAGGATCTGAGTTCCTGTATGTTTCCTTCATCACACCATGTCCCGTTAGTCATGAGGCATACGCCCCCGCCACTCTTCTTACCAGAGAGATGTTTGTTTCTGTCGGCGCGATGCGTGGAGAAACCCGTTGGCTGCACCGCCCTGGATAGCGTTTTCCCAGTAAGCCATGTCTCCGTAAAGCAGAGAACGTTGCAGTCTCTGATGTCCCTCTGGAATGCCACCCTTGCTCGGATTTCATCAACCTTGTTGTCGAGAGACTGGACATTGGCAAGAAGAATACTGGGAAGTGGTGCGCGATGTGCCCTTTTTCGGAGTCTGACCAGAACACCACCGCGTTTCCCTCTTTTTCGGAGTCGTTTCCTTGGGTCGCTGCGTGCGATCCATTCCGTTGTCCTGTTTGTAAGGCAGAACACAGGATCCGCGTCGCGGAAAACATATTCTTGGTCGTACTGATGGTGAGTTGACGCTGATCTTATATTCAGTAGTTCTTCTCGACTGTATGTAATGAAACCTAAGATGACCTGGGGTACTAATGTAAGAAATAACACGTAAAAAAACAAAAAACTGCATAGTTTCCTAGGAACGCGAAGCGAGGCGGCCATCTCAGTCGGCGCCGGAAGGATACACTTAGGAATGTCCTTGTTTTTGAAAGAAAATCACATTTTTTTGTCCATTAAAATAACATCAAATTGATCAGAAATACAGTGTAGACTGTTAATGTTGTAAATTATTATTGTAGCTGGCAACGGATGGAATATCTACATAGGCGTACAGAGGCCAATTATCAGCAACCATCACTCCTGTGTGCCATTGGCACCTTGTGTTTGGTAATCCAAGTTTATCATTTTAAAAGGCTAATTGATCATTAGAAAACCCTTTTGCAATTATGTTAGCAAAGCTGAAAACTGTTGTTCTAATTAAAGAAGCAATAAAACTGGCCTTCTTTAGACTAGTTGCGTATCTGGAGCATCAGCATTTGTGGGTTCGATTACAGGCTCAAAATGGCCAGAACAAAGTACTTTGTTCTGAAACTCGTCAGTCAATTCTTGTTCTGAGAAAGGAAGTCTATTCCATGCAATTGTAAACTGGGGATTATTAGGTGACCATGATGGTTTGAGGGACAGATTGGGAATTTAGCCAGGATACCAGGGTTAATAACTCTACTCTTATGATAAGTGCCATGGGATCTTTAATGACCTCAGAGAGTTAGGACATTCATTTAACATCCCATCCAAAAGACAGCACCCTACACAGGACAGTGTCCCCAATCACTGCTCTGGGACTATGTGATATTTTTTAGACCAGAGGAAAGAGTGCCTCCTACTGGCCCTCCAACACCACTTCCAGCAGCATCTGGTCTCCCATCCAGGGACTGACCAGGACCAACCCTGCTTAGCTTCAGGAGCAAGCCAGTAGTGGTATGCAGGGTGGTATGCTGCTGGATACCAACAGGGTGGTATGCTGCTGGATACCAGCAAGCATGAAAATATTAAGGTATACTCAGTGATGTGTTCTGATGGATTTGCTCCAAACATAACACTTTGTATTCAGGACAAAAAGTACATTTTCTTTGCCAATTTTCTTGCAGTATCTTTAAGTGCCTTATTGTACACAAGATGCATGTTTTGTAATATTTGTATTATGTACAGGCTTCCTTCTTTTCAGTCTGTCATTTACGTCAGTATTGTGGAGTAACTACAATGTTGCTGATCCATCCTCATTTTTCACCTATCACAGCCATTAAACTATCTAACTTTTTTAAAATCACAATTGGCCTCATGGTGAAATCCCTGAGCAGTTTCCTTCCTCTACGGCAACTGAGTTAGGAAAGACGCTTGCATCTTTGTAGTGATTGGGTGCATCGACACACCACCCAAAGCCTAATAACTGCGTCATGCTCAAAGGGATATTCAGTGTCTGCTTAAAATGTCTTTATACGTCTACCAATCAATGCCCATCCTTGTGAGGCATTGAAAACCCCGCCGCCGGGGCCTTTGTGGTTGAATCTGCTTGAAACTCACTATTCAACTATCTTTTTAACCACTGTTACTGAACACGGAATGAGTCCATGCCATTTATCATAAGATTTGTGCAGCACATTTTAACTGAATGTATTTAGACTTGCCGTAACAAAGGCGTTGAATACTTATTGACTCAAGGCATTTTAGCCTCAAATTACTATTATTTTTTCACAACAAACAAAATTCCACTTTGATATTATATTGTGGTATTGTTACTAGATCAGTCACACAAAATCTCAATGTAATCAATCTTAAATGCAGGCTGTAATAAGACAAAATGTGGAAAAAGTAATGTCTCTAACAGGATAAAATGCCTGGATGATACACTCTGCACACTGCATATAGCTTTGTAGTAAAAGCAGAAAGGGTTTGATACGGACATACAATACATGAGTATGAACAAACTTACAATTGATTGTGTTTACGCACTCTCCAACTCAAGAGCTATGTAAGAATCATGAAGCAATTATGTTTTGAAAAAATCATGGGGCAGTTTCCCAGGTCTGGATTTAAGCCTATTTTCAAACCGATCAGAATTTCCATTAAACGTGGTTTGGCGTCCAGGGGAATACTTAATCTGGGTCTGCAAAACTGTCCGATAGATTCCTTTTCAGACATCATGAGACTGTTATCCCTTAGACTCTAAGGTGAATAGCCTTTGAGTACTATACTGAAAATAGACTACACAAACAATAAATGAGTTTGACAGTCTACAACTCAACAATGGCTAGCATTTAAAAAATAAATAAAAGATGACATTTGTCCAGAAATAGTTGCTTTATTGCTTTGGTATTCATTTGACTTAGCCATGTTTAGTTATGTAAGGACTAGACAGCAAAATCTCAGTGAATTTCAGTTTCACAATGCTCATGTTGGAAAAATAATCATCTCTGTATTGTTATATCTATGACAATACCCCCATCACTAAACCTTAACAACATGAAGAGTAAACCAATCAGATTCAGATTATGGACGGTCAAAGTAAAGCATGAAGTAAATAGGAAAATAGGAAAATAAAATAGGAATAGATAGATAGAGGCAGCGTGTCCATGTTATTACATGAGTTTCTGGATGTCCAGTTTTACCAATTCAACTTTAATAGTCAATGCACAGCTTAGAATTATCTTTACCTTAGATATCACTGTCTGTGAATCATACCCCTTCAGCCCTGTGCTATGCAATCTCTAACAGTTATCTTCCGATGCTTCAGTGCTGCTTTTTCCAAGGTCAAATAAATAGCGTGGCCCATATCTAATCTATTCAGTATACCTACAAACACCAGTTAAGACCGTGTTACAATATAGTCACGACTGCATCGTCTCTATGTAACCAGGTTATTACACCACCGTCTCCCCAACCACGTCTTTCCACAGCACTGATTGGCCTTATGACTGACACATCAGTTTCTTACAGCACCCCTATGGAAACAAGACAGCGAGGCCTGCGTCCCAAATGGCACCCTATTCCCCACATAGTGCACTACTTCTAATAGCCCAATGGACCCTCTTGGAATAGGGTGCCATTTGGGACGCAACCAGTGAGTGCTCCTACAGTGTCTTTAAGTGCTTTTATACATGTGTCTGTGAGCATAGCGTGGTGTAGAAAAATAAATAACAGCCATGCAAGTCAGCAGATGGATCGCAGTTTGGCCCGGAATTATTTCCTTCATTTTATTAAAGGGTCAATATGGGAACAGTGAATACATTTTGACATTTTAAAAGTGGCGGCTGCGTTGTTTTTGTTTGAATCTCAGACTGCCCCTTTAAATACCCAGCTCTCCGAGGTTTCACTTGAAATTGATCAGACCCATTTTCTGAGAATTTTACAGGGCTCATGTTGTAAAGGGGCTTAGGGAAAGGAGAAGCAAAGGCTTTTCCCGAGCAACTATGATTGTTATCATCCGCATTTGATCTAAAACTGATTACCTTTGGTACGTAATGTCCTGTCCTCCGATTTAGTTCTTTTTTCATAGAATTAATTTACACAGGAGGCAATCAATATGTAGTTAACCAAAGACTGCAACTACTGGTACATCTTAAGCCATCAGTCTATGTGATGTGTCGTGACAAATTATTTTGCTTCATACCATTTCCAATTTCTTTTTACACATTGTATTGTTTTGAGGAACTCTGAATGGACACTACCGTTCTAAAGTTTGTGGTCACTTAGACATGTCCTTGTTTTTGAAAGAAAAACACATATTTTGTGATTTAAGATGGGCAAAAGAACACAGACACTGGACAGAGGATTAGCTAACACAACGTGCCAATGGAACACAGGACTGATGGTTGCTGATAATGTGCCTTTGTACGCCTATGTAGATATTCTTTTACAAAATCAGCAGTTTCCAGCTACAACAGTCATTTACAATAATTTTCTAAATGGACTGAAACAGGGAGGTACCACTGTACATGTCCTATAAGAACACTGAGCAGCAAAATGGTTTGCTACGGTTTGCTACGCTGTGCTCTACTGAACATGACCCTGACCAGATAGAAGAGTGCCCCCCTCTGGCCTTCAACTCATCCCACCTGACCTTAATAGAGAGAACCTGTACTTCTGATAAATGTCCATTCTTGCAGCATGCAAACACTACATTTCCATATCCACTCTAATAGACTTCTGTACCGATAGATACACCTGGCAGCCACACCTATAGTATAGCCCAGTATGACATGCTGTATAGTGGGATATTGGTTGATTACTGGGCTTCAAACTTTGACTGATTGAAGTTCTCAAGCCTCATCCTATCTGCCGAAATCAGTCAAGTCACCTTGGCTTGGGGAAAGTGGGCTTTAAAACATGTGTGTGCTGGCAACCTAGCTATCATTGATTAATATGTTCAGTTGGAGCTGCTGATGCAAGCACATTCAAGGATTTCAGCCTTGCGCCGACAAACACATACTTTATCATCAATGTATAGCCACCTGCTTGGTATAGTGCACTATACAGGGAAAAGTGTAACATTTCAGACGCAGGCAAGATATTCTATAGATTTATAGGTGACGGGAGTCGGGAGAGAAGGACGCACATTATGCATCTTGAAAGGTCAAACCATAGTGTACAGTAGATGCATGTATTCCATATACAGTTGAATTTGGAGGTTTACATACACCTTAGCCAAATACATTTAAACTCAGTTTTTCACAACTCCTGACATTTAATCCTAGTAAAATGTCCCTATCTTAGGTCAGATAGGGTCACCACTTTAGTTTAAGAATGTGAAATGTCAGAATAATAGTAGAGAGAATAATTTATTTCAGCTTTTATTTCTTTCATCACATTCCCAGTGGGTCAGAAGTTTACATACACTCAATTAGTATTTGGTAGCATTGCCTTGAAATGGTTTAACTTGGGTCAAAGGTTTTGGGTAGCCTTCCACAAGCTTCCCACAATAAGTTCGGTGAATTTTGGCCCATTCCTCCTGACAGAGCTGGTAACTGAGTCAGGATTGGCCACCTTGCTCGCACACGCTTTTTCAGTTCTGCCCACAAATGTTCTATAGGATTGAGGTCAGGGCTTTGTGAGGGCCACTCCAAAGCTTGACTTTGTTGTCCTTAAGCCATTTTGCCACAACTTTGGAAGTATGTTTGGGGTCATTGTCCATTTGGAAGACCCATTTGCGACCAATCATTAACTTCAGACTGATGTCCTGAGAGGTTGCTTTAATATATCCACCTACATTTCCTCCCTCATGATGCCATCTATTTTGTGAAGTGCGCCAGTCTCTCCTGTAGCAAAGCACCCCCACAACATGATGCTGCTACCCCCGTGCTTCACGGTTGGGATGGTGTTCTTCGGCTAGCAAGCCTCCCCTTTATCCTTCAAACATAATGATGGTCATTATGGCCAAACAGTTCTATTTTTGTTTCATCAGACAAGAGGACATTTCTCCAAAAAGTACGATCTTTGTCCCCATGTGCAGTTGCAAACCGTAGTCTGGCTTTTTTATGGCGGTTTTGGAACAGTGGCTTCTTCCTTGCTGAGCGGCCTTTCAGGTAATGTCGATATAGGACTTGTTTTAATGTGTATATAGATACTTTTGTACCTGTTTCCTCCAGCATATTCACAAGGTCCTTTGCTGTTGTTCTGGGATTGATCTTTACTTTTCGCATCAAAGTACATTCATCTCTAGGAGACAGAACGTGTCTCCTTCCTGAGGGGTATGATGGCTTCGTGGTCCCATGGTGTTTATACTGGCACACTCTTTTTTTGTACAGATGAACGTGGTACCTTCAGGCGTTTGGAAATTGCTCCCAAGGATGAACCAGACTTGTGGAGGTCTACAATTGTTTTTCTGAGTTCTTGGCTGATTTCCTTTGATTTTCCCATGATGACAAGCAAAGAGGCACTGAGTTTGAAGGTAGGCCTTGAAATACATCTACAGGTACACCTCCAATTGACTCAAATTATGTCAATTAGCCTATCAGAAGCTTATAAATCTTATAAAGCCATGACATACACAGTCACCTTAGTGTATGTAAACTTCTGACACACTGGAATTGTGATACAGTGAATTATAAGTGAAATAATCTGTCTGTAAACAATTGTTGGAAAAATTACTCGTCATGCACAAAGTAGATGTCCTAACCAACTTGCCCAAACTATAGTTTCTTAACAAGAAATGTGTGGAGTGGTTGACTTCAATCCGACATCAACTGTAGGTAGTCAATGAGACACATGGCTGTGGTAAAGGTCGCCGGCGCTGTTCATGGTCACACAAATGTATTATATTCCCCAGTGGCAGCTTCTGGTGTGAAGGGAAACCAATACAAATGGCACCCTGCATTCTACAAAAAATATAGTCAACACCTCAGGGGTGTAAAGTACTTAAGTAAAAAATACTTTAATGTACTACTTAAAACCTCTTAAGGAAGCTGCGAATTTGCGTTAAAATCGCAGATTTTTTGTTAAAAATCGCGCAACATTTCAGCGCCCTGCTACTCATGCCAGGACTATAGTATATGCATATGATTAGTATGTGTGGATAGAAAACACTCAGACGTTTCTAAAACTGGTTAAATCACGGCTGTGACTATAACAGAGCGTGCGTTTCATCGAAAAGTGCAGGAAAATCTGATCACTGAAAATGGAAAAATATATCCATGCGCAACTTCAACCATTTGTTAAAAGTGACCCCCATTAAATGGAGCCGAGTTTGCAATACCTACAGCTTCCACACGATGTCAACAGTCTTGTCATTTGCCTACTATTTTTTTCTTGGTCAAACAGACACAAGGCAGAGCAGTTCTTCCAGTCTCCGATTTTGGTTGAGATTTACCCGGACATTATTTCCAGACGCACAGCTATAGAATATAATTCACCTCGTGACCAATTTGATCACTTATTAACGTTTACTAATACCTAAAGTTGCATTACAAAAGTATTTCGAAGTGTTTTGTGAAAGTTTATCGTCTACTTTTTTAATTAAAAAAAATGACGTTACGTTAAAAAACGCTATTTTTTTCGATGATCACACACTCTTCATAGATCGATAACTAGGCTATATATGGACCGATTTAATCGAAAAAAAGACCCAATAGTGATTATGGGACATCTAGGAGTGCCAACAAAGAGGATGGTCAAAGGTAATGAATGTTTTATATTTTATTTGTGCGGTTTGTGTAGCGCCGACTATGCTAATTATTTTGTTTACGTCCCCTGCGGGTCTTTTGGGGTGTTACATGCTATCAGATAATAGCTTCTCATGCTTTCGCCGAAAAGCATTTTACAAATCTGACTTGGTGGATAGATTCACAACGCGTGTAGCTTTAATTCACTACCTTGAATGTGTATTTTAATGAAAGTTTAATGACAGTTTGAGTTTTATCAAAAACTATAGGTGGCGCTCTGAAACTCCGCTGAGTGATGTTCCTGCCAGGGAACTGTATTCTGCTACATCCTTAAGAAGTTTTAATGTAGTTTTGGGGGTATCTGTACTTTACTTTGCCATTTATATTTTTTCAACAAATTTCCATTTTACTCCACTACACTCCTAAAGAAAATGAACACACTTTTTACTCCATTCATTTTCCCTGACACCCTAAAGTACTTGTCACATTTAAAATGTTTAGCGGAACAGAAAAACGGTCCAATTCACACACATCAAGAGAACATCCCTGGTCATCCCTATTGCCTCTTATGTGGCAGACTCACTAAACACAAATGCTTCAATTGTAAATGCTTTGTTTGTAAATGAGAGTTGACAGCAAGAATCCCACATAGATTTGACAAAAGAAGAAGAATTTCAAATCCTGATTACATTGGGTTATGATAACCTCTTTATTTATGTGTGGGAATACTTGGGAACAGATTTCCTGAATTGCAATCTATTTGAGCTGATTTCCTGATTTCCTTACGGTCTTATATGTAAAAAATAAATTAATAAAGATATATATGTTTTTCTACAAAAAATTGGGGGCCAAATAAAATCACCTGGGTGCCGAATTTGGCCCACGGGCCGCCTATTGTAGAACCTTGTTGTATCGTGCTAGCACACACTGTTATTCCTCAAAAGCCAGTTTCCCATCTGTCAGACAAGCAGCCATTGGCATTCAGCAATGTGATATGGTTGGCCGGTAGGATTTCTATCTCTGTAGTTTCTGTGCCCGTAGAAATATAATTACTATACTATACTAGAATTAACTGGAATTGAATGTGAATGTTTGTTCTGTGGTCTGGTCCTTTCGATCTGAGGGCTCTGTGATGAGTTCATTAGTTCAGCGAGGACAGACAGACTCAGACTGTGACTGTGACTACTAGGGGTACATTGAGATCTCTAATTAAAGAGGTGGACATTGAGATGTTATTGAGGAATAGTTTATATGAGAGGCTGAACAGACTGGAGTCTCACTGACATTCACACCTGATGAAGGGACAAGGATCTGTTTGCCTCTGAAAGAGGGCCCAGTTTATGACTATCCTTAAAAGTTTGGTAGAGAGGAAAACATATGTAGGCCTTACAGAGTCTGTCTGCCAGGCAAATTGGGAGTATAAAAATAACATTATGTTGGTGATTCATTCGAAAATGTCAAATGTATAGTTTGGTGGACAGGAAAACAATGTTTACAGAGTCAGACAGTTTGGCAAATGGAGAGTATAAAAATAACATATTGTTGATTCACTTAAATATAATCAAATGTACCATCAAATGAATCATATGAAAATCAAAGACATGGAAATGGTTGCTCAGTCAAAACGAACGTGATCTGATCATGTGCATGTTTTCTAGCTAGATGATTGATCTGCCATCAGATATGCATAGTTGGTTTTAATTGCATTTTCACTTCCTAGCTGTCCAGGTTGTCTTTTCTGCTTTAATTAGAACGTCAACCCTCAGTGCATTTAAAACTGTCAATCACTTCACCTCACAGCCCAGGGTAGAGTTCCCTAATCTCTCTCCATTGGACAAATGCCAGACTAACCTCAAGCAATATAGGATTTGTGTGATTCACAGGCAGTGGCTGTGTAGAAATGAATCCCCTACTGCACCTGCATGAGTTTGAGTCTCAATGCATCAGGGTGTCTATACTGAGACTGTTTTTAATGTACTGCACAAAGAAGATATGATCATATGCATACACCAGATACACAAGTGGCTGTAAGCCAAACATTTTCAGCGTAAACATTAGGCATGCATGGAAGAAATTGTGTCAACCTTCTCCGTATTTACTGCTCCTTGTCGTGAGGTATTGCACGGGTAACCCTTGCTTTACACAACAGAACACATGGATAATTTCTGTTCCATGCAGAATTAGAAGGCTTTGTATCTCTGCCCTGTGTTTCCACTGTATAAGCTTACTTTCACTATACACTTGTGCAACCTTTTGTAAAGCTGTCAACCCTGCACAGCATAAAACGTTAATTTTGGCCACAAGTTGTGGCAAAATATTTTTTTTATCATAAAGTGAAAACAACGAGAATAAAGAGACTTGGCATGTGTCGGCAATGTCAATGGTTCGAAGAAGCTTAATTCTAGTATTTGTATTTTGATTTATGATACCAAAATGCGGTGCGCTACGCGGCGAGGTGCCAAACCTCTCCAACTTCGCGCAATCAAGATTGAAGAATCCCGTACAAGTAGTAGGCCTATGCAAGTGCTGCATAGTTGTTTTTGTTGCTGTCGGTGTTTTCAATCTCCGCAGGTCATGTAGGCTATGTGGATGTGATGATTGTATAAGAAAACAGACATATTTAATCCTACCGATTTAGATTTGACCCTCACTCAACCGTGTAACGACAATGCGTAATCTTCTCCTGAGTTAGGCGAAATCAGGCGAGCCACAACAACACCAAAGATTGACTGAAAGACTTAGATTGATCCCAAAAGCTGTGGCCAGCAGCCACGTGTCTCCTGCGGATTTAAATTAAATTGAATACCTGCTGAGTCTTATTTGCAATATTTCATGTCTCAGCATTATCAGCGCGTAACTGCGTTTAATTGTATTCTTGAATACAAGCCAAGTGAATGAATCAACAACAAAAAAATGCATATAACAAATATTTAGCAATATCCCTTTTAATAATAATAGTTAATAGTGCTAGAGAGCCCCAGTGCCAATATAACTTGCCTTTGAAGTAATATTATTCACTAGATATTGTTCTTTGCAGGTGTTGTAAACGGAAAACACACACGCACACATATACTGCACACACACACTTTTACATTCATCCTTTGCTGCTGCTACTCTTATTTTACTCTTATTATTATCTATCCTGATGCCTAGTCACTTTACCCTGCCCTCGTGTACATATCTACCCCAAAAACCTCGTACCACTGCAAATTGATCTGGTACGCCTACTGGTAGCCTACTTTCTGTATATAGCTCCATTCTTGAGTATTTTATTTTATTTTTCGTGTTACTTTTTATTTGTATTATTAATTTGTAACTCTGCATCGTTGGGAAGGGCTCTTAAGCAAGCCTTTCGGTCTACACCAGTTGTATTCGGCGCATGAGACGCATACAATCTGATTTGATTTGATTTGAAAAAACAAACAAACAAATCTGTCCCAAGCAGTGAGAGGCAAAAACACAATCTCAGCTGCCAACAAAACCATTTTTATACAACATAGCAGTTAACTGAAAGGACAACAATGATTTAAAAGCATCTCGCATGCACCTGACATACCTGGGGAAGAATTCGCAGCCACATTTTTTCTGTGTGTTTATTTGCTGATATCTCCAAACTGCACTCCTGCCTTCCCGCAGTTACCGAGTTACCACGAGATGCCTCCGGTACCGGATTAGGGACACTCAATTCTCACAAGAGAGGATATCACACCACTTTCGGAATGAATCTTGGCCACATGAACAACCAACAGTTACTTATCGTTATGCATTTTCTCAAATATGAAGTCCCAATAAAGTGTTTAAGTAAATGTTCATTTATTTTATAACACAGCCTATAAATTGCCGGTCATTATCTTATCGAGATATGTTTGGTGTTAATCGATGTCAGTCCATTTCAGAGGAAATTCAAACGTCTCTTCGGAAATATTTTTTGTATGATGTTGATCCGTAGTAGTCTATTTCATTCTGTATCACACCGCTATATATTCCTGTGAATGGACTTTCCAGGGTACTGCGTTTAGCTCGGTTTTAATAATAGCCTACATGTAAATATCTATTGTTCTCCATTTACATAAAACGAACATTAGAGGTTCCGTCCGAAGTATCCAATAATTAATTCCGTGGGCCTATTGAAATCCGGTCAGAGATTGATGTCGAGTCTCGCCAACTTCAAAGCGTTACAGCCTTTTGCGTCGTCCTTTTTCAATCCCTCTTCATAACAGTCCTCTCATGTATTGTTTTTTTTTTTCGATGTCCGACTGGTCAGGTCCTCCAATATTTATTTTCTCAATGCTAAGGTCTCCAAAAAACCATTTAACTTATAATATCTAGTCAACATACACCACAGCACTAATTAAATCTGCCCACTGCGCTCCATAAAGTGAAAAGGGAAGAGTGCTTCGCAGGCTCAGCTTCAGAAATCGCCTAATATGATGTGTGTGACAAAACTATACCGGTAACCTCTTAATGCAGTGGCGGGCCACAGTCTTTCTCGCGCTTGGGGTGTTTCAGCTCCGATTCCACTTCACTGCAGTTCGACCGGCTGCTTTTAGAATTTGAAATATTTTGTTTGCGGTACTGCTCTCCCAGCCTCCATAGGCAAATAGTACAAACTCCAGCATTCGATCGCATAGACTGTCCTACGTCACTACACACTTTACGGCTCTCCTCTTTTTCCCCCTGAGAGCAAATGAACTTGTATTGCACTTCATCAAAACAACATGTTAGATCTGTTCTCGATGTATGTCCAATGGTACACACCAACTCCAGGGAGCACGAAAATGTATGTCTGTGAAGCTGTAATATTGTTCAATGAAAGCAATAATTTGCCAAATAGGCCCATTGAAGCACGCTTGAAAGCTCTAGACCCATGTCATGTATTGTATAGGAACATGAGGATACATAACTATAACATCATCCAATTTGTAAGTCGCTTTGGATAAGAGCGTCTGCTAAATGACTTAAATGTAAATGTAAATTTAGGCTGGCCACTCAAATAATCCCCTGACCCCTTCCTCCCTCTCTCCATTGTACTGCCTTATCTCTCCTGATGCCCCCCCACCATGCGTATTTATCTTTTATTTAACCTTTATTTAACTAAGCAAGTCAGTTAAGAACAAATTCTTATTTACAGTGACGTACAGGAGCAGTGGGCTAAAAGTGCCTTGTTCTGGGGCAGAACGACAGATTTTTACCTTGTCAGGGATTTAATCTAGCAACCTTTTGGTTATTGGCCCAACACTTTAACCACTAGGCTACCTGTCATATAGTTCCCTTATGGACATTTCCACATGTTTTGTACATGCAAAATTGTATTTCACATGTGAAATCATGTAAAACCATGTGGTTTTGGAACACTTTACATGTGATGATATTTCACATGGAGTTTCAAGTGGATTGTCCTCCTCCCAGAGCGCTAAGAACCTTGGCGTGATCCTGGACAACACCCTGTCGTTCTCAACCAACATCAAGGCGGTGGCCCGTTCCTGTAGGTTCATGCTCTACAACATCCGCAGAGTACGACCCTGCCTCACACAGGAAGCGGCGCAGGTCCTAATCCAGGCACTTGTCATCTCCCGTCTGGATTACTGCAACTCGCTGTTGGCTGGGCTCCCTGCCTGTGCCATTAAACCCCTTCAACTCATCCAGAACGCCGCAGCCCGTCTGGTGTTCAACCTTCCCAAGTTCTCTCACGTCACCCCGCTCCTCCGTTCTCTCCACTGGCTTCCAGTTGAAGCTCGCATCCGCTACAAGACCATGGTGCTTGCCTACGGAGCTGTGAGGGGAACGGCACCTCAGTACCTCCAGGCTCTGATCAGGCCCTACACCCAAACAAGGGCACTGCGTCATCCACCTCTGACCTGCTCGCCTCCCTACCACTGAGGAAGTACAGCTCCCGCTCAGCCCAGTCAAAACTGTTCGCTGCCCTGGCCCCCCAATGGTGGAACAAACTCCCTCACGACGCCAGGACAGCGGAGTCAATCACCACCTTCCGGAGACACCTGAAACCCCACCTCTTTAAGGAATACCTAGGATAGGATAAGTAATCCCTCTTACCCCCCCTTTAAGATTTAGATGCACTATTGTAAAGTGACTGTTCCACTCGATGTCATAAGGTGAATGCACCAATTTGTAAGTCGCTCTGGATAAGAGCGTCTGCTAAATTACTTAAATGTAAATGTAATGTAATGGATTTTCACGTGATCACAACCATTCACAAGTGGATTTACATTTTCCCATGATGCCTTGCAACCCACTTACATATTTGACAGATGTATTTATACAGTAATTATTATTCAGCATTTCCTCACCAGGGATTTGAACAACCTCTTGGCAGTGTCAATGACTGATTTCACCTGTATTCCCACACTTTGCGGGGTTATAGTAGATATCAGCTTTGTATAATACATTCAAGAAAAACTATTCGATTTATTATAGTGATTCAGGAGTAACATTGAAACATTGAATAATATGTCCCACCAACATTAGACTATACAGAAAACCCACAAATTGATGAGATAAGTAAATGAAATAAACAATAGTCAGATAACTGATAACTAAAGTAGTGCAGATATGTATTATAGGTACTGAATGTGTAGGGGACTTCTAAGAATGCTACAGACTTTGTGACACGGCAGATAGACCAGCGTAACCCAAATCCAGAGGTCGTTGATTTCAAATCCAAGGTGAGGTCATGTTGAAAACTCAGTACCAAGTGATCATGTCAAATGTAATCATATTGTTATTGATTAAAGTTTTGTACACCTTGTTTTATAGCACATTTTAACTCAACAGCTTACCACTTACCTTAAACCCCCCCCCCTACCATTTCATTACCTCCCTTACAAAAACATATGTGAAATGTACTATTTCACATTATGAAGCTGAAATTGAGCTGAAATCTACAAATTTGAAAACAAAACAGACATGTGAGGTCAGTTGTTCACATGTAGACCATATGTTCACATGTAACGCCACCTTTTCATGTGAGAATAACATGTTTTCACGCCACATGTGAATTGCAGATTCACAAGTGGAATTTACATGAAAAACATTCACGTGTGAAAAGAACATTTGGAATTTCACATGTGAACAATTTCACATGGAATTGTATTTTAACATTCGAAAACTTTGGTCCATTGGGGGGCTAGGCCCTGCATCTCTAAAATCTGGGTAAAGGATTGAAAGGAATCTGAGTCTTATTCTGTAAATGTAGCTATTGCTTGCTTTTCTAAAGTCAACCAACCTTGTCAGCAGGCATACCAGCTAACACAGTTAGACAAGCTAGCTACTCTACTCTTGTAGGTACTCGGCAGGTCACCTGGCAGTTATGAGCATTGGGCCAGTGACCGAAGGGTGAAAAATCGGTCGATATGGCCTTGAGCAAGGCACTTAACCCTAATTGCTCCTGTAAGTCGCTCTGCTAAATAAATAAAATGCAAATATAAATGTAACTTTGATAGCCAAAAATGGCTACTTGGTACAGTAGCTAGTTATGAAGTTGGGAACCTTTCTAGGCCAGCTAAAGCGAACTTCATTGCTAGGTGGCTAGTAGCATTACAAAAAATAACAAGTATTATATATATATTTTTAAAGTAAACAGAACAAGTCAGTGGGCACATGCCCCTGTACCCCCTATGGGCATGATGCCTCTGCATACACAAAATGCAGTTTGGGCCACAAGCCTACATGATCCTTCATCTCTCCCAGGTAAAGTAAGGGGCAGGCTTAAATCATTTAATAGAGGAGCTAGATAGATTGATGAGATGACAAAGACTTTTTTACAAATAGAGTAGGTCTATCTGACAGCTGACATATTGCAGCGCTAATGCAATGATATCCCATGTGATGATGTGACGTATGGCCTGTTCTACGAGGGTATTGGAGATATGGCCTGCTCTACGAGGGTATTGGAGATATGGCCTGCTCTACGAGGGTATTGGAGATATGGCCTGCTCTACGAGGGTATTGGAGAGCTCACCGAATATAAAGATGGAGACTTGGGGAGAGGAACACTTTTGCTACTTCACTCTCCCATATTAATGGAGGAGCAAACTGAAGAGAAGAGGATATTCAGCCATGGAAACCAGATGCATTTGAATGATTTTCTTATGAAAAATAATGCAGTCCTAGCATTGTTGTCACAGGTGTGAAAAGAGCCTTAATTGCTTGTGCGTGCTACCTTGCTTTGAGAACTTGCTAATTGAATGATTGATCCTGTAATTATATCTGCTGACTGTTTCTTTAAATTCCTGACTGTTCTTTAAATTCTGTCCTTTTTTGTTTGAGGTGCGGCTGCCTGGTGGAAGGTGCAAGTAAGAGGGAAGTTTGACATGTGGCTGTTGATTTAAGTTTGGAAGTTGCTGACCTTTTAGCTAGTTGAGGTCATTGTTTTATGTTATATAAATAAAATGACTGTTTAGCTAGGTTCTGGTGCAGGGTCGCAGGGAACACTGTTTTTGTTTGGTTCCACTGGTCCTGAGGCCCTTGTTAAGGTCAACTGCATCTTTGCCCAGTACGAGGATATTTTAGCACAAAACCTGGTTGCCTCTGCCAGAGGCTGAAACTTCTTCACAAGTGGATCTTCCAGCAAAACAATAACTCCAAGCACAGTATTGAAAACTGGGTGCCAATAATTGATATTTAAAAAAAATAGATATATAAAAAAACTCTTTCTCTGAGCAATTGTATTAGAATAAAACAACATAATTTTCAAATTTTTATGAGCATACAGTATAGCTCCGTATTTTCATTTTTTTGTCTTTTATCCTATTTTTTTTATCAAGGGTGACAATAATTGGAGATGACAGTGTATACTGGATGTCCAAAATTGTGGTGGGAAAGACCAAATGTTTTTTTCCCCCAACATAATAGTCCTCATAAGAATACTTCCAGAACCACCTTGTGGAGAACTTAGATACTTAAAATTATTTTATTGCACCACAGTTGGTAGAATATGATATATGTTGACTTGTGTGTACTGTAAAGGTCATCATTACCATATAGTACATCTCTGAATCTGCACATTTTGTAATCATGGGACGGAAGCTTGATTGTCTTCTTATGTATAGTATTTTCTTACTTTTTATGAGGGATCCTGTTGTGCCTTTTTTGCAAAGGAATTGTGGACGGTATTTGTTATTTATTAGGCTCCCCATTAGCCGCTACAAAAGCATCAGCTACTCTTCCTGGGGCCCACATGAAATGTGACATAATACATATTATAAACTGGGTGGTTCGAGCCCTGAATGCTGATTGGCTGACAGCCATGGTATATCAGACCGTAAACCATGGGTATGACAAAACATTAATTATTTCTGCTCTAATTAAGTTGGTAACCAGTTTATAATAGCAATAAGGCACCTCTGGAGCTTTTGGTATTTGGCCAATATACCACGGCCTAGGGCTGTGTCCAGGCGTTGCGTTGTGAGTAAGAACAGCCCTTAACCGTGGTATATTGGCCATATACCACATCTCCTCGGGCCTTATATCTTTAGTACAGAACATTATTAGTCAATGACCGAAATACTAGCCTACATGTCAAACATAGCCTACATATCAGTACATATCAGTACACACACACACAATATCTAGGTCTAATACATAATACATTGCAAATTACAATGCAAGATATATAACATGTCTGTCTCTCCTCACAGTCCCTTTTCTGCAGTAAGGTCTTCTTTTATCTGTTTTTTTCCACTGGTTTTATTGCTAGCTTGAGTTACCTAGGGTGGCAGAGAGTTCCATGTAGTCATAGCTGTATTTAATACTGTGTTTCCCAGCCTCTGTTCTAGACCTGGGGACTTTGAAGAGACCTCTGGTTGCATGTATTGTGTTGTACCGATGACTGACCGAACTGTGTGCCAACTGCTTGAACAGACACTTCGGTACTTTCAACACATCAATGCCTCGCACAAAGACCAATAGGCATGCTGTCAATCTCTCCTCAACTTTGAGCCAGGAGAGACTGACATGCATGTTACTTCCTCTATGTGCATCTAAGTGCGATACGTGCTGCTTTGTTCTGGACCAACTTACCTGTGTTCTTCTTTGCCTCACATGACCATACAGCTTGCCAATAGTCCAGGTGCTACAATACTAGGGCCTGTTGGACCTATGTGGTTGACTGAGGTGTCAAGAATGCAGAGCAACGCCCTGTTATGGACAGACCTCTTTCCATTTTAGTAACCATAGTGTCTATGTGTTTTGACTATGACAGCTTGCTATCTGCTTCTGGTGCCAAAGGTCGCATGTTCGATTCCTGCTATAGAAAGTTAATGCCTAAACTTAACCTTAAACACTTATAAATTGGAAGTTTGAGAAACATGGATGAACGTTTAATTCTGACGTGAGTCTGTGAGCTTATTGGTGATTATGCCACCCCAAATGAAACTCTTGAAAGGCAAATATTACATAAGCTATCTACAGCTTTATGTGCTGGTTTGGTATTTGGTATTTTATTTGGATCCCCATTCCCTGTTGCAAAAGCAGCAGCTACTCTTCCTGGGGTCCACACAAAACATGAAACATAATACAGAATGACATAATACAGAACATCAATAGATAAGAACAGCCCAAGGACAGAACGACATGTATATATTTTAAAGGCACACATAGCCTACATATCAATGCATACACACAAACTATCCAGGTCAAATAGGGGAGAGGCATTGTGCAGCGAGATGTTGCTTTATCAGTTAAAAAAACCTGGTTTGTTGTTAATTTGAGCAATATGAGATGGAAGGAAGCTCCATGCAATAAGGACTCTATATAATACTGTACACTTTCTTGAATTTGTTCTGGATTTGGTGACTGTGAAATTACCCCTGGTGGCATGTCTGGTGGGATTAGTGTGTGTGTCAGAGCTGTGTGTAAGTTGACTATACAAACAATTTGGGATTTTCAACACATTAATGTTTCTTATAGAAAGAAGAAGTGATGCAGTCAGTCTCTCCTCAACTCTTAGCCAAGAGAGACTGGCATGCATAGTATTTATATCAGCCCCCTGATTACAATTAATAGCTAAATGTGCCGCTCTGTTCTGGGCCAGCTGTAGCTTAACTAGGTCTTTTCCCTCGCAGCACTGGACCACACAACTGGACAATAATCAAGATTAGACCAAACTAGAGCCTGCAGAACTTGCTTTTTGGAGTGTGGTGTCAAAAAAGCAGAGCATCTCTTTACTACGGCTAGACCTCTCCCCATCTTTACAACCATTGAATCTATATGTTTTGACAGTTTATAATCTAATGTAATGCCAAGTAATTTAGTCCTCTCAACTTGTTCAAGAACCACGCCATTCATTACCAGATTCAGCGGAGGTCTAGCACTTCAGGACATGTTTATTACTGGCCACCCATTCCAAAACAGACTACAACTCTTTGTTAAGGGTTTCAGTGACTTCATTAGCTGTGGTTGCTGATGCGTATATGGTTGAATCATCAGCATTCATGGGACTCACTTTTGTTTAATGCCAGTGGCAGGTCATTGGTAAAAATAGAAAATAGTAGAGGGCCTAGAGAGCTGCCCTGCGGTACACCACACTTTACATGTTTGGCATTAGAGATGCTTCCATTAAAGAAAACCCCTTGAGTTATATTAGATAGTTAGCTCTGAATCCACGATATGGCAGAAGTTGAAAAGCCATGGAACATAAGTTTTTTCAACAACAGGTTATGGTCAATAATTTCAAAGGCTGCACTGAATGTTATACACACTATGCAGTGTGTGTAAGTGTTAGATATTGCCTATTGTTGTATTGGCTTACTACTCCTATATACAGTGAGTGTACAAAACATTAGGAACACTTTCCATGACAGACTGACCAGGTAAATCCAGGTGAAAGATATGATCTATAATTGATGTCACTTGTTAAATCCACTGCAATCAGTGTAGATGAAGGGGAGGAGACAGGTTAAACAAGGATTTTTAAGCCTTGACAATTGAGTCATGGATTGTGTATGTGTGTCATTCAGAGGGTGAACGGGTAAAACAAAATATTTAAGTGCCTTTGAATGGGGTATGGTAGTAGGTGCCAGACACATCGGCACCTACTACTACATACCCAACGTTGCTGGGTTTTTCACACTCAACAGTTTCCAGTGTGTATCAAGAATGGTATTCTGTGTGAAGCATTGGAGTCAACATGAGCCAGCATCCCTGTGGAATGTTATCGACACCTTGTGGAGTCCATGACCCAACAAATTAAGGTTGTTCGGAGGGCAAAAGTGGGTGCAACTTAATATTAAATCAAATCAAACTTTATTTGTCACGTGCCCTGAATACAACAAGAGTAGACCTTACCGGGAAATGCTCATTTTCAAGCCCTTAACCTACAGTGCAGCTCAAGAGTTAAGAACATATTTAATAAAAATTATTCAAATAGTAATAAAAAGCAACACAATAAGAATAACGAGGCTATATACTGTGGGTACCGAGTCAGTGTGTAAGGGTATAGGTTAGTTGAGGTAATTTGTACATGTAGATATGGGTGAAGTGACTATGCATAGATAATAAACAGCGAGTAGCAGCAGTGTACAAAAGGGGGGGGGGATCAATGTAAATAGTCCGGTGGAGATTTTATTAATTGTTCAGTAGTCTTATGGCTTGGGCGTAGAAGCTGTTGAAGAACCTTTTGGTCCTAGACTTGGCGCTCCGGTACCGCATGCCGTGCGGTTGCAGAGAAAATGGTCCATGACATGGGTCACTGGAGTCTGACAATTTTATGGGCTTTCCTCAGACACCGCCTATTTTATAGGTCCTGGATGGCAGGAAGCTTGGCCTCAGTGATGTACTGGGCCATTCACACTATCCTCTGTAGATTCTTATGGTCAGATGCCGAGCAGTTGCTATTGAAATAGCAATTGGAAGCTTAGGAGGTCAAAGTCAGCTTGGGAGCTTGTTTTTTATTATTATATTTATTTGAGGGAAAAAAACACAATTAAGACACACATGAAGTGAATGCACAGTAATTAAAATGATCAATGATAGTTAATGATAATTATCCTTGATTATTTAAACAACATATTTTGAGTTGTGTCCTGTATGATACATTTACCCTCTTGGTTCTCGGTCTTCGGCAGGCAGGCAGGAAAATACTCATTGATCTACACAGCAATTACATTACTACAAACAATACGCATGGCTATATCATAGGAACAGATTGTTAGGGCTGTTGAGACCTATGGTCTTGTCATTCTAATTGTGTAGATTGTTTCCTCTTGCCTTCTCCCTGTTTGGTTTCTGTCACCGAACCGCTCATTAGTGAGGAGAAACTGTCCTCTGTGCTCTCCTACTATCCACTAACCTATTGCTGTCTGTGATGTCATGCCTAATTATGTGCATACTTTCTGTAGGATGCAAATGAGGGGCGGACTGTGTGGCCATACCAACCTACACAACTGGCGTTACAAAGATGACTCACTGGCTGAGAGTCATTGTCAGGGACAGAATCTTGCCTAAAACAACTCTCGTTCTTTATCTGAGACGCATTCAATTGGAAGCATTTTAGACTGTGTGTGTGTGTGTGCTCGTGTGTGCTGTCATGGGAATTAGACACAAAATGTGTCACCTCTATTTCAGAAAAAGCGTTTTTGAAGATGAGAAGGCTAGATGAGAATGTCATGAATAAAGGGTGGATCTTTACTCAGTTCACTGAACCCAACTGAACAGCATTTTCAAACACTTTTAGCACACATGCAGCCAAAATGTAATCTATCTGTCCTCTCTTCTATCTAAGCTCCAACATTTTAATTGGTTGAGGTGTTTTAATCATTTCGATTGGCCAAAGATATCACTGTGTTTTCGGAGAGGGGAGAAGAGGAGAGTGGTATGCAGAAGCAGCTGCACGCTTTTAAATAACCATCTAGAAATGTAACTAAAAGCAGAGAAGGGCTGAGATCAGGATGCTTCCTATGGTTTTTAAGTAGTAAGTCATGAAAGTGGCAGTATCCTAGGTGTGAGTCCCAAATGGCACACTATTCCTTACATAGTAAGTTGAGTCATCTTTGTTACGCCAGTTGTGTAGGTTGGTACGGTCACACAGTCCGCCCCTCATTTGCGTAGTACAGAAAGTACTCACATAATTAGACATGACATATGGGGCATAGGGGGCGATTTAGCAGGGGCGTAAGTATTTCAGACAAGACCATTCATAAAGTGTACGTTTGAGAAGGATATTCATGACGATGTGGATAATGTTTAGGATGAGGAATGGAATTTATTCTTGACTAAAATATTTCTTTATCTTGAGGAAGATGAAGATGCCATCGAAGTTTACTTCAGAAACAACACTGTTACCCCAAGGCACCACACATCATCTCAGGAGCCTTAATACCTCATTACATGTTTAAATATTTTTAATTAGACCCCGAGCAACTCTCGCTGTGGTTTTAACAAACAACTCATCTCCTCACAAATGTTGGTTTCTTTCAATGTCACAAATGCACTAATATAGCTTGAGAGAAGGAAACATGTAGAAAACCCAGTGCCCACACATTTATCTTTTTCTGAACACAAGGTTGTATTGTTGTACGTACACCACACACACACACACACACACACACACACACACACACACACACACACACACACACACACACACACACACACACACACACACACACACACACACACACACACACACACACACACACACACACACACACACACACACACACACACACACACACACACACACACACACACACACTGTGTAGTGCATACACCCAAGGCATGTGTTGCTTACAGTTTCAAACATCATAGGTTATTGCTGAATGAGTCAACACATTAATATTTTCCGTTTTGATGGTTAGCTTTCCTTTTAAATTGAGTTGATCATTTAAATTGCACATATTGTACATTTTGTAATAATAAGTTTAAACTTGTGGCCAAGTTGACATTGAGGAAGGGGGCAGTAGGCACACCGCACCTTTCTGTAGAAAAGGTACATGTTCTGGTATAGCCTCAATGCCATGTGTGAATGCCTCTGGGCTATATTTAAAGCGATGGCGTCCTTTTTTAGCTCTCTTTTACGACAGTGCCTATCCGTAGGGCATTCCAGTGGGGGGCATGCCAGTGCTGGTGACACACTCGTTTGGGTAGGGCATGACAGTGCAGTCAGGGTGTCCCTGAAGTGAGTGGGAGGTGGACAGTGATAAATGGTGACACTGTGGCAACAGCCAGGGAGGGGTGACTGAGTATGAGTATGTCTGTGACAACAGCAACACACCCTTCACTCTACTCCACCCCTTCCTGAGGGCTAGGCTGTCTGTCAGGTGCCTACGGGCCAGTCTCTGGCTGTGTGACTGACAGAGCCCAGAAACACGGCCGTCTGGTTTGGCGACATTCTGAGCTCTTGTTCACCTGTAGCGTGAAGGAAATCGAGTGCTGTTGTTGAATATGATTTCATTAGTGCCTGTCTGAAAAGTATTCTCATAATGAGTCGCACCTGTATGAATTCATAGGGTTGTGTAGATTTGAGCAGGAAGCTTTGTAGACTACTGTATTTATGCTCTGCCCACTATCTTAAATGGTCCCTACACGCTTAGAAAAAATTGTTGCAAAACGGTTCTTTGCGGAGGGATAGGTTTCTCCCAAGAACCGTTTTGAGCTGAAGATCCCATTTTGGAAGACAAGGGTTCTTTGTAAGGCAACAAGGGTTCTACATTGAACCATATATCATATTTCCCAGCATTCTCTATTGCAAGGTGATTTTCAGAATTGTTTGTTTTAATATCTGTGTTTTTGCATGTACATTGATTGGTTCATTAATTTTGTGCTACAAAAAGATATATACATACATTTTTCTAAACAAATCCAATCTGTTAGTACAGTCATTGGACTTATTGCACCAGTTACTGAGATGGTTGTTCCAGTTTATATGATTAAGGTTGTCTCAGCATTAAATCTTTCCTACCCTGGCAGTCATTCTGAATGCAGGCTGTAGGTGATTAAAATGTTCACTTATTGGATATCCTAACTCTGGCTGGATTCCAATCGGAATTACACGTCACTTTGTAAGCCAGCATCATATTGTGACTTGTAGGTATGATGTGGGGCGGGGGAGGGTTCAACTAAGCAAACATATGTAATTGTATTAAGACAGTCATTTAGCTATTTGATTTTGAATATTAGGACCTCTTTAGGTATAAAAAATAATATCTAATGAAACATTGAATTTGACCTTACTGTATTGACCTATAAAAACACATACATGCAAAGAAAGATACTCAAAAAAAGGTATGGTAATAAAAAAAGCTACTTCCATACATGCAGTACTTCCATACATTTTTTAAAAGTGGAACCGGCTTACCTTAAGACGAGTCTTGTGAGGCGCCCTAGAGCAAAAGACTGACATGTACGTGTTTTGTTATAGTCTCATCTTTAGTGTGTAGCCCAAACTGTTTGGATGCCTCAGACGTTTTCGTGAGAAGACCATGATCTGAAAAACACTGCTGTAGCTGGGCCACCTTCCACCGCAGATGCGGAAGGACGCCATTGGCATTTGCTGTAAATTGAGACGCAGACCATGCAAAAAATATATCTCTAGTTTAAACAGACAGATCTTTCTAGGGATTTTTGTATTACGCTAATTAGATTTCTGCAGTGGCACGGACATCGACTCTAGGGGGAGTTATATTGTGCATGGAGATGGAGAGAAGAATTACAATTGTTTCCATTTCCTCTTATTAATAATTCAGACTGACCTGAGGGCGACTGGGAACCAACTGGAAATATTTGGTTTGTCGCCTGCTCAAATTATGAGTACCACACCATACGGTAACCTTTCAGGATAAGACTGCGACACTGAAACTTTGTTAGGGAGGGTTGTCTTTCAACAAAGTGGTGGTGAATGATAGTAAAATGTCCTCCTCTTTCCTGGTAAGGCGTCCTTGAGGGATTAAAAAAATACAGTTGATGGCCACTCCAATACTTTGACTTTGTTGTCCAATACTTTGACTTTGTTTGGAGGAAAAAGGGGGAGGCTTGCAAACCGAAGAACACCATCCCAACCGTGAAGCAGGGGGTGGCAGCATCATGTTGTGGGCGTGCTTGCTGAAGGAGGGACTGGTGCATTTCACAAAATAGGGTGGCGTCATGAGGGTGGAAAGTTGTGTGGATATATTGAAGCAACATCTCGAGACTCGAGGAAGTTAAAGCTTGGTCGCAAATGGGTCTTCCAAATGGACAATGACCCCAAGCATACTTCCAAAGTTGTGGCAACATGGCTTAAGGACAACAAAGTCAAAGTATTGGAGTGGCCATCACAAAGCCCTGACCTTAATCCAAATACTAATTGAGTGTATGTAAACTTCTGTGTCACGCCTTGGTCTTAGTATTTTGTGTTTTCTTTCTTTATTTGGTCAGGCCAGGGTGTGACATGGGTTATTGTGGAGTGTTTGTTGTCTTGGGGTTTTGTGGGGTGTCTACGTAGTCTATAGCTGCCTGAGGCAGTTCTCAATCAGAGTCAGGTGATTATCGTCGTCTCTGATTGGGAGCCATAATTAGGCAGCCATATTCTGTGAGTGTTTCGTGGGTGATTATTCCTGTCTTTGTGTTTGCACCAGATAGGGCTGTTTCGGTTTTCGTTATTTCATTTAGTTATTTTTGTAGTTTCTGTATGTATAGTTTTCCTTCATTAAAATATCATGAATCATCATCACGCTGCATTTTGGTCCGATCCTTGTTCTACCTCTTCATCAGAGGAGGAGATAGAAGAGAGCCGTTACAGAATCACCCACCACACCCGGACCAAGTGGCGTGGTAACAGGCAACTGCAGCAGCAACAGCAGCGAGACAAGAATTTCTGGACTTGGGAGGAAATCCTCGACGGGAGAGGACCCTGGGCTAAACCAGGGGAGTTTAGCCGCGCCAAGGTGCAGCGAGAGAAGGACTGGACATGGGAGGACGAACTGGACAGTGAAGGACCTTGGGCTCAGCCTGGAGAATATCGCCGCCCCAAGGAAGAACTGGAGCCGACGAAAGCGGAGAGGCGCTGGTATGAGGAGGTAGCACGGCGACGCGGATGGAAGCCTGAGAGTCAACCCCAAAAATGTATTGGGGGGGGAGGGCTCACAGGGAGTATGGCTATGCCAGGTAGGAGGCCTGCGCAAACTCCCTGTGCTTACCGGGGGGCTAAAGAGACCGGGCAGGCACCGTGTTATGCTATGGAGCGCACGGTGTTTCCAGTGCGGGTGCATAGCCCGGTGCGGTTCATACCAGCTCTTCGTATTGGCCGGGCTAGAGTGGGCATCGAGCCAGGTAACGTTGGGCAGGCTTGGTGCTCAAGAGCTCCAGTGCGCCTGCATGGTCCGGTCTATCCAGGGCCACCTCCACACACCAGTCCTCCGGTGGCAGCTCCCCGCACCATGCTTCCTGTGAGTGTTCTCAGTCCAGTTCCACCAGTGCCAGCACCACACATCAAGCCTACAGTGCGCCTCACCTCTCCAGCGCTGCCGGAGTCTCCCGCCTGTTCAGCGCTGTCGGAGCCTTTCTCCTCTCCTGCACTGCCGGAGTCTCCCGCCTGTTTAGCGCAGCCAGAGCCTTCCTTCTCTCCAGCGCTGCCGGAGTCTCCTGCCTGTTCAGCGCAGCCTGAGCTGCCAGTCTGCATGGAGCAGCCTGAGCTGTCAGACTGCATGGAGCAGCCAGAGCTGCCAGTCTGCATGGAGCAGCCAGAGCTGTCAGTCTGCATGGAGCAGCCAGAGCTGTCAGTCTGCATGGAGCAGCCAGGGATCCCAGGTTGCATGGAGCAGCCAGAGCTGCCAGTCTGCATAGAGCTGCCAATCTGCATAGAGCAGCCAGAGCTGCCAGTCTGCATGGAGCTGCCAGTCTGCATAGAGCAGCCAGAGCTGTCAGTCTGCATAGAGCAGCCATAGCTGCCAGTCTGCATGGAGCAGCCAGAGCTGCCACTCTGCATGGAGCAGCCATAGCTGCCAGTCTGCATGGAGCAGCCAGAGCAGCCAGATCTGCCAGTCAGCCAGACTCTTCCAGATCTGCCAGTCAGCCAGACTCTTCCAGATCTGCCAGTCAGCCAGACTCTTCCAGATCTGCCAGTCAACCAAACTCTTCCAGATCTGCCAGTCAACCAGACTCTTCCAGATCTGCCAGTCAACCAGACTCTTACAGATCTGCCAGTCAACCAGACTCTTCCAGATCCGCCAGCCAGCCAGGATCTGCCAGAGCCAACTACCTGCCTGAGCTTCCTCTCAGTGCTGAGCTTCCTCTCAGTGCTGAGCTTCCTCTCAGTGCTGGGCTTCCTCTCAGTGCTGGGCTTCCCCTCAGTGCTGGGCTTCCCCTCAGTGCTGGGCTTCCCCTCAGTCCCGAGCTGCCCCTCAGTCCCAAGCTGCCCCTCAGTCCCGAGCTGCCCCTCAGTCCCGAGCTTCCCCTCAGTCCCGAGCTACCCCTCAGTCACGAGCTGCCCCTCAGTCCAGTGGGGTTCTGGGTGAGGACTGCTAGGCCATGGTCAGTGGCGAGGGTGGACTATCCCAGGACACGAGGGGGAGGAACTAAGACATTTATGGAGTGGGATCCACGTCCCGAGCCGGAGCCGCCACCCTGGACAGACGCCCACCCGGACCCTCCCTATGGTTTTGAGGTGCGTCCGGGAGTCCGCACCTTAGGGGGGGGGGGTGTTCTGTCACGCCTTGGTCAGGCCAGGGTGTGACATGGGTTATTGTGGAGTGTTTGTTGTCTTGGGGTTTTGTGGGGTGTCTACGTAGTCTATGGCTGCCTGAGGCAGTTCTCAATCAGAGTCAGGTGATTATCGTTGTCTCTGATTGGGAGCCATATTTAGGCAGCCATATTCTGAGTGTTTCGTGGGTGATTGTTCCTGTCTTTGTGTTTGCACCAGATAGGGCTGTTTCGGTTTTCGTTATTTCATTTTGTTATTTTTGTAGTTTCTGTATGTATAGTTTTCCTTCATTAAAATATCATGAATCATCATCACGCTGCATTTTGGTCCGATCCTTGTTCTACCTCTTCGTCAGAGGAGCCGTTACATTCTGACCCACTGAGAATGTGTTTTAAGAAATTAATGCTGATATAAATCCTTCTCTCTACTATTATTCTGACATTTCAAATTCTTAAAATAAACGGGTGATCCTAACTAACCTAAGACAGGGAATTTGAACAGGAATACATGTCAGGAATTGTGAAAAACTGAGTTTAAATGTGATTGGCTAAGGTGTATGTAAACATCCGACTTCAACTTTATTTTTTATCCCTCAAGGACACCTTGCCAGGAAAGGTTTACATAGCTGGCCATATCTGGATGTTCATTTCTACTTTATGGGCTGGTTATGTCAGCTTCTTCTAACCCATTGCTTTCTACTACATATAATAATACGATTAAATTATATCTTTACTATCTTTACATTAGAAACCAAAGTATATCAGAATTCCTGTCATTCCAATAAATGCTATTGATCTTCAATAATTGGACTTGGAAATATGAACGTATAAATTATCCAAATGGTTTTACCTGAGAATAACCCCAAAACTAAGGACTTATTAACCAGCCCTACTCTGATGTTTATGAGTTTGTTGTCAACGAGGACTGATTGGGCTCATTGATTCAAGTTGAAAAATAAATGCTCCGCTCATGTAATGGCATGCTTTGACCACCACTGAAAAGTGCTATTTACATGTGAAAAATGAATACCATATGCTGCATTTGCTATAGTTCTATTATTTACCTTTTTTTTGGTGACACTTTGATATCTTGAAAATTTGCAGCTGCTTAAAAACCTCTTGAAACTAGGGAGCAGTGTTTTGATGTTTGGATAAAAAACGTGCCCAAAGAAACACCCTGTTTCTCTATTGTCTGTGAGCTTAACATAATTCATATTGCAGGCAAAAACCTGAGGAAAAACCAACCAGGAAGTGCTGTTTTTCTGAAACCTCTCTTTTCCATTTCATGCTTATCCTCAATTTAATGGGATATAAATCAGATTCCTTTCCATATGGCTTCCACAAGCTGTGAATAGTCTTAAGACATAGTTTCAGGCTTTTATTCTGAAAAATGAGCGAGAATGATCACATCGCGTCAGTAGCTAGGTGTCCCCAGATTTGTACATGCGCGAGCACCTGGAACGAGACCTTTTCTCTCTCTCTCCTATTGAAAAGGCTGCATTGTCGGAACTAGAAGCACAAGCATTTCACTACACTCGCATTAACATCTGCTAACCATGTGTATGTGACAAATAAAATTTGATTTGATTTGATTTTTACTGTCTGGTGAAATATTATTGATTATTTATTGTAAAAACAACCTGAGGATTCATTATGAAAACCGTTTGACATGTTTCTATGAACTTTACGGATACTATTTGGAATTTCCGTCTGCCCGTCGTGAGCCTGTGGATTACTAAGCAAAACGTGCCAACCAAATGGAGGTTTTTGGATTTTAAATTGACCTTTAACAAGCAAAATGAACATTTATTGTGTAAATGGGAGTCTCGTGAGTGCAAACATATGAAGATCATCAAAGGTAAGCAATTCAGGTAAGCAGGTAAGCAGGTAAGGTGGATTAACAACAAGCTAAACTGTGTTTCGGTATATTGCACTTGTGATTTCATGAAAATTAAATATTTTTAGTAATTTAATTTTAATTTGTCGCTCTGAAATTCACCGGATGTTGACGAAAATGATCCCGCTAAAGGGATCGGTGCGCCAAGAGGTTAGGGCAAATCCAACTATGAAACAATAACAAAATGCCACCCTGCCTCTATTTAGATGTAAGATGGGCCTGAAGATGGGCCTGAAGAAATGTAACCAATCTCAGATTAATAGACAGAGCTATGGTTGCATGGACTGTCCATCCATGATTTCAAAATCAATTTTTAACCATGTTATGAGGCTATACATTGTTTGTTTACATTTACAATGTTGACTAACATTAGACAAAACAAGCTTATATTTTGGGTTCTCATGGAGTGTGACAATTGAACTAACCTCATGAGGCATTTATAAGTTATATTCTTCAAGAAACAATGAATATACAGAAACAGTCAAAAGTTTGGACACCTAGTCATTCAAGGGTTTTTCTATATTTTTACTATTTCTACATTGTAGAATAATAGTGAAGACATCAAAACTATGAAATAACTCAGGTCTTCATGGTTGAATTGCTGCAAAGAAACCACTACTAAAGGACACCAATAATAAGAAGAGACTTGCTTGGGTTGAGTAACACAAGCAATGGACATTAGACCGGTGGAAATCTGTCCTTTAGTTGATGAGTCCAAATGTGAGATTTTGTTTCCAACCGACATGGCTTTGTGATACGCAGAGTAGGTGAACGGGTGATCTCCGCATGTGTGGTTCCCACTGTGAAGCATGGAGAAGGAGGTGTGGTGGTGCTTTGCTGGTGACACTGTCAGTGATTTATTTAGAATTCAAGGCACATAATTCAAAACATTCTGCAGCGATACGCCATCCCATCTGGTTTGCTGTTTGTGGGACTATTTGTTTTTCAACAGGGCAATGACCCCAAACACACCTCCCGACTGTGTAAGGGCTATTTGACCAAGAAGGAGAGTGATGGAGTGCCGCATCAGAGGACCTAGCCTCCACAATCACCCAGTGGTGTAAAGTACTTAATTAAGTAAAACTACTTTCTAATTAAGTCGTTTTTGGGGGTATCTGTACTATTTATATGTTTGACTACTTTAACTTGTACTTCACTACATTCATAAAAAAATATATTATTTTTACTCCATACATTTTCCCTGACACACGAAAGTACTAGTTACAAGTTGAATGTAACTAGTAAACTTTTTCAATGCTGATTTATATGTCATTGAGAACACAGAGAAGTGTCAAAGATTTTTTTCCGCAAACATCCTTTCTGAATATTAAAGTAATCCTCAAAGTAATCATCTAGAATCTGTAATCTGATTACAAAATCTGGGGCGGTAACGTAACAGATTACAGTTACCATTTTCATGTAATCTGTTACTCCCCAACCCTGTATAATGTTGTCCTCTTTTACACTTCCTCAACCTCTCATCTGGCCAACATTGCAATACCATTTAAGTGGGCCACTAGATTAGTCCATTCCTTATGGTACATGACACCCTGCAAATTGGTGTGGAAGGAATAAGTTCACTTCCAACATACGCAGACAATCACTGGCCTACCTTGATTTAGTTCTCTCTAGTTCACTTCTAATGGGGTGGGTTGCTTTCTCAGGTATAGGAGATTTTGATTTGGATGGGGTGATGCTGATGCATATGATGCAGGTAGTGCTCACACACACACACACACACACACACACACACACACACACACACACACACACACACACACACACACACACACACACACACACACACACACACACACACACACACACACACACACACACACACACACACACACACACACACACACACACACACACACACACACACACACACCATTGTTTTTGTGACTCAGCTACTGCTTTCCCAGTCTCTCTTTTTTCACCCTCCTGGTTTTGACACTTGCCTGTCCTGACTCTGAGTCCGCCTGCCTGACCACTCTGCCTGCCCTGAGCCTGCCTGCCAACCTGTACCTTTGCCCCACCTCTGGATTAGTGACCTATGCCTACCTTGACCCCGAGTCTGCCTGCCGTTCGGTACCGTTGCCCCACTTCTGGTTGACTGTTCCCTGCCTGCCTTGACCTGTCTATTGCCTGCGCCTGTTGGATTATTAAACCAATGTTAATTCGACGTTGTCTGCATCTGGTCTTACCTTCACACCTGATATGTAGACAAACTACATCAAGGCACATGTCTAAAAGTTTGATTGCTCCCATTGGCTGGACATGGAAATGTGTTCTCTCATGCAACTCCACTAGCTACATGAGTTTGAGCCTCCATTGTATGTTTCCAGGGTCGTTAGTGAAGGAAGCCGCTCAACCAAAGGAGGGCTATGCCAGCCTAGGTCCTATAAGCTCTACGCTTGGAAGTCTGTGAACTTTCCTCAAACTGGATTTGTTTTCTCTCTCTGGGGAACAGAAAGTTATGTGACTTCCTTGCATGGTCATGGGTGTGTGACTCAATTCCTCGCCCGTCTCCAGAATGAAAATTGATGCAAAAGGATTATCCTCTTCTCTTTGCAGGGAGATATTTCTCACCGCTCTGTCACTTTCCTCTGACACAAATGACTTTCCTTCAACTGGGAAAGTCATGAGGTATATATGCACCACCTGGTCCTCCTTAGGAACTACTGACCTTGTTTGAATTCCCAAGTCCTTCATCTGATTACAATTGATATAGTTGAGCTGCAGACTGACCCTTCAAGTTGTGTTATGACATGTAACATAATTGTGTGAGTGTGTGACACAGACATCATGTGTGTATTGTGAGAGGCCGACAGAGCGAGAAAGAGAGCCAATCACGTGATCATAATTCAAGAGCTCGCATGCTTACTGTTTTCCCAAAATGCAAGTATTATGCAAATGTAACACACCCTACTACACTACGCCAAATTGACAAACTGGACATAGGCGTGACACTGACAGTGACTCTCATGCAACAAAAGAACATCCCAACTATGCCCGGAAAGTAAGTCATGGCTAGACTGTGCAAGGTCGCAGTTGTGGTAAATTGAACTTATAGTATAATCACACATAATTTCCCCGTTTGATCTTTTGTTATTATATATATATATATATTTACAGTAGATTAGACACTGTCCATTGGCTTGTCCTTTATATCGATATATGCCATTCTTCTTCAAACTTGACTTCCGGGAAGAGGAGCTGAGATTATTGTAGAGCTGAGGATGTCCCATGGACCGTAACTAAGCGTTATTGAGTGTAATGAGTGCGCTGAGAGTCGGGAAGCAAGTACAGGGAATGGTGTGTTTAATTCAATAAACAAAACAATAAACACGAAACACAATTAACGCACCGACATGAAAACAGAGTCAATAACACCTGAGGAAAGAACTAAGGGAAGTGACTGATATAGGGAAGATACTGTAATCAAGGAGGTGATGGAGTCCAGGTGAGCGTCATGAGGCGCAAGACGATGGTGACAGGTGTGCCAGGATAATCAGCAGCCTGGTGACCTAGAGGCCAGAGAGGGAGTATACGTGACATTTAGTGTACATTCTGGTCCCTGGATTCCCGTGTCATCTAAATAGAGACAGGAGGGACAAAGGCCCACCGCCATGGTAGCAGCTGGTTCTATGTCAGGGATTGTTGTTCTACAGAATGTAGAGGACTGACTGACGTAAAGCATGGGGCCGACTAAGTTTAAAGACTGACCATGTCTTTATGGATCTTTGCCTCATGTTGGATCTCACCACTTTGCTTCAAGGTTACCAACACCCGTGTCCTTATAGATTCTTCCAGAAAAAATAGCATTACCCCCACAAAGCTCCTTCATGTGTCGTGTGAGGTACTGTGCTTCAAGTATAGAATAAACAGAAGTAATGTATCCTAGAGCCTATCCAATTTGAATTATGCCTGATGATGAAGCTCAATTGAATTCAATAGCGGAGTAGGTGATAATCCCATTGCAACTTATTATAACCTCGTTGTGTTGTTGTCGTGCTCACTCCCTCTGCAACCTTTCCATTACAACAGTTGTTCAATGTAAAGTGATTAATATCACCATTCATCCACAGTAAATGGCAGCACTTCATCTACATATTAATGACAGTTGTTTTCAACCTCTGAAGGCTATCAAGAACTGATTTACTATGACGCTGTTGTCCTATTCTTTATTTATTTCCATTTTTCCGGTTCCTACTTTGCCATTTTTGAAGATGGCTTTTATAACAGTTCAGCTTTTTATAGAGTGTACCTTGTTCATAGCATTTCTAGTTATTTCATTTCATAATGATGGGGGTGGCAATAACTACATTTCGCAGCTGTCTCTGCAGACTAGAAATAGTGTTCACTGCTGCTATTTCATACCGCAGAAGTAAAGGCTTTCCAAGCTCAGCAGTCTGCTTATAGTAAAATGGCTCTAATGAGGGGAAAAAAAGAGGCAGATGGTCACTGACATTGATCCACAGCTTTAGAAAAGGGGGAAGACTTGATTGCATGTGTTCAAAGCAGGATGGGTACAAGCTTGGTTATAAACAGTGCTTGACTATATCATACCTGATGAGCTTTTTTGTAAGGTCTTTATTTTGACCTTCACGAAAGCATGGCTATAAAAAACATTGCTATATTCTGACCAAAGGCAATGAAATGCATATAGATATGATAATCAAACGATTAACCTTGCTGATGCTGAAGAATGCAGTTGAGACATAGTCCCTACATTGACCTATACCAAACTGAAGGCTTGGGAACTGGGGACCACTGACCAGCCGTTTGTGTCTGTATATCCTGCCTAAATCCTGGCCATTTCACAATAAATATAGGTTATAACTCACTGAAAAAATAATATGGATGGTTTCCTGAAGTAATGTTGACAGTGAATATCTACATAGTCCCCTTCACCTGAGAGCCAACTCATTTTTCACAGAAAAAGTAATTTCCTAAGCTGACAAGTGAAACATCTTAGCTTTCAGGAAGCTCACGAATAAAACCATCCATATCCCGCCTCACACTCAATCCAAAGGGAAGGCCATGGTTTCAACAAAATCCCCTTTCTCATTTGTCTTCCAATTCTCCAGCTTAGATTAGGAGCATCGCAGTTCCAGAGTACTTCCCTAACTTTCCATTGAAACTCTTCTTCAATCATTTTCTTTTATTTTTAGATTTTCATATCCATCTTCTCTTCTCCTCCCCACATTTCACAAACCTTGACATGCACAGTTTTAAAAGGAGGCAATTGCCAGTGAGATGTTATTCAGTGTTACTGGCACATTTATATTTCATAGGAATTCATTGTAGCTTTATATTCTTAAAATGATAATAATGATTAGCATTTATAAACTGAAAACTGAATACTTTTCAAAGCTTTTTTTGCTCCATAAACACATGCTTTAAAACATTAAATATGGATGCTTCTCCTTAAGAGTCCTATTTGTTTATTTCTCTGAGACAGTCGGAGAGGCGACAGCCAGCAGACCATAAGCTGTGTTGACACAGTCAGCTCAATTCTGTTCTTTTGCCAATAATTGATATTTTGACCAATCAGATCAGTTCTTTTGACAATAATTGGACCAAATAGATGAATTGGGCTGCTAACACAGCTTTAGAGCAGGGGTAAGTAGGGAGGCGTCACACACAGTAGCCCTTCTACTGTAATATGCTGCCCAAGCAGGGAGGGGATGGAGAGAAACTGCTTCCAGTCTGATATAAGGTTGAAACAGTGAATGATGAAAAATCTGCTGAATCCAATTGAATGCAAAAAACACAGAATATTTGAATGCAGAAAATACAGAATATGAATACATGATATATAGGCTGCTATCCTTCCAATTTCTGTACACTTCTCTTGTACAGATCAGTAGAGTAGAATCTTTATTATCCCCGGGGGGCAATGCATTTCGCAGCACATAGTAAAGACATAATGTACATGAAAATAAATATACACAAAAAACACCATATACAGCAAACATATGTACAGGAAGAAGACCTGTGAACCATTCATGAAAAGAGAGTCAGCCTATACCTAACAGTACAATACTATGTCATATTAAGAAAGCTAGTAGCATCTTGCATGAAGGAGAGTTTTGACCGGTTAGTTTTAAATTTAAGGAACCTGTATCTGCACTTGGAGGGAAGCAACACAAATTCAAAACTTGGGAGTTCCTCAGAATGGGTTGGGCCTTCCGCATGACTCATGTCTGATACAGGTCAGAAAGGTCAGTTACGTTCGTACCAATGATCCTGCTCGTGATCATACTAAGTATTCTGTTGACAGTGGGTTTTCATTGCTTAGGTTCTGTGAATGTTCTGTTCAAATCAAATTGTATTGGTCACATGCAGATGTTAATGCGAGGGTAGCGAAATGCTTGTGCTTCAAGTTCCAACCGTGCAGTAAGATCTAACAAGTAATCTAACAATTTCACAACAACTACCTTATACACACACAAGTGTAAAGGAATGAATAAGAATAGGTACATATAAATATATGGACGAGCAATGGCCTTGCGGCATAGGCAAGATTCAAAATATGGTATAGAGTACAATATATACATATGAGATGAGTAATGTAGGGTATGTAAACATGATATAAAGTGGCATTGTGACTAGTGATACATTTATTACATTTGAGTCAGTATGTTGGCAGCAGCCACTCAATGTTAGTGATGGCTGTTTAACAGTCTGATGGCCTTCAGATAGAAGCTGTTTTCAGTCTCTCAGTCCCAGCTTTGATGCACCTGTACTGACCTCGCCTTCTGGATGATAGCGGGGTGAACAGGCAGTGACTCGGGTGGTTGTTGTCCTTGATGATCTTTTTGGCCTTCCTGTGACATCGGGTGGTGTAGGTGTCCTGGAGGGCAGGTAGTTTGCCCCCAGTGATGCGTTGTGCAGAACTCACTACCCTCTGGAGAGCCTTACGGTTGTGGGCGGAGCAGTTGCCGAGTGTTTTCGGTGACAAACCAAATTTCTTCAGCCTCCTGAGGTTGAAGAGGCGCTGTTGTGCTTTCTTCACCACACTGTTTGTCTGTGATATGTATGCCGAGGAACTTAAAACTTTCCACTTTCTCCACTACTGTCCCGTCAATATGGATAGGGGAGTGCTGCCTCTGCTGTTTCCTGGTTGTCTCCTATTGGCTGTTTCCAATCCTAATGGCTTGCCTTTCATCTCCCTAGATCTTTCTAGAATCAAGTCTGCATGTTAAGTGTGGGAGTCTATGTGTCTGAAATAGAAATGGTCCCTGGTCAAACGTACCACACTAAATTAGGGCTCTGGTCAAAAGTGTACAAAATAGCAAATAGGGTTCCATTTCACATGTATACATTGACTCCCACAGCCTATACTATTCTAGCCCAGGTCCCTGGTCAAAAGTAGTGAACAATAAAGGGAAAAGGGGGCCATTTCAGACTTTTTTCCAACCACAGAGATACAGAAAAAGGCCACTATGGGATGAGAAGATACGATCCCAAGGGCCGTAAGCCAGAAGATAGAGCACAAGGCTGCCTGCTTGAAACTGATGAACGGCTAAGAGGTCACGCAAATTGTCACACTGACTGTTAAGACTTTAAGAATGTAACTTTTTATATCCACCATCATATTTTCCTTGAAAGCGTCCTTGAGTGATTCAGTAAACCTGAGTCAAGTGAGATGTTCGAGTTGCATGTGGAGGAGATATGATGGGCAGGCCAGGCCACATCTCCCAAAAACACTAGGAAGGGCTGAATGACATCAAAGTTACTTAGCACCCCCTTGAGGACTGCAGATCGGTCTTCCACAGAACTCATTCAGATCTTTCTCTGCTCATCTTTAGTGGTATTGACAGAAGTAGAGTGTTGAAATGTTTTTTTTTTGTCAGTAGAAAGTAGGGTGAAAATGGATCTCTGCATCAAAACATAGCAAATCTGAGATATCTTGTGATTGATTACATTTTTTTTCAGGAGTATGTCGACAGATGTGTGACAGAATGACAATATCAACCTTTTTTTTACATTTACATTTTCCATAATGAATAATAGTGTATTAGCAGCCTTCCTCGTTTTCTATACTTCTTTTTGTTAGGTATTCATTTACAATGTAAATTGAGCCTTTGTTTTCAAAGGAGACACAACAAAGCAATTTTAATTTGATTGCCTACTAGATGACGTGCTTCATTCCTTTTGAATCTATCTGTCGGTTTCCCTGGGACTTTGATCAACCCTTCTGGCTACCTCAGAAGCATTCATTCATTCAATCAAAAATCACTTGGGGGTTCATTAACACTTTTGAATCCAAATATATTGCGACACACATTCATTGGCTATTCATTGAGAACTATTCAATGAGAACTGTTGTTACGAGCCATTGTTCACACAAACAGTTTCTCAAAACTCATTGTTTTCTCTCACGCTCAGTTATGCTTCTTCATTCAAATACAATTATCGTCATGATTCATTAATGTGTATTTAAAAAAAGGTGTCCCCATACAAGCAGGAAATGAAACATCAAGGGTGCCACAATAAGTTGTTCACTCTTTTAATTGAATTACTGGCAGAGCCTCTAGAAAACCTACACACCGTTATGTAACGCTGTTAATGAACTATTGTAAACAAATATGGGAAAAATAGAAATACTTTTATTGTAATTAGTTTCCTTTATATTTACCCTGTAAATCAGGCTAACTGTTAGTGGTCTATTCAGATTGATTTAGCACTGAATCTTATCATTCTTGTTCATATCTATCATTGAACTTGTTTCATCCTAACGTGTGCATTTGATGCTTTGATAAAGCTAATGCAAGATGTACATGCTACAGAATGCCACAGTGTTGTTTTGAAATGCGACTATATGAAGAGTTGCATTCCAAAATGCTATACACTGAGTATACCAAACATTAGGAGCACTTTCCTAATATTCTACCCAGAACCGTTTTCATATGAAGAACCCTTTTTGGAAGACAAGGGTTGTTTGTAGGGCAAATGGTTCTACTCAGAACCTTTAACATGTTTTGGTTCTACTTAGAACCCTTCTGAATCTGAATAAGCTTTTGATTGTAATTTTTTGTCTTTCTTTTATATAGTGCATGACCATTACCATTTACCTCAGTGTTTAAACTTTAACATTAGGAGTTTGAGTAATCTGAGAAGTTTAATAAGATAAGAGAATGTGTAAGAATGTTTTAAACTATACCTATTGTATATGGGAATATGTGTGCATGTATCTAGTAATTGTACATATATAGTACTAACATAGTTGATATCTTTGCCGTGATTTCTGTCTTTCGAATGAGTATTTTCTGTGATTTCATTGAGCAGAGAGTATGAGAAGAGAAGGAAGTATGAGTGAACCACAGTGTTGTCATATATGCTCACTCTCCGGCCTCTAATTAATCTGGCTGCTGATTATCCCGCACACCTGTCACCATCGTCTCGCACACCTGCGCCTCATGACACTCACCTGGACTCCAACACCTCCTTGATTATCTTCCCTATATCTGTCACTCCCCTTGGGTCTTTCCTCAGGTGTTATTGACTCTGTTTTCATGTCGGTGCGGTGTGTTTCGTGTTCATTGTGTTGATTAAGAAGTTAAATTAACTTTTCGCTCAGGTGTAAAAGAATCCCAAGGTTAATAACCACAGTTGACTGTGATTGTGTCATTTTTACTCTGTGTGGAATAAAACACTCAAAACCATGGCCATTATCATATTTCCCAGCATGCTCTATAGCAGGTTGATTTTAAAGATTTGTTTGTTTTAATATCTGTGTTTTTGCATGTACATTTATTGGTTGATTATCTTATGCCTCACAAGACACATAACATACCTTTTTCTAAACTAATCAAATCAAATAACCAGTGGTGATTTTAGCATGTATGTCTTGGTGGGGCAAACAAAAAAGTAAATATGGGATGCATGCCAGCAAAGCTACTATACAACACCGAACAATACATTAATTGCACTATAACGGTGACAAACGGTGCACACAAATTGTTAGGGCCTACATAAAGCTGTCCCAACAGCAGAGTTCCAACAACAGCCCCAACATCATACCACTGTTACACCTGGCTATCAACAGAGCCTTGTCTGGCAACGAAACAGTTCATTCAGCCTCATTTAATGCCTTTAAAAAAACATAGCTGATATGGCTTCTTGCTTAAAATAATAGTGGTTTCTACTGTCAATTGAGATGTACAAACTATGGCATAAGGGGACGACAAGTGGAAATGTGGCAATACGTAATTTCGATAAATACATTCATGAGCGAGCTAGGACGGACGTAGTCAATATAACTATTTGTAAAGCACTTTAGAAATGCACAGTGACATAATTCAGAACATGGACCATTCTTACAGTGTTCTCCCTAAGCCAGAACCGCAGGATAAATATAGGGGGCATATAAACATATGAAACTCTTACAATATTCAACAATTACATTACTCTAAAACAGGTTATAGGCTACATGTGCACCACTAAGTCAGACCAGTGGGTGAAATTAGTCCAAATTATTAGGGTGAGGCACATGGTCATTTAAAGCATACTACACAACATACACTTAGTATTGCTTCCTTAACTACAGTATACATATCTCCCTGGTATATTACATACCTTATGCAGCAGCATACAAGACATTTTTGGACTCATCTTGTTGCGCTGTATTCACTTGAACAGTCCTTCATGGGCAAATTATGTCATCCAACTTTGTCATCAAAGTCTGGCATTCTCTGGATTCATGGTGCTTTCAAGACAACAGGTCGATTCATGATGACATCAGTGATCTTCAGGTCGTAGCTCTAGAAAGAGGCCCGAGTTCCCGATTTACAATTCTGAGTTCGATGACCATTCAGAACATATTTTCCCAGTAGGAGCTTGTTTTTTCCTGAGTTCCCAGTTGTCTTGAACTCACCGAAGTCTGAGATTTTCCAGTTCCGAGTTAACAGTTGTTTTGAGTGCGGCACAAATAATGCTTCATTGACATCATGGCCAATGTTGAATGTTTGTCATTTTAAGCTTGGAAAAGAGACCCTTAATTACAGCCACTCCACTGAATTGATACGTTTTATCTATAATATCTCTTCATTATTTCTCTTCATATGACAACAATTAAAAAGGATTTGCCAGTAGATTGTGAACTTGATTCACAATCTACTGGCAAATTTATCGCCCTCCAGGTTCCCTCGGAGAGTTCATCAATGAGCTTGATGCCTTGATAAGCTCCTTTCCTGAGGACGGCTCACCTCTCACAGTTCTGGGCGACTTTAACCTCCCCACGTCTACCTTTGACTCTTTCCTCTCTGCCTCCTTCTTTCCACTCCTCTCCTCTTTTGACCTCACCCTCTCACCTTCCCCCCCTACTCACAAGGCAGGCAATACGCTCGACCTCATCTTTACTAGATGCTGTTCTTCCACTAACCTCATTGCAACTCCCCTCCAAGTCTCCGACCACTACCTTGTATCCTTTTTCCTCTCGCTCTCATCCAACACCTCCCACACTGCCCCTACTCGGATGGTATCGCGCCTTCCCAACCTTCGCTCTCTCTCCCCCCGCTACTCTCTCCTCTTCCATCCTATCATCTCTTCCCTCCGCTCAAACCTTCTCCCACCTATCTCCTGATTCTGCCTCCTCAACCCTCCTCTCCTCCCTCTCTGCATCCCTTGACTCTCTATGTCCCCTATCCTCCAGGCCGGCTCGGTCCTCCCTCCCCGCTCCGTGGCTCGATGACTCATTGCGAGCTCACAGAACAGGGCTCCGGGCAGCCGAGCGGAAATGGAGGAAAACTCGCCTCCCCTGCGGACCTGGCATCCTTTCACTCCCTCCTCTCTACATTTTCCTCCTCTGTCTCTGCTGCTAAAGCCACTTTCTACCACGCTAAATTCCAAGCATCTGCCTCTAACCCTAGGAAGCTCTTTGCCACCTTCTCCTCCCTCCTGAATCCTCCTCCCCACCCCCCTCCTCCCTCTCTGCAGATGACTTCGTCAACCATTTTGAAAAGAAGGTCAACGACATCCGTTCCTCGTTTGCTAAGTCAAACGACACCGCTGGTTCTGCTCACACTGCCCTACCCTGTGCTCTGACCTCTTTCTCCCCTCTCTCTCCAGATGAAATCTCGCGTCTTGTGACGGCCGGCCGCCCAACAACCTGCCCGCTTGACCCTATCCCCTCCTCTCTTCTCCAGACCATTTCCGGAGACCTTCTCCCTTACCTCACCTCGCTCATCAACTCATCCCTGACCGCTGGCTACGTCCCTTCCGTCTTCAAGAGAGCGAGAGTTGCACCCCTTCTGAAAAAACCTACACTCGATCCCTCCGATGTCAACAATTACAGACCAGTATCCCTTCTTTCTTTTCTCTCCAAAACTCTTGAACGTGCCGTCCTTGGCCAGCTCTCCCGCTATCTCTCTCTGAATGACCTTCTTGATCCAAATCAGTCAGGTTTCAAGAATAGTCATTCAACTGAGACTGCTCTCCTCTGTATCACGGAGGCGCTCCGCACTGCTAAAGCTAACTCTCTCTCCTCTGCTCTCATCCTTCTAGATCTATCGGCTGCCTTCGATACTGTGAACCATCAGATCCTCCTCTCCACCCTCTCCGAGTTGGGCATCTCCGGCGCGGCCCACGCTTGGATTGCGTCCTACCTGACAGGTCGCTCCTACCAGGTGGCGTGGCGAGAATCTGTCTCCTCACCACGCGCTCTCACCACTGGTGTCCCCCAGGGCTCTGTTCTTGGCCCTCTCCTATTCTCGCTATACACCAAGTCACTTGGCTCTGTCATAACCTCACATGGTCTCTCTTATCATTGCTATGCAGACGACACACAATTAATCTTCTCCTTTCCCCTTCTGATGACCAGGTGGCGAATCGCATCTCTGCATGTCTGGCAGACATATCAGTGTGGATGACGGATCACCACCTCAAGCTGAACCTCGGCAAGACTGAGCTGCTCTTCCTCCCGGGGAAGGACTGCCCGTTCCATGATCTCGCCATCACGGTTGACAACTCCATTGTGTCCTCCTCCCAGAGCGCCAAGAACCTTGGCGTGATCCTGGACAACACCCTGTCGTTCTCAACCAACATCAAGGCGGTGGCCCGTTCCTGTAGGTTCATGCTCTACAACATCCGCAGAGTACGACCCTGCCTCACACAGGAAGCGGCGCAGGTCCTAATCCAGGCACTTGTCATCTCCCGTCTGGATTACTGCAACTCGCTGTTGGCTGGGCTCCCTGCCTGTGCCATTAAACCCCTTCAACTCATCCAGAACGCCGCAGCCCGTCTGGTGTTCAACCTTCCCAAGTTCTCTCACGTCACCCCGCTCCTCAGTTCTCTCCACTGGCTTCCAGTTGAAGCTCGCATCCGCTACAAGACCATGGTGCTTGCCTACGGAGCTGTGAGGGGAACGGCACCTCAGTACCTCCAGGCTCTGATCAGGCCCTACACCCAAACAAGGGCACTGCGTTCATCCACCTCTGGCCTGCTCGCCTCCCTACCACTGAGGAAGTACAGCTCCCGCCCAGCCCAGTCAAAACTGTTCGCTGCCCTGGCCCCCCAATGGTGGAACAAACTCCCTCACGACGCTAGGACAGCGGAGTCAATCACCACCTTCCGGAGACACCTGAAACCCCACCTCTTTAAGGAATACCTAGGATAGGATAAGTAATCCCTCTCACCCCCCCCCTTAAGATTTAGATGCACTATTGTTAAGTGACTGTTCCACTGGATGTCATAAGGTGAATGCACCAATTTGTAAGTCGCTCTGGATAAGAGCGTCTGCTAAATGACTTAAATGTAATGTAATGTAAATGTAATGATGACTGCTAGCTAAGATTTTTTTAATGTCCAATCAAAGCTACTGTAGATATAACGTGATTTGACATCATTTAATCTGTGACCAATGTCCTTGAGCCTTCTTGGATGGGCACTTCTAATGTAACTCTATATCAGCAACCAAGTGGCTTGATTTTTTGAGCTCTCCCCATCGACTTGGCGGTGACATAGTCCCCATGAGTGACAGAACACTGAGCCAATCACGGCACAACTAGAGAACATTACCAACTCCTACACTCCGTATTTTCCGCTGGTTGACCCACCACCACAGAAAGCACTGAGCTAGGCTGAAACACCTGCATTTTGAAGCTGCATTACTCAAGAAAGCCAAAAGAAGACCATGTTTGTATGCAGCTTTATTAACTCAAGCCCTGAATGACAGTTCGCCATTCAAATAATATACCTTTTTCTAAACTAATCCAATTTGTTAATAGTTGTATTTATTGCACCTGTTACTGATATGGTTCCTCCAGTTTATATCATTTAGTCTCATTAATCTGTCTTCCCTACCCTGTCAGTCATTCTGAATGCAGGTTATGGTGATGGAAAGGTCCAATTATTGTATATCCTCACTCTGGCTAAGCATTTAATAGTTTCCCTGTATTTTAGAAATGCTCTATTTGGAGAATAAATCACTTATCTCCTGGGTAATGCGGAATTTCCTGGTTAAGCCGTAGTTGTCATTCTAAATCATATAAAGCATATAAATATGTCTGGATTTGATTAGAGCTTTGATCGCCATGAAAATTCAAACCTGATGCTAAAGTACCTGAGCCAGATTAAAGACATTTATGAGCCAAAATCCAAAATATTCAGACACCTTCCCTTTTTCCATATTTTGTTTTCTTACTTGTTCTAAATATCGATTTAAAAAACAAACTCAATTTACACACAATACCCCATAATCACAAAGCGAAAACAGGTTTTAGAAATGTTTGCAAATGTATTCAAAATTAAAAAACAGATAGCGTATTTACATAAGCATTCCGACTCTTTGCTACGAGACTTGAAATTGAGCTTTGGTGCATCCTATGTCCATTGATCATCCTTGACATGTTTCAACAACTTTATTTGGAGTCCACATGTGGCCAGACGGAAGTCGCCCCTCAGAAAAAGGCAAATGACAGTCCACTTGGAGTTTTCCAAAAGCTACCTAAATGACTCTCAGACCATGAGAAACAAGACTCTCTGGTCTAATGAAAACAAGTTTGAACTCTTTGGCGTGAACGCCAAGAGTCACCTCTGGAGGATACCTGGCACCATCTCTACGGTGAAAGCACGGTGGTGGCAGCATCATGCTCTGGGGATGTTTTTCAGAGGCAGGGACTGGGAGACTAGTTAGGAGAGATCCTTGAGTAAAACCTGCTCCAGAGCGCTCAGGACCTCAGACTGGGTCGAAGGTTCACTTTGCAACAGGACAGCAGCCCTAAGCACACACCCAAGTCAATGTAAAAGTGGACCAAGGCGCAGCGAATGTAGAGTTCCACATACTTTAATAATAGTGAAACTTAACAAAACAAAACAATAAACAATAAACAAACAAACAGTGACTACAGAGGTGCAACGTGCACAAACACAGTAACATAAACAATATCCCATAACCCACAGGTGGAAAAATGCAACTTAAGTATGATCCCCAATTAGAGACAACGATTACCAGCTGCCTCTAATTGGGAATCATACACAAACACCAACATAGACAATAAACCTAGAACCCCACATAGAAATAATAAACTAGACTAAAACCCCTAGTAACGCTCTGACCTACTCTACCATAGAAAATACAGGCTTTCTAAGGTCAGGACGTGACAGTCCTTGAGTGGCCCAGCCAGAGCCCAGACTAAATGTGACATTTCAGATCATTTGTAATAAATTAGCAAAAAATGTTTTTTGCTTTGTCATTATGCGATATTGGACCCACTCCAATTCGCATACCGCCCAAACAGATGAGGAAAGAAAACAATTAAATCAATTTTAGCACAAGGCTGTAACCTTACAAAATGTGGAAAAAGTCAAGGGGTCTAAATACCTTCCTAAGGCACTGTATCTGTATTCCCAGTCATGTAAAATCCATAGATTAAGGAATAATTCATTTATTTTTCGTAGCTGTCTATTTACCACCACAAACTGGTGCTAGCACTAAGACTGCACTTAACGAGCTATATAGGGCCTTGATGACAACTTTGCACATTCTTGGCATTCTCTCAACCAGCTTCACGAGGTTGTCATCTGGAATGCATTTCATATAACAGGTGTGCCTTGTTAAAAGTTAATTTGTGGAATTTCTTTCCTTCTTAACACATTTGAGCAAATTAGTTGTGTTGTGGCAAGGTAGCGGTGGTATAGAAAAGATAGCCCTTTTCAACAGGACAATGACCCAACACAACTCCAGGCTATGTAAGGGCTATTTGACCAAGAAGGAGAGTGATGGCGTGCTGCATCAGATGACCTGCCCTCCACAATCAGCCGACCTCAACCCAATTGAGTTGGTTTGGGATGAGTTGGACCGCAGAGTGAAGGAAAAGCAGCCAACGCATGCTCAGCATATGTGGGAACTTCTTCAAGACTGTTCGAAAAGCATTCCTCATTTAGCTGGTTGAGAGAATGCCAAGAGTGTGCAAAGCTGTCATTGAGGCAAAGGGTGGCTACTTTGAAGAATCTAAAATAAAATAAAATATTTATTTAAACATTGTTTGGTTATTCCATATGTGTTACTTCATAGTTTTGATGTCTAAACTATTTTTCTACAATGTAGAAAATAGTGAGAGAAAAAAAACTTGAATTAGAAGGTGTATCCAAACATTTGACAGGTACTTTAAGTATTCAGACCCTATGCTATGAGACTGATGTTTCCACAACTTTATTGGAGTCCACTTGCGGTAAATTCAATTGGATATGTCAGACTGGGGCAAAGGTTCACCAACCAACAAGACAACGACCCTAAGCACACAGCCAAGACAACGCAGGAGTGGCTTCGGGACAAGTCTCTGAATGTCCTTGAGTGGTTTAGCCAGAGCCCGGACTTTAAACTGATCGATAATATCTGTTGAAACCTGAAAATAGCTGTGCAGCAACGCTCCTCATCCAACTTGACAGAGCTTGGGAGGATCTACAGAGAAGAATGGGAGAAACTCCCCAAATACAGGTGTGCCAAGCTTGTTGCTTCATACTCAAGAAGACTCAAGGCTGTCATTTCTGACAAAGGTCCTTCAAAAAAGTACTGCGTAAAGGGTCTGAATACTTATGTAAATGTGACCATTTCAATTTTTATAAATTTCTAAAAACCTGTTTTTGCTTTGACATTATAGGGTGTTGTGTGTCATTTTTAGAATAAGACTGTAAAGCAACAAAATGTCGAAAAAGTCAAAGGGTCTGAATACTTTCCGAAGGTACTGTATAGATAACTATGTTATTTTCAACTCCCTGTATGGGTCCTTCTATAAACCAGGGCAGCAGTTACAGCTGTTAATAAGTCATTGATAATAATGCAAATAAAAAAAGATAATGTCACTGCATCAACTTATAAGGGGGATCATAGCTATATTCAATACAATTCACAAGTTGGTTAAAAACCTCTGTTTAACCCTTTATCATGGTTGGTGTCTTGAAAGTTCCATACAAAATCGTGTGATATAAAACATTACTTTTCCGTCCTTGCATTTATGGCAGTATATGTTGTCATTATATAATATATATTAAGCATGAATCAGTTAGATTAGATATTAGTTACGCCATATTTTCATACATCATCATCTGATCCAGGTAGACATTTTCCGAATGACAGTGAGGTGACAAACAGCTGTTGTGATAGCACATGCAATGCAACAACAGCCCAAGTGCTGGAAAAAAGGTGTTGACAATGAAGGTCCAGAATATTCCGTTACGCAGGTAAAGACAGTTGTGCCTGGATCCACATTGGATCTACTATCCCTAGCAAATGAATGTTGATCATCTGTTGTTGTCTACTCAATTTACATATTACATAGCCTAGTGGGCTTCTTCATAATATGATTGGGTAATGAAATAACATGACAAACACATTTTGGTAACCATGTTACACCTGCAATTTTAAACAACACATTATCAAAGCTTATTGTGAAATAGAAACAAATGACTTATTCAAAATTTGTGACTGGCACACGAAGAAGGACACTTTTGTGTGTATTACACGATTTTCATTACAATGCATTTTGTGTGCATTACACAATGTTCTTTTTTTTATAATGCATTTGTGTACATTACACAAATTCCAATTTGTTGTGGCTAACATTAGCAAGACTAGCTAGTTGGCTAATGTTAGCTAGGCTTGGGGTTAACATTAGGGTTAGGGGTTACGGTTCAGGCTAGGGCTAGTTAAAGGGTTAGGTTTAGGAGTTAGATGAAAGGATTAAGGTTAGAGGAAGGGTTAGCTAACATGCTAAGTAGTCGCAATGTTGCTAAAAAGTAGAGTAAGTTGTTGCAAAGTAGCTAATTAAGTTAGCGAAAATGTGAACGTTTTTCATGATAAGATTCAAATAGACAACCTTTGGGTTGCTAGACATTCGCGTCATACTCCTACCCATCCTCCCCGACCAGCCTCACTTTCATCATGTCATCAAATGTTTGCTTCTATCTTGGCTTCCATACAAATCCATCTGTTAAAAATGGAACCAAGTTTTTGGTCACTTTCTCATTAGGAAAACAGTGATGGTGATATTCAAATGGTGAGATTAATGCTACTGCTGTTCATGGATTTATTACATGTGTCTGTGTCGGACACATAGGGCACAGAAACAATTACCAAGCATGCATCCAAACTATTTAGTCCACATTATTCTCAATTTTGTTTATGTAATAATAATTTCAATATGAATGCATTGGCAAGCCCCCCCCCCCCCAAAAGTATAATTTTTCTTAAAGTGGTAACGGCCTTGTCATGCAGGTGAAAGAGGACCCAAAAGCGACTTAATAATAATAATAATAATAATATATGCCATTTAGCAGACGCTTTTATCCAAAGCGACTTACAGTCATGTGTGCATACATTCTACGTATGGGTGGTCCCGGGGATCGAACCCACTACCCTGGCGTTACAAGCGCCATGCTCTACCAACTGAGCTACAGGAGGACCAGAAACAGAGTTTATTCAAGTCCAAACAGGGAATAACTGAAATCCTCTAGTCTGTAGAGGGGGAATAACAGGAGAAGCGGCCACAGACTGCAGGTCGCTTCGGGTAAGCGCAGGCCGTAGCTGACAGAGACACCTGCTCACACGCAGCATCTGATGAAGGCAAAAACACGACAGGACAGGGCGATACACAATCACAGCACGGTGAATTCTAAACAAGGAACCGACAGGACAGGAACGGAACACAAAGGAATAAATAGGGACTCCAATCAGGGGAAAGGATCGGGAACAGGTGTGGGAAGACTAAATGATGATTAGGGGAATAGGAACAGCTGGGAGCAGGAACGGAACGATAGAGAGAAGAGAGAGCGAGAGAGTGAGAGAGGGAGGGGGAGAGAGAGGGATAGAAAGAGGGAAAGAACCAAATAAGACCAGCAGAGGGAAACGAATAGAATGGGGAGCACAGGGACAAGACATGATAATAAATGACAAACATGACAGGCCTAGTTTTTATTTTATTTATTTACTTTTGTATGGTTTTTGGGGAGAGGGGGGGGGGTTCTATATTACACTCTACATGTACAATTATATAAATTATACAATTGTATAACATTGAGGTCCTTAAAAATTACAATTAAGCGCTTGAAAAGTTCCTGAAAATCCTTGAATTTGACTTGACAATGTCTGTATGAACCCTGCTTAAGAATGAGTTATGGGCCAATTTGCATATATTATAATTATGGATCAATTTGCATATATTCACTTGTATTCCTCTAAATACACGTGTGGAACTGCATGAACCTCCTTTTTTATTTTGTTTCAAACCATTTTGAAATGTTGATCTTAATGTCACACGTTGGCCCATTTGTTTTTAGAAAGACCCATATATGCTATTTTTACTCTTTGTTTTTATTTCTTATTCACTGTCTCACTATTTCCATTTTTCTATTTATTTTTTATTTTATCTTTAACTCTGCATTGTTTGAAATGGACCCGTAAGTAAACATTTCACTGTTTGTCTACACCTGTTGTCTACGAAGCATGTGACAAATAAAATGGTATTTTATTTTAAAGGTGTCTAGTCCTATATCCTGCTTGGTCACGTTTCCCCGCTTGGCCTACATCGACATGGCGACCCCAATCAGGGGTGACCATTGTGGTCAACACTGTCTCACCCATCTCGTATCCCTCTGGGACAACATTCTGACCTCACTCTGAAACCTGGAGACCACACACCAGCCACCAGCCCTATGGACGAAGGGAACGGGAGAAGACAGCAAGCCAGATGGTATGAAGTCAAAAGTGTAATTTCCTTCTCAGTACTGACCCTCTGACTCTGCTGCATGCAATATTACAGTAGGGCAAGCGGGTCTATGGATCTCATATTGTGTAAAGGAAAAACAAGGCTGTAAAACCAATTAACACAATTTGAGCCTTATGCCCTCATTTGTGTTACTTTCTCAAGTGTGTGTTTGTGTGTGTGTATGTGCACGCATGTGTAAATGTCAGTCTCAAAAGTGCTCAAAAACTTTGGTTGAGATTTCAAGAAGGGTCTACAATCCTACTTAAAAGTTCTGATGGTTTCAAAAATGTGGAGTTGAGGTTTTAAAATATTGCAAAATATCCCTGAGCCTAACACTCTGAGAAGCTACCCAGATAGGTAAGCTACAATACGGAGACATGTCAAGGAACTGAAACAATTATAGTATTTAAAAATACACTTGATCTCTACTTCTAACTGTGCACGATCTTGACAGATAATTTTGATCAAGTCTTTGCAAAGATGACATGTGGAATCACAGGGGGTGAAAATGTTCTGTTGAATGCCATCAATTCATCACTTTATTTGACAGGCACTATAATACACAGGCAAACACTTCAAGTAGAACGTTTGACGAGAGAGCTGGAATTCAATAGATTCATTAGATGAACCATACTTGGAAAGAATGGATTTCCATTTATGGAAGATGAGAGAAAAACACGCCTGTGGGAGCATTCGTCCACCCATTCTACTGTATTTCAGTGAAACAAAAGTTATTTAAGAGTAAAAAAGTATTGTTTTTAACCTGACATTTTCTACAGCAATTAATTCTGTTGATTTTATACTTATCCATCTCAACCAAAATTCTAAATGAAAGATTAGGACGAAATCAATTCAAACTTTATTTCAAGCTATTTTAATGTTTGATTTGAATTAGACCTATTCTTTAACTTAGATGTTGTCATTGAGATGTGAATCCAACATATCAATTAATAATGTAAAGACAAACTGGAATTAAAGCTAGACTAAGTCAATGGCACAGATGGAACTATCAATGTAGAAGATAAATCTACTTTAAATGTGTAATGACTCTCCTCTTCGTCTGATGAGGAATAGGAATCATCGGACCAACACGCAGCGTGGTAAGTGCTCATTGTAAATTTAATTTAATAAACTGAACACTGTATGACAAAAAACAGAGTGAATGACACGAAACAGTCCTGTAAGGTGAAAAAAACAAACAGGAAACAACTACCCACCAACACAGGTGGGAACAGGCTACCTAAGTATGGTTCCCAATCGGAGACAACGATAGACAGCTGCCTCTGATTGGGAACCATACCAGGCCAAACACAGAAATACAAAACATAGAACAAAAACATAGAATTGCCCACCCCAACTCACGCCCTGACCGAACCAAAAATAGAGACATAAAAAAAGGTACTAAGCTCAGAACGTGACAAAATGTTGATATTTGTTTGCGTTGACGACCAAACACAATCCAACATCACCTTTGACATACAATAAAGAGCCTTGTTAGAGTCGTGTGTATAGGTGGCAGGGAGTGTAATGGAGTTATTTAATAATAAACTAAACATACTCCAAACACTAAATGTAACAATTAACAAAGTGGGTACGAAGACCTAGTCGCGCACCAATACAAAAACAACACAACACTGAATAACAAACAATCTCTGACAAAGACATGAGGGGGAACAGAGGGTTAAATACACAGCATGTAATGAATGAGATTGAAACCAGGTGTGTAGGAAGACAAGACAAAACCAATGGAAAATGAAAAATTGATCAATGATGGCTAGAAGACCGGTGACGTCGATCGCCGAGCACCGCCCGAACAAGGAGAGGCTTCAATTTCGGCAGAAGTCGTGACAAGCCTATTAACTTGTCAACATGTTAACAAATTATATGTTGGATTCACTTCTTCAACTCAAACAAAAATACAAGTTAAAGAATGGGATTAAGCCTGTGGCTCAGATGGAACTATACAAGCAGTAGATAGATCTCCTTCAAATGTTGATATTTGGTTGCACAACCAAACACAACTTTTGTAATACAGTAAATAGCGCAAAGTTCAGGCTATTTTACAACCTAATGTAACATTCAATCTTTAAATGAGTAACACATCCATGGCCACATTTTGAGGTTACTGTAACTATACACTTCTTCTTATGTAATCATATAAAGTGTGTATGTTCAAGATAGCATGCATAAATTGTCACAAGTCCTCGTACGGCATTGATCACTTGCTCAATGTATTTTCTAATGTAATCTGAACTGCAATCCAGGTCATTTGGTTTTGCTTTTAGAAGTAGCACAATGATAACACAACCTGTTGCATAAATGAACAAATGATTTGACATTGTATTTCCATTTGAACTTTGTTGAGCTTTTAAATAGTTGAAAGTGCAGTGATGGACGTTATGGGTGACAACTAAACCAAATATCAGACATTGTTTTTCCATTGGAATATGATTGTGCTTTTAGATGGTTGAAAGCCGCATTGGAAATTCAACTAGCTTTTGGCTTTATTTTGGAGTGGGAGAATATCAGCTGTAATCTCATGGGGTGCCCCACTGTTTCTCTTTCTGCTGGATTCCCCCTATTCATATAGAGATGATTGGAAACATTGGTCTCTATAATATGTGCTTAAGTCCTAGAAATTGTGATATATGAACACTATAGGGCACGAAGTATGGTATATACTGTATACTGTATTATTTACTATGAGGCCTACAGGTATTTCCATTTTTCTCTGCTCTTTCTAGACAAGTTGAAAGTGGTTTTCTCAATTCAATATAACTTTTATTTTAATTGTGAAATTGCCTGTTTACGTATCTGTCACGACTTCTGCCGAAGTCGTTGCCTCTCCTTGTTCGTGCGGTGCTCGCCGGTCGACGTCACCGGTCTTCTAGCCATCATCGATCCATTTTTCATTTTCCATTGGTTTTGTCTTGTCTTCCCACACACCTGTTTTCAATCCCATCCATTTACCGGTTGTGTATTTAACCCTCTGTTTCCCCTCATGTCTTTGTCAGAGATTGTTTATTGTTTAGTTGTATAGGTGCGCAACGGGTCCTTGTACCCATATTTGTTTATATTCATTTTTCTTATTAGTTTTATGGAGCATGTTACTTGGACATTTATTAAAAGACTCCATTTTACACTCTGTTTAACTCTCCTGCGCCTGACTTCCCTGCCACCTATACACCCGTCTCAGACAGTATGCTAGTGTCTATACATTTTAAATCGCAATTTCCAAAAATCCTATCAATTGTATAACCATACTCACATAATCCTATTGATAACTGCATTCATTGTGGACAGTTTATCCAGCAGATTTAGATGTTTTACTTCCTTTATACAGTATAAATTATTTAATGAAAAGTTCAGACCGAACGGTTGAAAACTAAACCCTGATACCTACAATATAATGTATCATGTATAATTAGTGAAACACCGCGAACAACCCATACAGCATTAATGGCATAGCTTTAAAACAAGAACTGGAATTGTACACTCTCCTTTGGAAGTGTCTGTTAGTTACTTCTTGTACAATTAATCCCTCCCTCCCTCCACTTTCCACACCTTTGGAGACAGGGAGACAGCTTAACCTGCTGCAATCTGCAGAATTCATGGGCCGTGGATAAGAACCAGACAGCTGGCCGATTTTCTCCTCCTAAAAGACTCTTCAAAACTTCACAAGGAGTGTTATTAAATTAAAAAGATAAACGGGGGACTTTTTACTCATAACAAAGACTCACCTCATCCTCCTCTTTTTTTCCATTCTTAAACTACAAACTGTGTCTGGAGTGCCTAAATATAGCACTCCATTTTGTCATGTTCAGCATTCTTCGGGGACGTTGAAGCTAGCTAGCCCCAGATTTAGTAACAGTGGCATTTATAGCTTTAGAGAAAGAAGAATGAGGATAAATCATCTGGTGATGGCTTTGGCCAGGGTTCAATCATCAGTAGCATGCCAGAAATATTACCACTGCCTTTCAGTTTGATGGGAAAGCTATGCAATTTGGAAGGTACAAATAAAGTCTTAAAATCAATGTTGAAAAGGGTATATAGTATTAGCTAGCTTAGGTATGTTCCTAGGAGAGAAAACAAGTACGTAACTTACCAAATTGTGTAGGGAAATTTACAAAGTTTCTAGAATGAATGGAAAACCTAAACCACACTTACTTATAGTACACTTTTATTTTATACACTACATGACCAAAAGTATGTGGAAACCTGATCATCAAACATTCAAAAATCATGGGCATTAATATGACGTTGGTCCCCCCCCCCCCTGATGTTGAGCGAATAGGCCTGGCTCGCAGTCTGCGTTCCAATTCATCTCAAAGGTGTTCGATGGGGTTGAGGTCCACTCCAGCCAACGCTTGGCATTGAACATAGTGATCTTACACTTGTGTGCGGCTGCTCGGCCATGGAAACTAATTTCATGAAGCACCTGACGAACAGTTCTTGTGTTGACGTTGCTTCCGGAGGCAGTTTGGAACTCAGTGTGTGCTGCAACCGAGGATAGGCAATTTTTACGCCCTACGCGCTTCAGCACTCGGCGGTCTCGTTCTGTGAACTTGTGTGGCCTACCACTTCGCGGCTGAGCCGTTGTTGTTCCTAGACATTTCCACTTCACAATAACAGCACTTACAGTTGACCGGGGCAGCTCGAGAAGGGCAGAAATTTGACAAACTGACTTGTTGGAAAGGTGGCATCCTATGACGGTGCCACGTTGAAAGTCACTGACCTCTTCAGTTCTACCGCCAAAGTTAGTCTATGGAGATTGCATGGCTGTGTGCTCGATTTTATACACCTGTCAGCAATGGGTGTTGCTGAAATAGCCGAATCCACAAATGTGTCGGTGTCCACATACTTTTTAAAATATATTGTGTATCCCTCAAATATCCAACTAAATGGTGGCCAACATTGAGAGAGAGAGGTGTACTCCATTTGTGTTTTGACACTCAGCTGGGATTGCAATGTTTGAATATGATGATATTGATAACAACCTATTGACTGGAATCAAAATGGTATTAACCCCAATACTGCTCCCAATGCACTTGAACTCAGCGACGTCGAGAATCCTATTACTTTATTTTTCACATAAACCGCAAGAGAATCTGCAGAAACATGTACAGTACCTGTAGTCAAGTCAATAGTTCAATGAGTCATTTGGTTTTCTTTTATTCTTTGATCTGCTCCTTTAGGGTTTTGTGTTTTTCCACACTTCCTACAAAACCCATTCCAATTGACAATAAAATGCTTGGATCGGTGATGCCTTTGTTCTAGTCTTTCCCTTTCTCCTTGAATTTCCCCTGGACGTCATAACGCGAGTGATTGACATCTGTAACGGATTAGAGAGGGAGGTTGAAACTCTCTTGAGATATCATTATAAACTATGAAAGCTGGTATACTCTTCAAAACGTTTAGGTTGAATTCACATTCATGCTGCTTGAAACAATGGGGAGCCCCACAGAGCTGTGTTGTATTCCCAAAACAAATCAGAGCATGTCTATCAATTTCAAAATATTAAAGTTGGGAACCCCATAACTCAGTGCATCTGATGCATCTAACCAATACATGGAATCATAGATTGATTTACTCAATATGAACTCCTAAGAATAACCAAAAAGGTTGTGAGATGGACCATTTTAATGATTTAAAAAAGTGTAGGCCCAGTGTGGCCCAGTGTGTCCTGGGCCTGAATGTGTATTATTTGTCCCAACTGGAAGACATAATGTGCTGCATATATGAATTAAGTTTAAAAAAAGTTCAGCTCTGCTTTTTAACAAGGTAACTTGTTAAACCAGCCTATTCTATTCTAGAGATCCAGAACAATTTCCTGTTTCCATTACTCGGTGACATAAATGAACCAGGGGAGCTATTATGGTGGGCTGTACTGCACTTTGGAGCCGTTTAGAGTTCTGCTTGATCAATTCTGTCACAAACAGTGAGGTGATTAAGAATTCCATATTCCTGTGGACCTACTGAGAGAATACAAACAATGTAAGTTGTGTGTTTCAGTTGGGTTATTCCAAACGATACCACTGGGAATTCCCAGCCATGCACCACAACAGTCAAATGCTTAGAAGTCATTAAATTTTTGGGAGGCAGTCGAAAGCTCAGGTCTTGACATAAAAATACAAATCCATCCAGCCGAGGCGTTGGATTGGGGGTGTGTGGGATGCTTCAGTGTTTGTTGTTGTCAGTCATGCTTTCCATCATGACATTCACTTGAGGACTCACTTTCTTTATTGGAGATTCTCAATCTGCTTCAAAAAACTTTTGTAAACTACATACTGTTGCTGGGTGAAAATGTTCGAGCTGGGGGTTTTGTCTTCGAAATTACAGTCAGTCATTGAATGAATACATTACAACATCTCCCATCTGTTGTTCTACTTGCCTTGCTGGAAGGGTTGAATGTTAGTCAGGCCGAAGCTGCTTCCTCAAAGAGAGAAAGAGAGTGAGAGGGAGAGGGAGAGATCGTGCCTTGGGATCAAATCGTTAATCTCTGGTGACTGGCTTGTGTAACACAACAAATCTCTCTCTTGTTAAAACATTTGAACCAGCTTCAGGCCAGCGACTTTGGTGCTTCTGCTACATTCTTTATTTTCTGGAACCATTTATTGTGCCGAGGACAACAAGTGGCAATTTTACAGTCAGACCCTCCACATCACCCAGAAGTGCGACCACCGCATCAAGAACCCCTACGTCATCCACAAGTGCAACCACCGCCGCCACAGGTGCAGCGAGACAATCTACATCAGGGATGGGAAACTTTGATGTTGGTGGGGGCCACAAAAACATCTAAACTGATCATGAGAGGCCATAGTTGCCTGTGGGTCTGCATATCCACGTAAAAAAAACTTTACAGCAAATTTCTTGCAATTCTGCACATTTTGCCATCGAGTGGAAATAAATGTTTGCAGTTTTTATTCAATTTGAATTAAGATGTTTCTATAGAAGATGTTTTTTTTTGTCACATACACCGAGTAGGTGCAGTGAAATATGTTGTTTTACAAGGTAGGCCATAGTAGTACGGCGCCCCTGGAGCAAAGGCTACCTGCCGCCTGGCTAACAAGATCAAGAAACAAAATCAAATCAAATGGGCCTCATGGATGGTAATTCGACCATGGTAATTGACTGACTATCAGTGACTGACACAACAAGAGATAAATTGCTGATGCACAACCACATTTTCGAAATTGCACCTTGTGCCTTCTACTATTCTAACACGCAACAGTAATTTGAGACACCGACAGAATGGATCAACAGTTCAACATTCACCTTTTGCTATTATTCTGACATTCAACGCACACAATTTGATGCATAAGTTGGATATTCAACGTATGCAACACACATAATGCACTGCAACTGCCTCCGCAACACATTGCTGCAAGGCAAACACAGCGTTGCATTCGCGCAAAACTGAAATCGCGAACCTCCCCATTTAACCATAGCAAGGTGACTGGGAATATGGCCGAATACAAACAATGGAGTTATTCCCTCTATAAGGCAATCAAACAGGCACAACGTTGGTACCGAGAAAAAGTGGAGTCGCATTTCAATGGCACAGGCATGAGACGTATGTGGCGTATGTGGCAGGGTCTACAGACAATCACGGACTACAAAGGGAAAACTAGCCACGTTGCGGACACCGACATCTTGCTACCAAGGACTGTGGGCTCTCCTTTTCCGTGGCCGACATGAGTAGGACATTTAACACTCGCAAGGCTGCCGGCCCAGACGGCATCCCTAGCTGTGTCCTCAGATCATATGCAGACCAGCTGGCTGGAGTGTTTATGGACATATTCAATCCCTCCCCATTCCAGTGTGCTGTCCCAACATTCTTCAAGATGGCCACTATTGTTCCTAATATGCCATTTAGCAGACGCTATTATCCAAAGCGACTTACAGTCATGTGTGCATACATTCTACGTATGGGTGGTCCCAGGAATCGAACCCACTACCCTGGCGTTACAAGCGCCATGCTCTACCAAATGAGCTACAGAAGGACCACGATGAGTAGATCCACAGAATAGTACTCTCCAAGCTCATTATTAAGCTTAAGGGCCTGGGTCTGAATGCTGCCTTGTGCAACTGGGTCCTGGACTTCCTGACGTGCCGCCCCAAGGTGGTGAAGGTAGGAAACAACACCTCCACTTCGCAGATCCTCAACACTGGGGCCCCACATGGGTGCGTGCTAAGCCCCCTCCTGTACTCCCTGTTCACCCATGACTGCGTGGCCATTGACGCCTCAACTCAATCATCAAGTTTGCAGACGACACAACAGTAGTAGGCCTGATTGCAACAATGACGAGACAGCCTACAGGGAGGAGGTGAGGGCTCTAGGTGTGTGGTGTGGGGAAAATAACCTCTCACTCTATGTCAACTAAACAAAGGAGCTGATCATGACTTCAGGAAACAGCAGAGGGAGCACCCCCTATCCACATCGAACTGGACCACAGTGGAGAAGGTGGAAGTTTCAAGTTCGTCTGCGTACACATCACGGACAAACTGAAATGGTCCACCCACACAGACAGAGTGGTGAAGAAGGCACAACAGCACCTCTTGAACCTCAGGAGGCTGAAGAAATTTGGCTTGGCACATACAATCCTCAGAAACCTTTACGGATTGACAATTGAGAGCATCCTGTCGGGCTGTATCACCGCCTGGTACGGCAACTGCTCCGCCCACAACCCTAAGGCTCTCCAGAGGGTAGTGAGGTCTGCCCAACGCAGCACCGGGGGAAAATTACCTGCGATCCAGGACACCTACAGCACCTGATATCACAGAAAGGCCAAAAAGATAATCAAGGACAACAACCACCAGAGCCACTGCCTGTTCACCCGCTATCACCCAGAAGGCAAGGTCAGTACACGTGGATCACAGCTGGGACCAAGAGAATGAATAACAGCTTGTATCTCAAGGTCATCAATCAGACTGTTAAATAGCCAACACTAGCACATTAGAGGCTGTTGCGCTATATACATAGACTGGAAATCACTGGCCACTTTAATAATGGAACACTAGTAACTTTAATAATGTTTACATATTTTGCATTACTCATCTCATATGTATATACTGTATTCTATTCTACTGTATCTTAGACTATGCTGCTCTTCCAAATATATAAAGTTATTTATAAAGTCGGAAGTTTACACACAACTTAGCCAAATACATTTAAACTAAATTTTTCATAATTCCTGACATTTAATCATGGTAAAAAGTTGCTGTCTTAGGTCCATTAGGATCACCACCTTGTTTTAAGATTGTGAAATGTCAGAATAATAGTAAAGAGAATTATTTATTTCAGCTTTTATTTCTTTCATCTCCTTCCAAGTGGGTCAGAAGTTTACATACACTCAATTAGTATTTGGTAGCAATGCCTTTTAAATGGTTTAACTTGGGTCAAACATTTCGGGTAGAATTCCACAAGCTTCCCACAATAATTTGGGTGAATTTTGGCCCATTCCTCCTGACAGAGCTGGTGTAACAGAGTCAGGTTTGTAGGCCTCCTTGCTCGCACACGCTTTTTCAGTTCTGCCCAAATACAGAATGTATAGGATTGAGGTCAGGGCTTTGTGATGGCCACTAAAATGCTTCTATATATCCACATAATTTTCCTGCCTCATGATGCCATCTATTTTGGGAAGTGCACCTGTCCATCCTGCAGCAAACCACCCCCACAACATGATGCTGCAATCCCGTGATTCACAGTTGGGATGGTGTTCTTTTGTTTGCAAGCCTCCCCCTTTTTCCTCCAAACATAACGATGGTCATTATGGCCAAACAGTTCTATTTTTGTTTCATCAGCCCAGAGGATATTTCTCCAAATAGTACGATCTTTGACCCTGTGTGCAGTTGCAAACCGCAGTCTGTTTTTTTAATGGCGGTTTTGTAGCAGTTGCTTCTTCCTTGCTGAGCGGCCTTTCAGGTTATGTCGATAGAGGACTTGTTTTACTGTGGATGCAGATACTTTTGTACCTGTTTCCTCCAGCATCTTCACAGGGTCCTTTGCTGTTGTTCTGGGATTGATTTGCACTTTTTGCACCAAAGTACGTTCATCTCTAGGAGACAGAACGCATCTCCTTCCTGAGCGGTATTATGGCTGCGTGGTCTCGTGGTGTTTATACTTGCGTACTATTGTTTACACAGATGAACATGGTACCCCATGGTACCTTCAGGCGTTTGGAAATTGATCCCTTCTGGAGGTCTACAATTTCTTTCTGAGGTTTTGGCGGAATTCTTTTGATTTTCACCTGATGTCAAGCAGAGAGGCACTGAGTTTGAAGGTAGGGCTTGAAATACATCCACAGTAACACCTCCAATATACTCAAATGATGTCAATTAGCCTATTAGAAGTTTCTACAGCTATGACATAATTTTCTGGAATTTTCCAAGCTATTTAAAGGCAGAGTCAACTTTGTAAAATTCTGACCCACTGGAATTGTGATACAGTGAATTATAAGTGAAATAATCTGTCTGTAAATAATTGTTGGAAAAATTACTTTTGTCATGCACAAAGTAGATGTCCTAACTGACTTCCCAAAACTATAGTTTGTTAACAAGACATTTGTGGATTGGTTGAAAAATGAGTTTTAATGACTCCAACCTAAGTGTATGTAAACTTCTGACTTCAACTGTATATATATTTTTTATTCCATTCCTTTACTTAGATTTGTGTGTATTGTTATGAAATTGATAGATATTACTTGTGAGAATTTACTGCTCTGTTGGAGCTAGAAACACAAGCATTTCGCTACACCAATAACATCTGCCAAACACGTGAATCTGACCAACAAAATTTGATTTGATTTTATATTCATGTATTTCTGGTGTAGCAAAACACAATGATACTGTCAGTGTGAATGATGCGTTACAAATATGCTACTGCGGTTATGTTTACTGTTCTTTATCTGCATGCACGCATGCGCGTGCACAAACACACATACACAAGCACTTTCTGGAGAATTTGGACATCTTGGGACAATAATCCTCTCCATCAGCCCACTGAGAAGATGAGCTGGGCTCGGTGGATTTGTAAGGTTTTCATTGTAGACATCTTTCCAGCCACCTGGTTTCGCCTCCTGGGTTTATCCTACAAGGCTGGCCAAAGAGTGACGATTCCTCTCCTTGTAGAAGACATGGTAATCTACACTAGCAGTAAGTCATTTGGTGAGGGGAAGTGGATGCCAAAGGGTAACATGTTCATGCACCATTTAAAGCCTCCTGAAAGTGGCATCCCACCGATAAATGTACATGTATCATGGTGTATCAGATGTGAACGTAGAAACATTGAGTGTCCATATTTGTGAGGGGATGATCCCTGGTAGAGAGCCATCTCCTGTATGTTGAGCGCCATAAGAATGTGACACAATCCTGGCTTAACCAGTCTCCAAACCTGCCAGAGCCAGTCTCCCATCTGACTCAACTGTTCTTCATCATCGTCTGTCATAGCACATCATCCCCATGTCACTGTTGGCCCTGTACAAGGACAAACACTGCAGGCCAGGCCCACAGACAATAAATCTGCTGCTCCTTCCAGATCCTATAACACTCATGTCAGTCAGTGAGAGGCGAAAGGTTACCTCCTTCCAAAATTAACAAACATAAACAAACAATGCCCGCGATTACAAAAGCAAGTGGACAGTCAACCTACATAGATTCTACATCAAAGAAGCCCTCCTCTATATCAAACAGTTGGAAGAGAAAACAAATGATACGTTTTATGATCATCTGTAGACCAGAGTAGGGGTGGGGCTCAATGGATTAGGCTCCCTGTTGGACTGGCTTACTCAGTGATGCCCCCGAGTCATTCTGCATGCTGACTTTCACCAGAGACCTCTGATGGGGCCAGTAACATGAGAGGACTCATCCAGCCAAACCCCAGAGGGGACTTAAAATCTGAGAACCAGCCAGATGCGCCCCTACGGACACACTGCCTTTACAACCATTGTGAAAGAGCAAAAGGCTTAAATCCAATCTGGGTAGGTCCGCTGGAGCCCGCAAGTGGGTCTGGGCTTTATAAGGATAGGGCATGAATGTGGCTACAAGTATTCATCCGTAATGCCTGTTTTTTCTATTAACGTCGACCTCTGATCTGAAAGGGCAGCTGTGGAGGTCTGCTTCAGTAAGTCAAAAACCAAGACAAAATATTTGGCTTACTGTGACAGAGTCGGTGGATATATCTTTATTCCCTCAATTGCTCACTGCCAAGAGCAGTTGTTATAAAACATATTAAATAGGCATAGAAGTCTGAAATGAAGCTTTGAGTAAGACAACGTTGACTGCAATAATGTGCCGAATCATGTCTGTCGTGTATTCTACAATGTTGCAACAAGTCAGAGGAGAATTACAACAGAAGGAGAAAAATAAAATCAAATAGCAAATGGTAGCTTAGGCTCTTACTAAATTAAAATGTTTTAACGTTTCACTTAAAGCACTGATTGAAGTTGTTTTCAATAAAGCTATTCGCAGCTGCTGTGGTAAATAGGAGCTAAATAAATCCAGAAGGTTCCGTATTTAGAGGTACAGTATGGTCCTCTGCTGGTCAATCTCTTAGCAGCAGGTGGTCTTAGCCTGTTTACATTTGTCAGCATGAAGCGAGTCTGCTGCAGACAGCTAGATATGGATTCAAATGGTCTTCCTCAGCCCCCCCCAAAATGTATAAACTAAAGTGTGTTTAATTGTCAGATAAACACGTTTTCATTTGTTTTTCAAATCATTTGAAAAGGGAACCCATTCGGAAACATGAGACAGGATAGAAATATAAGTCCCACAAGATGAGAGGAACAATCCACTTCAAAACGGGGTATCCGATTGAGATGTTCCATGCTTTGCGGTATTTGAGAGGGCAATACATTTTCTAAGGTGGAGATGAACGTGATACTTCCTCACAAGCCCTTATGAAAACAGTGTGTGTTTGGCAGAGCTCTCTACTCCATCATATGGCTTTTGGTAGTTTATGTGTAATATGTCCGTATGGCTTTGAGAAGATTGATATTGTCTGCACCAAGTGTGTTTTTATATATCTGTGACACCTGAGGATCCAGACGGAGGGCAGGAGCCCAGAGTTTACTCACTCACACAGGGCTAATCTCCTCAGCCAATCACCCTCTATCCTGGGATTTCTGGGTAATTATGTTTGTGTCTGGTCTCTTTTCCTCTTCCTGCGAAAACAGAGTCAATCCAGACCCGGAAGGATTGAACGTAGCAGACAGGACCAGGCATCTGAGGGAAACACGGAAAACAAGGCACGAACCATAGAAATACTGTCTTGTTCCCTGCCTTTTTGTTGTTGTTGTCTCATTCTCTATCCGGCATGCAGGCACACAAAGATACAGGCACAAGAAGATGCAGGCACACAAAGATACAGGCACAAGAAGATGCAGGCACACAAAGATACAGGCACAAGAAGATGCAGGCACACAAAGATACAGGCACAAGAAGATGCAGGCACACAAAGATACAGGCACAAGAAGATGCAGGCACACAAAGATACAGGCACAAGAAGATGCAGGCACACAAAGATACAGGCACAAGAAGATGCAGGCACACAAAGATACAGGCACAAGAAGATGCTGGCACACAAAGATACAGGCACAAGAAGATGCAGGCACACAAAGATACAGGCACAAGAAGATGCAGGCACACAAAGATACAGGCACAAGAAGATGCAGGCACACAAAGATGTGTGCACGCACGCACACATGCACACACACCACATGCACACACACCAAACATCTCGACACACGTATTTTCACTTTTCATTGTGGAAATAATTATTTTGGAGCAAAAATGGGAGCATGCCACTCTCGTTGTCTCTTTCACGCCTTTTTTAAAAATCTTCCGTATCAATGGCTTCCATTACATGCTGCTCCTTCATGCTTTGTTCTTTCCTGCTCTGGTCCTTGCAGTTGTCATTACTTTGCTTCATGTCACGGGTCCCCATCATGGTTTTAAAGGCCTGCTGGGCCATGCCAACTGTGCCAGGTTGGTACCACATCAAATCCCCTTCGTCTGTGGGCATCAGGCGTCATCCTGCACCTCGGCCATCACAGCCGCTATGCAGTGCCAATGGGCACCTCAATGTGGCACAGCCCTGTTTTATTGTCAGTGTAAGGCAGCTATGCCTATTATATTATACATGGTGCATGGGATTGGTTATGCAAGCTTTGGAAACATCTCATTGCTTCCAATTCCGTGAGCTCTCTTCCTGTTTGAGTTTGTCTTAATGAATGAAAGGGGATAGTGCCTTGGTGTTTGTTTATTCATCACTCACTGCTGAAATATACAGCTGTTTCTTTGAGACTCTATGGCCTCATGTTAAAGCCTATCCACTGCACCATTTGGAAAAGAATGTAAACATTGGGGTAAAGGAGTGTTAATATATTGTTATATTACGATGTGGTGCTGGGGCTCGCCAAGCTTGTTGTGAGGCGGCTGTGCTTCCCTATTTGATACACATCATTCGTTTGAAACTTCAGACTGATGTTAATGTTTCTCTGTTATGCTACAGTATCACTGGGGAATATAGCTCGCCGGGAAAATGTGGACAGATGCAGTGGTAGTGGACGTTTCAATGATATTTTAGCCATTTAGCACAAACACTTATACAGACAATGTTGCCTTTCCTGCAGTCACGGACCAAAAGCGCCTCATGGGTGGAATGTTATTCACATTTTATTATTTATTAATAAAGGTTGTTTTTTTTACGTATGAAAATGTGATGTTTCTATGTCAAACAGTTGTGTTTATACTTCAGTCATCTGTGAAGTATATAATATGTCATATTGGGATGCGAACTCAAAATTGAATACATTTCAACTCTGTTTCTGACATGGTACCGGTTTTTATTGTATCTTTATTGTCTGACCATGTGTGTGAGTTGTGTACTTTTGTTTCAAAGTAGATTTGTTTGAGACTCCCAAGAATCACTCTGTGTGGCCCTGATTTAGCCAACTGCAGTAAAAGGTTAAAGGAGCAATTAGGCTTAAGTGCCTTGCTCAAGAGCACATCAATAGTTTTTTTTTACCTAGTCGGCGCAAGTATTTTTACCGGGGATCTTTTGGTTACCCAACACTCTAAACTACTAGGCTAAACCACTCTTAACCGCCGCTACCTGCCAGCTTGTATGAAAAATTAAGATAAGCTGTATTTTTCCAGATGCTAGCACATTCTATTGTACTGCTGCCTTTTTTTCCAGACATTTACAGACCGGTGCTGGAGCCGGGAGCTCTGAGGAACTGACATTTAGGAGATTAATTAAGAAACATGTATCTAACTGGCTTCGACACTCGTATCCTGTCTAGGAAAGAATACTGTGTTGCTGTACCATGTCAGTAAATGCTTTTGGAGTCACTAAATGATTTTAGCTTCAGTAAAATGCCAAAAAACTGGTGGTTTTTCAAGGAGATAAATGTTGAGTCAACATCACTGAATGTTGCTGAAGGAATGCACTTGCAAATAGGATAGGATTGATGTTCAACCAAACTAACAGCACTGACATTTAGACAGGCTTCCGACGTGTACAGCGAACGTCTGTGTAGAACTAAAACAGCAGAGACAAATGCATGCAGACTCATGTACACAGACTACACAACCAAATGCACTCACATTTAGTTCATACCTGTCATTTAGAGTTATTATCAACATCAGTTATTGGCTTCAAAGTTGTACTGTCGGAGTTTAACATAGTATACCGTACAGAGAGAGGACAGCTCACTGCCTACAGTGATTTAGGCGATGTTGAGAGTTCATAAGCAACATGTTAATTAATATAATACATACCATTTAGTCGGAGATTTATCCGAAGAAACTTAGTCATGCGTGCATATATTTCTTTTAACGTATGGGTGGTCCTGGGAATCGAACCCACTATCCTGGCATTGCAATCCCTACCAACTGAGCACCGCATTTAACATAATTTCTTTTTAGATAAGAGAGAATAGGAGCTTGCCTGAAAGTCATGTGATATGACATTGGATCTGAGATATTATCTAACAGGAACAGCCTTGATATTGGGTTATTTTGGTCTACTGTATGAAGTATAATTAGGGCGCTGTGTTTTGCGCAATGATGCGACATAGCTAGCCTGTATCCCTTTTAAAAACCTATAAACCATAAATAAGAATGACAAGTTTTACATTTGACATTTTAGTCATTTAGCAGACGCTCTTATCCAGAGCGACTTACAGCGAGTGCATACATTTTCATACTTTTTTTTTTTACACCAAAACTGAATGCAATCATCTAAGGATGGTTCTCTCCATCTGACATAACAAAAACAGGACTGTTTGAAGAAAAAGCCTTTCATAGATAAGGGTTCAAATCCAGGCATGTCACATGATTGTGGGGCCCTAAAATAGAATATGTTTAATATGTCATTGGAGTAAAAGGAATGGAAAATGATTGGAAAAGCATAGCCTTTCTGTCTGTATACAGTACACTTCCCACTCTCATGAGCAACAGCTTAATTAAATAAGATAACATTATTTCTACTCGTAATATAGTTACTAGAAAAAGTTATATCGAAACAGAGTTAGAGGAGCAATTATTTTCCTCATTTATACTTCCTAGTTTTTTTTTTCTTTCTAATTTCTAACTTCCAGTCCATACGACCCCCTGTTTTTGAAGTAAAAATATATGATTTGAAAGCTTGTGAGGGTGTCAGAAATATATGCCTGGAAACATAGTTCATAAAACCCTTTCTTGGGTTTTCATAGTTGGATGGGCTATTTACAGATGGGCTCACAGTGATCTGTGAGCTATTCTGACAGCTGGTTAGTGAGGGAGATATGAGTCTCCAGTTTCAGTGATTTATGGAATTCGTTCCTTCTTCTGTGTACCACCCCTACATTTTCACAACACAACTGATGGGCTCAAATGCATTAAGAAGGAAAGAAATTCCACAAGTTAACTTTTAACAAGATACACCTGTTAATTGAAATGCATTCCAGATGACTACTTCATGAAGCTGGTTGAGAGAATGCCAAGAGTGTGCAAAGCTGTCATCAAGGTAAATGGTGGCTACTATAAAATAATCGCAAATATAACATATATTTTGATTTGTTTAACACTTTTTGGGTTAGTTTTGATGTCTTCACTATTATTCTACAGTGCAGAAAATAGTAAAAGTTGAGAAGAACCCTTGAATGAGTAGGTGTGTCCAAGCTTTTGGGACTGTGTACTGTATACAGACAGAAAGGTGTGTAGGTGTGTCCAAACTTTTGACTGGTACTATATATATAGTTCCAGTCATTCAAGGGTTTTTCTTAACGTTTACGATTTTCTGCACTGTAGAATAATAGCTTAACTTTTATTTATTTATATATTATATATATATATATATATATATAATGTATATATATATATATATATATATATATATATATATATATATATATATATATATATATATATATATAAAATAAATAAAAGTTAAGCTATTATTCTATATATATATATATATATATATATATATATATATATATTCCATGTGCTTAGTATGTGTTCCCAAATGACCCCCTTACGGCCTGAACCAGTCACGAACCCCTATTTCTGGTTTATTTTTTAACCAGTCATTTATTTTTCATCATGTGTATGTCTTATGCAATGGGTTATGAGAAACAGAGGGCTCACGTTGAAACATTAGGCCTTGTTTTTAAGCAAACATTTGCTCACAGAGCCAATAGCAAATCTTTGGCCACTTTCCAGGGCAGGTACCAAATGCGACCCTATTCCCTTTATAGTGTGTGCACTCTGGTCAAAAGTAGTGGACAATAGCAATGTGGGACACACACCAGGTGTCAAGCTAAAGAGAGGTGAGTCATGGGTGAAGAGCTGAAGCTTTCTTATTAACTTCAATAACAACCACTACTTATCCCCTTCACTTTGTAGTTAATATTATACAAAAACGGAGTGCATTGAAAGCCAATGTCTTTTTAAGTGCATAAAGTGCTGCCCTTAGAAACCTCTAATGGTTTCATGTGGAGAGAGGAAATCTACATAATTTAACAGTTTAACCAATCGAACACGGCTTTTGTATGAGTTAACCTATTAGGACGCTGATAATGTATAATTTTAATGTTCCATATTCATATTTAAGGGTTCCCAGATGGCCTCTGTGTAGACTACACAATATGAGAGGTAAATCAATACTATTTGCAAACACAAGGGTCATTCAACATAGATGTGACTTACACTGTTATATAAAATGTCAGGGAGAATTTGAATAGACCCCCTCACATAAGTGTTTAGGCTACTCTACAAAGACAAAATAAACTCATGATTACTTGAATGCAACACGCCTTTATGGATCACAGAGCATATCAAATGAAAAATGATTTGTCTAGACTTGATGACGACATCCATCATAAAATGACAAGGAGTGATTAACGTGTCATTTACTCACTATTGATGCCAAATTATTGTGCAGATTTTTAACCACTTTGCTAATGCAGTGCTTTTGTTTTAAACAACCAACAGCACAGCACTACGCTGTGCTTAAAAGTGTTTCGTGCAGCTGAATAGGTTGGGCTCGTTATCTGCTGAAATGAGTTTCCTCGTTATCGCAGTTCATTAGTTAAAGAGCACAGCGGGAGGTGGTGCCACTGATTGGGCCTTTTATCATATTAATATTCGCCTTCAATAGTTTTTTCCTGCAAAAGGTTTTTTTCACTGCTTTGACTTCCTTGATCAAAACGGAACCTGGGAGAATATTACATGTTGGCTTGCATTCATCTGACCATGATACAGCCTGTCTGTTACAACGTATCATGTAGACACCCTACTGGCTGATATAAATGATGTTCCATTCGAATATAGAAATATAATTGAATACCTAGAGTTCTCCAAGACTCCAAAAGTGTATAACAAGATATAACATACCCTTCTTTGCTCTGGGCTGCCTCATATGAATTCCGCTACTGTCCTGTAATAGAAGATTCTAGATTGAATCATGTCCTTCCTTGTGGTCACATCTACCTTGATAGTGATTCCTCTGTCTTAACTAGCAACTTCTGAAAACTCTCTCTTCTTTCCTTTGAGTGGGGATTTTCTATAGCATACTAATGAAATCAATGGGTTTATGTCACATCACTCTCCTCTCCTGGCAATATAATAGCTACCTGATCCATCTCAATGCCTCATTGTTAAACATCTAAGTAACCTGTATCACCCTTTCAGTCCATCCCACACAATGTTTACACTTCCCTACATTACATTTGCCAAGTCTTGATTTGATGTTGAATTTATTTGAATAATACTCTGCCTCGAAAGCCCATGGGCCCTTGGATTAATGATGACATTCAGATTTGACTGGTGACGTCTTTTTAAAGATCAAAACCTCAAACCCTGTCTGATGCATGTTGTGTCAGTTGGATGGGGAATGGGTATGATTCATAAGACAACAGGAAGTAAAGGGTAACTTTACCAGGATTGAGGGGAAACATCCTACGCCGAGCATCCATTCCTGCCTTCCTGCATTGAAACGCTTCAGAGCTTGACAAAGTAATGATAACACCCCCTCCAAAAAAAAAATGCTGGGTTAAAATCAACCCAATTTGGAGAAATATTGGACAAAACACACACTGGGTTATTTTGACCCAGCCAGTTGGGTCACAAACAACCCATTGTTTTTTTAAAGTTGGGTTATTGAGCTATGATCAACTTGGTGAGATCAGAAGACTGGAGTCAATGCTTAGTAGGGGTGTGGCTTTCAGATAGTTATTTTTGGCCACCCTTGAGAGGAAATATCTTTCCAGTTAATCTTTTCTGTGTTATTGTCAATACATGTTAAGGTTGAGCACTGACACTTCTGTAGCTTAAGCTTTAAGACTTACTCAAGAGTATGAGTTCTTAAGTGCCTATCCCAATGCTGGGATAGTAACCACTTTGTTATAATATTAAAGTAATAATGGTATTAATTGTATTCATTTTATTTTAAAATGTGTAATGTTTAAAAATGTTTATGTGAAAGCTACATTTGTGGTGAACATCAATCACATTTACGGGTGGCCACAAAAAGCTATATTAAAGCCACACCCCTCATAGGCCATGCCTTTGGATTACCCAAAAGTGGGTTAATTTTAACATCAGCTGGGTTGACGCAGCAGATGGATATTTTTTTATATGTAATACAAAGATAATTTTCAGGAGGCATGGCCTATAAGGGGCATGGCTTTCAGATAGGTCATTTTGGTCACCCGTGAGAGTAAATGTCATTCCTGTTCATCATGTTAAGTTTGTACCCTGCAAATGTAAATTTCCATTCAATATTTTTTTGCAAATTACATAGTTTAATATAACATTAGTAACATAATTAATGAGATATTATAACAATAAAAAAACAAAGTGGAAACTGTCCTAACATTGGGATATGCATAGGCACTTGAAGAACTCAACTTGTGTAAGCCTCAATAAATACAACTGGAATTACATTTACTCTCACCGGAGGCCAAAAATAACTATCTGAAAACCACTCCCCTACTAAGCCATGCCTCCAGTCTTGTGATCTGCCCCAGTGGATCATAGCTCAAGAACTGGCTGGGTCAAAAATAACAGCGTGTGACCTGTTTACTATTTACCCAGCGCTGGGTTGTTTTTAACCCAGGATTTTAAATTATGAATGGATATGGATATTGAAGATAAAAGACGGTACAAGTTTAGGGCCTCAAGTTGTAAATAGTGATATCTTGCACTGAATATGTAATTGAGAATAACATGGAAGTTTGTGGCATCCTGACATGTATTGTACATTAAGTTAGCTAACCTATGCTAACGTATGCTCTAGTAGTAGTGGAACATAGATATCCCTAGGCTCTGAACTTGGGGCTGTGCTTGAGAACTTAAATTTGACAGATATACATTGTTTGTAATCCGGCAACGAGTCTCAACCTCACCACTTAGCCACCAGTGGGTAATTGTTAGAGTGCAGGTAAATGTATCTTGTCACGCTGTGAGATGACAGATTGAGGTGACACACTGGTTATGATTCGCCCACAGCCCCTGTGTTACTTTACTCTGCGGCCTCTCGTCAGCGTGAATAGTGTTTATATGTCTGGAGAAGGATGAGCAGGAGGTGTAGAAGGAGAGGTAACTTGGGGATTGCGAAATGTAGGTACTTTATCTCCCCGCCAGCCCGTTGGATGGGCAAATTAAACCCTCCCAGCTGAGCGCTCCGACCGACACACTGGCTCCAGTAAAACATCAGTACCACTAGTGATGAATGGGGTTGGGGGGATACAGTTAGAGACTAGGCTGCCATTTTGTGCCAAGAGTCGCTTTGTCAAGTTTTGCACTTTGTAGTCTACTAGCTTGCCATTGCATTACATGACATATGAGGTAGTATGTACTACAATGTTATGATAAGGCAAAGATGAAGGTGAAGAGGTAGTGGTCTTCCATAGATATACATCCTTCCAGTTAATAAAGGGAGGGGTGGCTCAAGAAGACACATTTACGGCATAGTGCTCCAGCAGTCTGAGTGATCTCCAGGCCTTCATCGCCTGTCTGTATCAACCATGTAAAGAAAAGTTTGTCCAGTCAAAAAGATACTATTTTATCAGTCAGTTTAAAGTGCCAAGTAGGCCGACAGTCAGTCACTCGAATGCTGGCATCGCAGCCAGCTGAGGCTTTACATCTTTCTACTGTGCTATTCACAACCTGATTCACCCTGTTTGGTAGGATGACAGCAAACGTGATTTCCTCATCTATCATTTAACACACACACTCACCAACTATAATACAGAAGGCAGACCAAAATACAACATCAAGTATATGGATCAGGCACTCGTGAGCTCTACTCAGGCTGCTTTCTTTCTTTGGTTCATTTTAACACAGACCAACTTTGACACAGAGACCAAAATATAACAGCGAGCATTCGGATCAGCCGCTCTTGATCTCTATGCATGATTCTTTCTCTGACTCTCGGCTCTCTTTATCTTACTCGTTCTCCCTCTGGTTCATTTAAACACTCACCAACTTTGACACAGGAGGTGGCGGAGACAAAAACTACAATCCCAAGCATATGGTGTCCATCCATGCTTCTTTCTCTCAACCTCTTTGTCTGATTCTGTCTACTTGGTGATAGAATAATAAAGGCCAGAGCTGTTTCAGAGATCTTGCTTTGGAGTCTTGTTTACTCATGTAGGGAAGGGATGGAGGACGGGTTTCTTAAGTTGTCTGGCTGTCAGATAGCTAGGTTAAAACGGAGATTCAATTACTTTGTCTGCCAACAAGACAATGGAATGGTTCAAAAATAAACATATCCAGGTGTTAGAATGGCCAAGTCAAAGTCCAGACCTGAATCCAATTGAGAATCTGTGGAAAGAACTGAAAACTGCTGTTCACAAATGCTCTCCATCCAACCTCACTGAGCTCGAGCTGTTTTGCAAGGAGGAATGGGAAAAAATTTAAGTCTCTCGATGTGCAAAACTGATAGAGACATACCCCAAGCGACTTACGCTGTAATCGCAGCAAAAGGTGGCGCTACAAAGTATCAACTTAAGGTGGCTGAATAATTTTGCACGCCCAATTCTTCAGTTTTTGATTTGTTAAAAAAGTTTGAAATATCCAATAAATGTCGTTTCACTTCATGATTGTGTCCCACTTGTTGTTGATTCTTCACAAAAAAATACAGTTTTATATCTTTATGTTTGAAGCCTGAAATGTGGCAAAAGGTCACAAAGTTCATGGGGGCCGAATACTTTCGCAACGCACTGTAACTGTACTGAGATAGAAATATCAAGTTTTGAGTAATGACAACACATTGGGATTTACAGTGTAGTGATATAAAACCGACAAAGTCGTATTTACTCCCTGTTATAGAGCAGCCAGTAATTACAGGCATCTGTGTGATGAGTTAATTATGATATAGTGCTGACTGAAACAGGGTTTAATGAAATACATTTCAGAATCATCTAGGCAGCATCTCTTTACTAAACAACGGAAATGACAGACAGTAACTGATATTGAACTTTCATTCTAACGGAAATTAGACTTTCATTCTCCATAGAAGTCAAATGCAATGTTCCCAAAAAATTGTGGAGACCATAGAGCATACCCTGCCCAACCAATGCTAAACTGCCAAGCTCACATTCAAAGATTTTGTTTACACATTTCTTGAAAATACTTGGTCTGCTCTTGACCCTTTTTCCATTCAGTAAGCTCCAAGAAATCAGAATGGTTTTTAAGTCATAAATTTGTGAAAGGGAGAAACATGAAAACAAACATTCAGTACTAACTGTTAACTGCTACTAATGGCGTATAAAGAAGCTCATTATGTAAACACCAATTGATATCAGGGAAACCTTTTCTCTCGGAGGAACCAACAAACACAAGAAGAGTAATAATGAACTGTGCAAAGTAAAGAAAATAAGCTATCCCTCTCGAGATGATTAATCTTCTAAACTTTCAGTCCCATATCCCTAAACAAATACATTAAGCTCACACTTGACTTAATTGACCCCTCACGGGAAACAAACAGAGCACGGCTCCATCCCAAATGGCTCCCTATTCCTTGTATAATGCACAACAAGAGGCCTATAGTCTCTGGTCAAAAGTAGTGCACTATACCGTATAGGAAATAAGGTGCTATTTGGGATGCACTCCCATCAGAGTATGTGAGTAGCCCGGAGCGCGGAGCGAGTTTCCCAAAGGAAGTGTTAATATGGTGTTTAAAATGGCATGTAGCCTATTTGAAATAGTGAGAGCTTCATACATTCACGTTTCCGTGTGTTGTTTATTAAAATACTTTTCAATACTTCAAAACCAAATGGTAGGTCCAGCTAGTCTCAAAAATAGATGGGTGTCGGTTAAATAGTGATTTTAATGAATGGAGCGAATTTGGAGCAGCATTTTGTTTTCCAGTGAGTGAGGAGTGATTTTTAGCCAAGTGGTTTGGAAAGGACATGGAGCGGAATATCCGACTGCTCAACTCTGCTCACATACTCAACAGGACATAACAATGCCCCTTCTGAAAAGGTCAGGAAGTTGTCTGGGAGACAACATGCTTGTCTGAAATAGGAGGAGTGAAGACATAATGAAATTAATGCAAACTGAACACAAACTTGAAATCAGGCGCAATTTGCGCATCAGTGTAATTTGTCAACGGTCATCAAATGAAGGGGCATGTTGTTGAACATATCTGACTGGAAGTATGGAGATATTAGTTGCTGTAAACAATTACCAATCTATCCTGTCATCGTATAGAACTAAGTGCTGTCTTGAGCAGTTCTACACAATTTATTGAATCGACCTAGATGTTAAGGTTTGTTGTCGGCGTGTTATCTAATGGCATCATCTTTTTAAATCATGCTGACCCTCAAAGAATTGAGAAAAGTTGGAATTTCAAATTGGACATGCTGTGTGAACTGCTGTCATTGAATAATATAGGCTTAATGAAATGTAATAAACCTAGCTAGTCCTTTCAGAAGTGATGTTTTTGAGAATGCTATGGGTTGGAAGGTTATCAATGAGAAATCAAGTGCTTCTGGCATTATGATGACATTACACCTCTTCCAGACACCCATGTATTACTGGTCATGGTCTTTGATGTTTTGGGTAACCACTGTGGAGAAGAGAGATGGCTAAGGGGAAAAGAGGGAGTAGAATCTCATACTGACACAATTCAAGGAGAGACAATCAGGGTCGGACTACTGCTCCCCCCTTTTTGTAGAAATCAGCTAACTTACTGCATTTCAACCATTTATGGGAGTTGGGGGCCCCCTGGAGGTTAGGGGCCACGGGAGACGTGCCCTGTGTGCCCGTTCGGTAATCCGGCCCTGGAGACAAAGAGCACTCTGCTTGTCACTCTCTTTTGGTATTTGTTTCTCTGAGTAGAACCACTTTGAAGAATATTTGGAAAGTGACTTTTATTGTATGAAATTAAACCCATTGTGATGATAGTCATTTGCTACAGCACATGGGAGCCAACAAATAAATGGGAGTCTTGATTTTTAAAAGTAGATTTAGTCTGCAGAGTTGCTTGATCATGGAACGCTGATTCCAAAATTCTGTGAGAACATTAATTGGGGGCGTCAAGTAGGACAGCATTGATTGCATTACTTTGAGAGGGAGGGATATGCTAAAAGTAATCATTATCATTGTCTACCTCATCCTAAACATGCTCTGTAAAATGTTATGCAGTTAAAAAATGTTTGCATCAAGTAGGACAGCATTGATTGCAGGACTTGTATTTATTATATTAAACAAGTAATCACTATCATTGTCCTAAACTTTCTGGGTAACTTTTGTTCCTTCAACAGGATCAATCACATTCCTTCCTTCCTACCTCCAATGTGGCCGAGAAAAAAACCTGACCATCTTGGCCCACATAATACTCTAGAAAACACTAGAGATGGTTGGCCTAACAATAACCATAGTCCAACTTTTCTGAAGAGCTGTCAGTCCTAGTGAGTCATCGCCAAATGTTCCCTCTACTTTTGGGGGGCACTAAGCACATTTTTGGTCTTGTGAACAGAAACTTGAAAATTGTGAGAATGTTGTGCAACTTCCCGTGGGCATTTACAGTGAACACTGAGGCGGTACCCTTACAGTTCTAGATAGTAGCCAACAGGCTATTGTGGCTACTTGAGCACTTTGCAGGTCAGCAAACAAATCCAATGGAGCAAATCCCATAACATTTTAACATGGAAATAATAACTCTTGAGTTCTATGATATAGACTACAGTAGCCTACATTGCATGAGACTTTTAAAAATGTTTTTACAGGTTGAAGGGCTTGAAATTATCTCATGATTTTCTACTTGGTCTGTAACACCATGGGCTTAAATAGGTGACTGCAAATTGCATTGTATGATGCAATAAACCACTATATAAAACACAATGAATTATTATTACCATAGAGAGAATTAGACAATGTAGGCTAACCTGCCTATTGGCTTGTGTGCATATTCTAGCCTGTCTCAAAATACAACACTACTCCTTTAATTAAGACATAAGCTTTTAACCTGACTGGCTTTTCAAAGACAGCTTGAAATGTAGCATATGCATTTTGTGCTTTTGTAGGAAGCGGTAACTCCCCATTGCTGACCTATACTTATCAATTACTCTGCTAGTAACTCGCTAACTAGCAAAGCATATCAACAAATGAGCACATATGTGGCTATGCGCTCTGATCTGAAAAAGGCATTCACTTGCTGGTAGGGCTACTCCCACCAATATAATTATACTATGTTGCGCTCTGGCTCTGCCAAGAACAAATCATTGAATCAATCTTGCAAAGTTAAATGTGTTTTGGTTTGTTGTATTGAAAAAGGGCTGATATAATATTGATCCAATCACAGAAAAAACATTGGATCAATAGTCCAAACTAATGGGGCGAACTCAGCGAATTTCAATCTCTTGCATCTCTGCGGGGCATGGCATTTCTTCTGTGCCACAGTCCTGGAGGATATATGCGCACAAGCACAGTTTAAAGAGTACATTGCTCATAGCCTTGACAAAGTTTCCCAAATGTACTTTAGTTGTGCATTTGAGTCAATTGGAGGTATACCTGTGGATATACTTCAAGGCCTACCTTCAAACTCAGTGCCTCTTTGCTTGACATCATGGTAAAATCAAAAGAAATCAGCGAAGACCTCAGAAAAAAGTCTGGTTCATCCTTGGTAGCAATTTCCATATGCCTGAAGATACCACGTTCATCTGTACAAACAATAGTACGCAACTATGAACACCATAGGACCACGCAGCCGACATACCGCTCAGAAAGGAGACTCATTCAGTTTCCTAGAGATGAATGTACTTTGGTGCGAAAAGTGCAAATCAATCCCAGAATAACAGCAAAGGATCTTGTGAAGATGCTGGAGGAAACGGGTACAAACAACCTATATCCACAGTAAAACGAGTCCTATATCGGCATAACCTGAAAGGCCGCTCAGCAAGGAAGAAGCCACTGCTCCAAAACCGCCATAAAAAAGCCAGACTATGGTTTGCAACTGCACATGGGGACAAAGATCATACTTTTTGGAGAAATGTCCTCTTGTCTGATGAAACAAAAATAGAACTGTTTGGCCATAATGACGATCGTTATGTTTGGAGGAAAAAGGGGGACGCTTGCAAACCGAAGAACACCATCCCAACCGTGAAGCACGGTGGTGGCAGCATCATGTTGTGGGGGTGCTTTGCTTCAGGAGGGACTGGTGTACTTCAAAAAAATAGATGGCATCATGAGGAAGGAAAAGTATGTGGATATATTGAAGCAACATCTCAAGACATCAGTCAGGAAGTTAAAGCTTGGTCGCAAATGGGTCTTCCAAATGGACAATGACCCCAAGCATACTTCCAAAGTTATGGCAAAATTGATAACAAAGCCCTGACCTCAATCATATAGAAAATGTGTGGGCAGAACTGAAAAAGTGTGTGCAACCAAGGAGACCTACAAACCTGAATTAGTTACACCACCTCTGTCAGGAGAAATGGGCCATAATGCAACCAGTGTATTGTGGGAAGCGTGTGGAAGGGTACACAACACGTTTGACCCAAGTTAAACAATTTAAAGGCATTGCTACCAAATACTAATTGAGTGTATGTAAACTTCTGACCCACTGAGAATGTGATGAAAGAAATAAAAGCTGAAATAAATCATTCTCTCTACTATTAATCTGACATTTCACTTCCTTAAAATAAAGGGGTGATCCTAACGGACCTAAAACAGGGCATTTTTACTAGGATTAAATATCAGGAATTGTGAAAAACTGAGTTTAAATGTATTTGGCGAAGGCGTATGTAAACTTCTGACTTCAACTGTATATTTATTTCTCAACTTTCCTAATTTTAAGCACTTCGCTTTTCTTTATATTTTCATGCCAGCCAATGAACCACGGGAAAAGCATCCTCCATTCCCTATTTAAGTGCATAGATTAAATGTGTTTTCCCCCTGCCCCTGCTTCCAGACAGGTGTATGATAATGGTCCAGTCTAAATCAAATAAAAATCACCTTTTAGACTTTTTAAAATGTAGATGTTCCAAAGGTCTGCATCAGTGGCTTGTAGGCTATGTGTGGAATCCAGGAGATGCTACATGTATTTATGTTTATTAACGGTCAATAACCGGGAGACTGGCAGTTATTTGCTTGACAATCACCGGCTAACAAAATGTGTGACAGCCACAGCCCTTGTGTTTACACCCTTGAGTCAATACATGTTAGAATCAACTTTGGCAGCTATTACAGCGGTGAGCCTTTCTGGGTATGTCTCTAAAGAGATTTGAACACCTGGATTGTTCAATATATGCACATTATTCTTTAAAAAATTATTCAAGCTCTGTCAAGTTTGTTTTTGTTAATTACTAGACAGCCATTTTCAAGTCATGCCATAGATTTTCAAGCCGGTTTAAGTCAAAACTGTAACTAGACCTCTCAGGAATGTTCAATGTATTCTTGTTAAGCAATTCCAGTGTATATTTGGCCTTGTGTTTTAGTTTATTGTTTTGCTGAAAGGTGAATTTGTATCCCAGTGTCTGTTGGAAAGCATACTTAACCAGGTTTTACATTTATTTTTATCCCCCCCCAAAATCCCAAGTCCTTGCCAATGACAAGCATACCCATAACATGATACAGCCACCACCATGCTTGAAAATATGAAGAGTGGTATTCAGTGATGTGTTGTATTGGATTTGCCCCAAACATAACACTTTGTATTCAGGAAAAAAAGTAATTTTCTTAGATTTTTGGGGGGCAGGTTTACTTTAGTGCCTCATTGCAAACAGAATGCATGTTTTGAAATAATAATAATAATAATAAAAAAACTCTGTTTTAAAGTCACCATTGACCTCAAAGTGAAATCCCTGAGCAGTTTCCTTCCTCTCCAGCAACTAATAAAGGACTGGATGTATTGATACACCATCCAAGGTGGAATTTTTAACTTCACTGTGCTACCAATAGGTGCCCTTATTTGCGAGGCATTGGGAAACTTCCGTGGTTTTTGTGGTTGATTCTGTGTTTGAACTTCACTGCTTGACTGAGATATCTTACAGTATGTGTGGGGTACAGAGATGAGGTAGTTGTTCAGAAATCATCTTAAACACTATTATTGCAAACAAAGTGAGTCCATGCAACATATTATGTGACTTGTTAAGCAAATGTTTACTCCTGAACTTATTTAGACTTGCCTTAATAAAGGGGTTGAATACTTATTGACTCAAGACATTTGAGCTTTTCATTTTTAATTAAATTGTAAAAAATAAAAACATACAATGACATAATGAATATTGTGTGTAAGCCAGTGACACAAATGTTCAAAGTAATCCATTTTAAATTCAAGGGGTGTGAATACTTGAAGTACATCAAACATTTTGAACACCTTCCTAGTATTGAGTTGCACCCCTCCCCCTCTCGATTTTTGATTTATCTTGCAGTATTATGTAATAATGTCTAAGTTATGTTTTATGTGTTTCCAGTTCCTCAGGCTGTCTGTGGTCGTCTCTGTTGATACAATTGAGAGAGTTATCTCCGATGTTGAAATGCAAAGCATTGTGGGTGGAGGTGTAAATTATTTATGCTAATTTGAATTGAGCCCAATCTACACCATGTACTGGTGAGTCAATGGATACAGATGGTGAGCTCACTGTTTGCTTGCCAGTGATGAGGAACTGTCTGATTCACATTCCAGATTCTGCCTCATTGGCAGTCATTGGATCCAAGTTAGCCTGACAAAACACATACTTATTTTTAGTTTATGACTTGGTATTAGGTTATACAGAACCTTTCCAGCTTTCAAGATGGAGCAAATTGAACCCATAGCAGCCGTCAGCAACCTTCTTTAAATTACTATAGCGGCCGCAAATAATCTGTGTCAATATCGCAAAATGTACTTGCTAACAACCTGTTGTCATATTTCCGTGGCGGTTGTCATTACCCAGAAACCGGAAACAGGGTATGCTGTCATTTGACTTGCTGTGGAAGAGGCTGTATCTATATTGGTTGGTGATATGGATTTGGACACTTCCTTGCACTTTGAAAGCGTATTACACATTCTATCATGGAAACCCCTAAGAGGTGATTAATAGGAAGAGAGTATATGTATGGTTGAGAAAGAGAGGAAGGAAGAGCAAGACAGTGTGAAGGGGAGAGGGAGGTAGAAAGAGATGTTCCTGACCACAATTGTATCCTATATGTTGCCTCTCTCTCTCTCTCTCTGTCTCTCTATTCCTTTAGGTCATTTAAAGAGAGGGAAGTGATATGGAGAGTCAGGGCTAAGCAGCAAAAGACAGGAAGAAATTGGAGTTAGAGATGATTGGAGGAATAGATATGTGGAGCGAGTGGAGTGAGAGTAAAGTGGAGGGAGAGAGGAAGAGGAGAGTGAAGAGGAGGGAGAGGTGAGTGGAGGGAGAGAGAAGGCACAGAGTGAAGAGGAGGAAAAGTGGAGGGAGGGGAACATGGAGAGGAAGAGGAACATGAGGAGGAAGAGGAATAGGGAGAAGAAGTTTGTGCATTCACTTTGTGATAGCTACAGTGGCAGGAAGCTACAGTAGGCATCACAGTTGTAACTCATAATTTGAAAGCAGGTCACTCCCTTGTGAAGTTCGAAGAGCACAAGAGGTGATGTTGTGTGATGTGTATCCAGAGTGTAAGCAGGGCAAAGAGTGGTAGATGTGTAGAAACCTCTTTTAGGTGCTCTACATGTTCTGTGACACTTTAAGGGACGGGGCAGTGCTTCCACAAGTTCCATTACATGTTGTAGGCTGAATGCAAACACAAATGTGACAGTGTGAAATAGGAATTTGTTCTACAAATTTGTTAGGGAAATTGTGTACTTTAAAAAAATAGTATCTGAACAGTTGTTGTGTTTTGTATCTTCTCTCTGTATTTGTCTCTATCTTAAACTTGTTGCATTCACTTAATTGTTGTCAAAGTACTATTTTTACATGTTGTGCTACTTTGCAGGATGGGTCTGTCCTTCCAAAAGTTCCATAATATGTTGTAGGCTAAATGCAAGCATTAAGGTGACTGTGAAATATGAATTTGTCCTACAAATCGTTTATTGTCTCTGAACAGTTGTTGGGTTTTGTATCTTCTCTCTTTATCCGTCTCTATCTAATACTTTTTGCATTCACTGAATTGTTGTTAAAGTAGTCTACTATTTTTACATTTTGTTTCAGGCCTGGTCCGTACAAAATCTTATTGAGAGAGGTTATCTACATTTTTAAATAGTCTCTCAATAGTTGTTTGCATTTTTACATTACAGAAGTAAGAAACATTGTCAATCCAATAGCCTTTCTGAATATTGTCCTCTGACCACATAGTACCCAAAGATAGGTTCTTCCTTTAAAAGTTGCGTCATACTGCAGCACACCTTGCGGGCTGCCGCAGAATTCTATGGCATGTTACTTAAGTGTCAGCCATTGTTGCCATTAATGCTAGTTAGTGCTAGTTTGACCACCAGAGGGCATCTTTGAGAAGCGTTTGACAGTTTTTAATATTGGCTGTACTAGAGAATGTAAAATATTTTTTTGTAAGAACATAGTATATGGGATTGATTTGAAGAAATGTAGCTTAATTAGTTTGATTAATATTATGGTGTTTCTATGCCAATATATATTTTTTAAACCCTCAGGGTTCCCGTTAGGAAAATATGGCGCTGTACAACGTGACTGGTCAGGAGTAGGCAACTAAAGGCAAGTAATCCTAAAATTTCCACACCCTAATTGTAGGCTAACCATTACCTAAACAAATATTTAGTGAAAATAAAAATATCATTGATTTATCAAGATCAGTCCCCATGCTTGTCTCAGTGCAATGCAAAATTGTGTTGAAATAATTGACCACATGTGGGTAAGCTATTGCTTCAAATCCTATTACAACAATTGGATGACTTTGGGTGTTCCATTAACCTTTTGTAACTAGGGGGCTGTATTTTCATTTTTGGATAAAAAACGTTCCCGTTTTAAACGGGATATTTTGTCACGACAAGATGCTCGACTATGCATATAATTGACAGCTTTCGATAGAAAACACTGTGACATTTCCAAAACTGCAAAGATATTGTCTGTGAGTGCAACAGAACTGATGTTACAGGTGATACCCAGATAAACATCCAACCAGGAAGGTTGCAAGTTCAAACCCCCGAGCTGACCACGTACAAATCTGTCGTTCTGCCCCTGAACAGGCAGTTAACCCACTGTTCCCAGGCCGTCATTGAAAATAAGAATTAGTTCTTAACTGACTTGCCTGGTTAAAAAAAGGACAGAAAAGTAGTTCAGGTGGGATTTTCACACCTACCTTAGCCGGGCTATTAAACTAATAGTTGGATAACAGATCGGCTCTCGGGAACTCATTAAGAGGCGGCTTCTATCATCAATATGCTTTAAATACAACAATGTCACAAATAATTCAACACACACAACTTGAGCATATTAACTTGGTAAAAAATAATTATATTTTGGAGAAGATATTCATTTCAAATAACCGAAAGTGAGCGATTGTAATCTTAATAAAGGGAAAAAGGCTATTCTTGAACATGGGGTGAGACATTCTTACTAATTTATAAATAATGCTAGTTTGTTATTTGGAATGATTTATTTCTGTTTTCATAAGGAGAGAAACCAAAAGCCCACCGTGCATATTTTTTGAAAATCATTGTTGCCTCATGCAGGACTCCAGTGCCAGGGGAGATACTCTCAGACTGAAAACACCTCCATTAATTGTCACAATTTAGACTACCAATATATCAACGTTCTAACTACCCCTTGTGATAATGTGATGCAAAGACAGAATGCCACCATCTACCACAAATGGTCACGGCATAAGCTCATAACTTTTAAAGGAAGAACCACTTTCGCAAGCTGTTGTGAGTAATCAACCCAATCAACAATATTATCTCCACCTATTTTATGGCGAGTTGTTGTGTGCCCCAAATACACACAATGTTTAATAAGAGATTTTCAATTGTTTTACTGTATTATTTGGGATTTTCTCCCTCCTCTCACCCAGCTCCACCAAAACCCTTTGGACATCAAAGAGCTCGGACCAACAACAAACAGTAAGCATTTCACAGTAAGCTAGTCTACAGCTGTTGTATTTGGTGCATTTGACAAATTATGTACTAGCATAACAGTCATGTCTGGTCCCTTAGCTCAGTGGTTCTTTCCCTTTTTTGGTTTCTGTACCCAGTTGTGACCCATCATTCAGATCATTATTTTTTGTTGTTGCCTGTTTTGTGTCACGCCCTGGTCTGTTTCACCTGTCCCTATGATTGTCTCCACCCCCTCCAGGTGTCGCGTTTTCCCCCCAGTGTATTTATCCTTGTGTTTCCTGTCTCTCTGTACCAGTTCATCCTGTATGTTTTCCAAGTCAACCAGCATTTTTCCCGTTCTCCTGTTTTATGCAATTCTCCTTTTTCTAGTCCTCCCGGTTTTGACCCTTGCCTGTTTCTGGACTCTGTACCCGCCTGCCTGACCTTTCTGCCTGCCTTGACCACGAGCCTGTCTGCCACTTTGTACCTCCTGGAGTCTGATCTGGTTTTGATCTTTTGCCTGTCCATGACCATTCTCTTGCCTACTCCTTTTGGATTAATAAACATTGTAAGACTCCAACCATCTGCCCCCTGTGTCTGCATCTGGGTCTCGCCTTGTGTCATGATAGTTTTGCATATTATTTTGGCATTAATATGTGTCACATATCAGTTTGCAAACATTGAAAAAAAAACGTTAATAAAGCCGCATACAAACATGGAAGGAATCAGTGACTAACAGCAAGCTTTGCAAAGCAATCACTAGCCTGCTATTCAGTGGTGTGGGTGTGTGGTACAAGTCTGGTCTAAGGGTCTCTTTTCCAAGCTTAAAAGGATAAAAATTCAACATTGGCCGTGCTGTCAATCCAGCATGACTTCTGCCATGTTCAAAACAACTGGAAACTCGAAACAGGGAATTCTCAGACTTCAGTGATTTCAAGACAACTGGGAACTCTGGAAAAAAACTAGCTCTGACTGGGAAAGTAAGTTTGAACGGTCATCCAACTCGGAATTCCAAGTCTGGAACTCGGGCCTCTTTCTAGAGCTCTGACCTGAAGATCACTGATGTCATGATTCGACCTTGTTTTTTTCCCAGAGTTCCCAGTTGTCTTGAAAGCGCCATAAATCCGGTGAAAAACAGAATTTGATGACAAGATTTGCCCACGAAGTACTGTCGCGCTTCCTTCTTGTTCAAATCAGCACAGCACAACAAAGTGCGTAAAAATGTATTGTATGCTGCTGCATAAGTGATGTAATATGCCAGGGGGATATGTATACTGTAGCTAAGAAATTAATACTAAGTTAAGTGTATGTTGTGTAGTAAGCTGTTAGTACCCCATGTGCCTCACCCTAATAATATGGTCCCTTCTCCCCTCATAATTTAGCCTACTGTTCTGACTTGGTTGTGCACATGTAGCATATGAGACCCGATTCAAGAAACTAGGCGTATGTCGCAATCATGACTTCACAGGAGAGCTGTTTGAACGTAAAAAATATTTTTTATCAAAATTTGTTTTTTGGGCAGAAATGCCTTATCGACCATGTGAACTTTCATGTGCCTTAAGATAAAACTTGTATGCCATCTGTAAATACGAATACAATTGTTAAATTAATAGCCTAGTTGGTTTAGCCACAGACAAAAAAGGGGCAACCTTCCCACGAAGCATGTTTAGCTGATATAATGAGTGGACTGGACATGCTGAGAGACGAGAATTTACATTTGTGGAATTAGAGTATGATAGCAAAGGAGTTGGAGAAAACACCAGTCTGGATTACATAGTCAAACTAAGGGCAACCATGCATGGCATCTGCGTCTCTGGAGACACATCCAGCCATTATGTATACTGGTAAGATAGTCTAGCTAGCTACATTTTCAGATATGAAACCTGTTAGGGAAGTCGAGAATTTAAGCAGCTTTTCGCAACATTTCAGTGCCCTGCTATTTATGCCAGGAATATAGTATATGCATATGTTTAGTATGTGTGGATAGAAAACACTCAGACGTTTCTAAAACTGGTTCAATCACGGCTGTGACTATAACAGAACGTGCGTTTCATCGAAAAGCGCAGGAAAATCTGATCACTGAAAATGGAAAACAATATCCATGCGCGACTTCCAGGTATTGTTAAAGGTGAACCGGATTAAATGGGGCTGAGGTTGCAGTACCTACAGCTTCCACACGATGTCTAGAGTCTTGTCATTTGCCTAGGCTTTGATTCTTGGTCAAACCGAATCAAGGGAACCGATTCCCTCCGGTCACCGACCGGATGTTTTGGTTGAGATTTCTTTGGACAGTATTTCATGAAGGACACCTATAGAATTGACATCGCCTCGTGATCAATTGTATCACTTATTAACGTGTACTACTACCTAAAGTTGCATTACAAAAGTATTTCGAAGTGTTTTGTGAAAGTTTATCGTCGACTTTTTTAATTTAAAAAAATGACGTTACGTTCTAAAATGCTATTTTTTCCGTTGTTCACACAGTGTTCATAGATCGATATCTAGGCTATATATGGACCGATTTAATCGAAAAAAGACCCAAAATGATGTTTATGGGACATCTAGGAGTGCCAAGAAAGAAGCTCATCAAAGGTAATGAATGTTTTATATTTTATTTCTGCGTTCTGAGTAGCCCCCGGCTATCGCAAAATCTGTCGTTAGGTGACGGTGCAGTATTTGGGGGATACATGCTATCAGATAATAGCTTCTCGTGCTTTCGCCGAAAAGCATTTTACAAATCTGACTCGGTAACTAGATTCACAACGAGTGTAGCTTTAATTCAGTATATTGTATGTGCATTTTAATGAAAGTTTGAGTTTTATCAAAAACTATACGTGGCGTACTTGAAATTTCCGCTGATATATGTTCCCACCACGGGACCACTGCCCTAACAAGATATGACACATTTCTAATTTTGTCAGAAAATTGTTTAATTTCAAGTGTACTGTTAGCTGGCTAACATTAGCTGGCTGGGTCGCTAGCTAACGTTATGTGTATGATCTTATTCTTCGTATCTCAGCCACATTTGCTTGACTAGTTATAGCCATAGAACCTGGTTGGAAGCTACCTGTAGATTCAGATTTTAATTATGAGATTTCTGTTGTTTTGAATTTAGCGCCCTGGCCCTGCACTTTCACTGGCTGTTGAGCCACATCATTACAGAAATACTCATTATAAATGTCGATGAAAATTCAAGCGTTAGACATGGAAATATAGATATACCTCTCCTTAATGCAACCGCTGTGTCAGATTTCAAAAAAACTTTACGGAAAAAGCAAACCATGCAATAATCTGAGACGACGCTCAGAAAACAAATACAAATTTCCGCCATGTTGGAGTCCACAGAAATCAGAAATTACACTATAAATATCCCCTTACCTTTGATGATCTTCATCAGAATGCACTCCCAGGAATCGCAGTTCCACAATAAATGCTTGATTTGTTCGATAATGTCTTTTATGTCACGCCCTGGTCGAAGTATTTTGTGTTTATCTTTATGTATTGGGTCAGGCCAGGGTGTGGCATGGGGTTTTTGTATTGTGGTGTGTTTTGTCTTGGGGTTTTGGTATATAGTGGGATTGTAGCTAGTGGGGTGATCTAGCAGAGTCTATGGCTGTCTGGAGTGGTTCTCAATCAGAGTCAGGTGTTTATCATTGTCTCTGATTGGGAACCATATTTAGGCAGCCATATTCTTTGGTTGTGTTGTGGGTGATTGTCCTTAGTGTCCTGATGTCCTTGTTCTGTGTTAGTTGACACAAGTATAGGCTGTTTTCGTTACGTTTATTGTTTTTGTAGTGTTTTGTATTGATTCGTGTTTACGTGTGTTTTTTCCATTAAACATGGATCGCAATCTACACGCTGCATTTTGGTCCGACTCTCCTTCACCACACCTAGAAAACCGTTACAGAATCACCCACCACAACCGGACCAAGCAGCGTGTCAACAGGCAGGAGCCGCAGGAGAGGCAACAGAGGCAGCAGCAACAGGAGCAGCAGCAACGACAGTGGGAGAGGCTGCACTACTTGGAGAAATGGACTTGGGAGGAGATTCTAGATGGGAAAGGACCCTGGGAGGCAGCAAAAGCAGAGAGGCGGCATTATGAGGAGCTAGCACGGCAGAACGGATCGAAGCCAGAGAGTCAGCCCCAAAAATGTATTGGGGGGGTGTCTCACAGGGAGTATGGCTATGCCAGGTGGGAGATCGGCGCAAACTCCCTGTGCTTACCGAGGGGCTAGAGAGACCGGGCAGGCACCCTGTTATGCAGTGGTGCGCACGGTGTCCCCAGTGCGGGTGCATAGCCCGGTGCAGTATATTCCTACTCCTCGTATCGGCCGGGCTAGAGTGGGCATCGAGCCAGGTAAGGTTGGGCAGGCTCGGTGCTCAAGAGCTCCAGTGCGCCTGCACGGTCCGGTCTATCCAGTACCACCTCCACACCCCAGCCCTCCGGTAGCAGCTCCCCGCACCAGGCTTCCTGTGCGTGTCCTCGGCCCAGTACCACCAGTGCCACGCATCAGGCCTACAGTGCGCCTCGCCTCTCCTGCGCTGCTGGAGCCTCCCGCCTGTTCAGCGCTATCAGAGCCTTTCTCCTCTCCTGCGCTTCCGGAGTCTCCCGCCTGTTCAGCGCAGCTAGAGCCTTCTTCCTCTACAGCGCTGCTGGAGTCTCCTGTCTGTTCAGCGCAGCCAGAGCTGTCAGTCTGCATGAGGCAGCCAGACCAGTCAGTCTGCATGGAGCAGCCAGAGCTGTCAGTCTGCATGGAGCAGTCAGAGCTGTCAGTCTGCATGAAGCAGCCAGAGCTGTCAGTCTGCATGAAGCAGCCAGAGCTGTCAGTCTGCAAGGAGCTGCCAGTCTGCAAGGAGCTGTCAGTCTGTAAGGAGATGTCAGTCTGCATGAAGCAGCCAGAGCTGTCAGTCTGCAAGGAGCTGTCAGTCTGCAAGGAGCTGCCAGTCTGCAAGGAGCTCCCAGTCTGCAAGGAGCTGCCAGTCTGCAAGGAGCTGCCAGTCTGCAAGGAGCTGCCAATCTGCACGGAGCCGCCAGAGCTGCTAGTCTGTAAGAAGCCGCTAGAGCTGTCAGCCTACATGGAGCAGCCAGAGCCGCCAGTCAGCGTGGATCAGTCAGAGCCGTCAGTCAGCATGGAGCAGCCAGATCTGCCAGTCAGACAGAATCTTCCAGATCTGCCAGTCAACCAGGCTCTTCCAGATCTGCCAGTCAACCAGGCTCTTCCAGATCTGCTAGTCAGCCAGAATCTTCCAGATATGCCAGTCAACCAGGCTCTTCCAGATCTGCCAGTCAACCAGGCTCTTCCAGATCTGCCAGTCAACCAGACTCTTCCAGATCTGCCAGTCAACCAGACTCTTTCAGATTTGCCAGAACTGTCAGTCTGCCAGGATCCGCCAGTCGGCCAGGATCCGCCAGTCTGCCAGGATCCATCAACCTGCCTGAGCTTCCTCTCACTCCTGAGCTTCCTCTCACTCCTGAGCTTCGTCCCACTCCTGTGCTTCCTCTCACTCCTGAGCTTCCTCTCACTCCCGAGCTTCCTCTCACTCCCGAGCTTTCTCTCACTCCCGAGCTTTCTCTCACTCCCAAGCTTTCTCTCACTCCCGAGCTTCCCCTCAGTCCCGAGCTGCCTCAGTCCCGAGCTGTCCTTCAGTCCCGATCTGCTCCTCAGTCCAGTGGGGTTCTGGGTGAGGACTACTAGGCCATGGTCGGCGGCGAGGGTGGACTATTCAGGGACGCGAGGAGAGGGGACTGGGACATTGACTGAATGGGGTCCGCGTCCCGCGCCGGAGCCGCCACCATGGACAGACGCCCACCCGGACCCTCCCTGTTGTTTTGAGGTGCGTTCGGGAGTCCGCACCTTAGGGGGGGGGGTTCTGTCACGCCCTGGTCGAAGTATTTTGTGTTTATCTTTATGTATTGGATCAGGCCAGGGTGTGGCATGGGGTTTTTGTATTGTGGTGTGTTTTGTCTTGGGTTTTGGTATATAGTGGGATTGTAGCTAGTGGGGTGATCTAGCAGAGTCTATGGCTGTCTGGAGTGGTTCTCAATCAGAGTCAGGTGTTTATCGTTGTCTCTGATTGTGAACCATATTTAGGCAGCCATATTCTTTGGTTGTGTTGTGGGTGATTGTCCTTAGTGTCCTGATGTCCTTGTTCTGTGTTAGTTGACACAAGTATAGGCTGTTTTCGGTTTTGTTTACGTTTATTGTTTTTGTAGTGTTTTGTATTGATTCGTGTTTACGTGTGTTTTTTCCATTAAACATGGATCGCAATCTACACGCTGCGTTTTGGTCCGACTCTCCTTCACCACACCTAGAAAACCATTACACTTTATTCATGTCCAAGTAACACGTTATTTATGTCCAAGTAACTGCTTTAACTAGGGCTTAGGTATACAAATCCAAACGCTCCTGCAGGTCCCGCATAACTTCGGACAAAAACTCCAAAACGTTATATTACAGGTATTAAAAACATTTCAAACTAAGTATAGATGTTTTTATCATAAATCTTCAATAAAGTTCCAACCGAAGAATTATTTTGTGTGTAGAGGAGCAATGGAACGCAGATCGATATGTGGAATGCGCATGACCAGGAAATGGCTCTCTACCAGTAACCTGACACATTCAGCTCTTATTCAACCCTACAACACAGTAGAAGCCTCAATCAAGTTTCTAAAGATGGTTGACATCTAGTGGAAGCCCTAGGATGTGCAACTTCATCCATATCCCACTGTGAATTCAATAGGGCCTGGGTTGAAAATCGACCAACCTCAGATTTCTCACTTCCTGTTTGGATTTCTTCTCAGGTGTTTGCCTGCCATATGAGTTCTGTTATAATCACAGACATCATTCAAACAGTTTTAGAAACTTCAGAGTGTTTTCTATCCAATACTAATAATGGTATGCATATATTAGCAACTGGGAATGAGGAGCAGGTCGTTTACTCTGGGCAACTCTGGGCACCTTTCATCCAAGCTACTCAATACTGCCCCTGCAGCCATAAGAAGTTAATGTTATAAATGACTATTGTAGCTGGAAACGGCTGATATTTAATGGAATATCTACATAGGTGTAAAGAGGCCAATTTTCAGCAACCATCACTCCTGTGTTCCAGCGGCACGTTGTGTTAGCTAATCAAAGTTTATCATTTTAAAAGGCAAATTGATAATTAGAAAATAATTTTGCAATTATGTTAGCACAGCTGAAAACTGTTGTCCTGATTAAAGTAGGAAAAAACTGTCCTTCTTTCATCTAGTTGAGTATCTGGAGCATCTGCATTTGTTGGTTCGATTACAGGCTCAAAGTGGCCAGAAGCAAAGGACTTTCTTCTGAAACTCATCAGTCTATTCTTGTTCTGAGAAATGAAGGCTATTCTATGCGAGAAATTGCTAAGAAACTTAAGATCTCGTACAACTCTGTCTGCTACTCTGTTCACAGAATAGAAAGAGGAGTGCTAGTTCCCATTGCACAACTGAGGAAGAGGACAAGTACATTCGTGTTTAGTTTGAGAAACAGATGCCTCACAAGTCCTCAACTGGCAGCTTCATTAAATTATACCGACAAAACACAAGTCTCAACATCAACAGTGAAGAGGCGACTCCGGGATGCTGGCCTTCTAGGCAGAGTTGCAAAGAAATAGCCTTTTCTCAGACAGTTCAATAAAAGAAAGATTCAAATGGGCAAAAGAGCACAGACACTGGACAGAGGAACTCTGCCAAGAAGGCCAGCATCCCGGAATTGCCTCTTCGCTGTTGACGTTGAGACTGGTGTGAAAATATTTAATGAAGCGGCCAGTGCATTTTATCCTCAGCAGCCCACATCACTGCAAGTCGCCAACACATTTCTGTCTCAGCACATGCAGGGAGAGGAGTGGCTCGCTCATCACAGCAGCAGGTCCAGCATTGGCACAGGCACAGGGGCACGGCAGACTTTCGTTACAGGTATCATGAGGATAATGCCCTTTTACTGTTTGATGAAATCATGGTTTTAGCCACCCAAAAAATAGAATGTTTTGAGTGAGATGACAATGTAAAATGTGCTCTTTCTACGTTTAAAAGGCACCTTTTCCTTTTTTTATGATCCATGATCTTGGCTGTTGTAATCGGCCTATGTGTAGCTGGTGTGGAGTAGTCAGGCGCAGGACAGCAGATATGAGTAATGAACATACTTCACTCAAGAAATCAAATATATTCAACACAATAAAACTAGCCCACAATAACGGTCCGAATACATACAAACAATCACTCACAAAAAAACATGGGGGAACAGAGGGTTAAATAATTAACAACTAATTGGGGGATTGAAACCAGGTGTGTAAAACAAAGACAAAACAAATGGAAAATGAAAAGTGGATCAGCGATGGCTAGAAAGCCGGAGACATCGACCGCCGAATGCCGTCCGAACAAGGAGAGGGACCGACTTCGGCGGAAGTCGTGATAGCTGTCTAACTAATGATAGAGTCCAAACAGGTCTTTTTGCTTATGCTGAGTTTGTCTTGGAATTTGAATCATTAAACAACAACAAAAAGGGTCCTGCCCATCTGGCATTTGCCAGAATTTCCATATGGCCAATCTGCCCCGAGGAATCCCCAACCAGTTGACTATTTTAATGGCGGAAACATGGTGGACTCCCTCAATGGCGCTGCCCATGTTAAAACGGCCTTTTGGCTACTAGAAACCTCTATCATTCTCTAAGGTGTGGATATATCATAACTGGTACACTGCCAAAATGAGACAAAGTCACCTGGGAAGCCTTATAAGTAATACATTGCTTTATGGTGGATTGATAATAACAATGGAGGAGAACCTGAACCCTCAGATCATTATAGCTTTCAACTTGATGAAGTAACATTGTGTTTAATGTGTCGCATTTAGCATTTCTCACAGTGGAATCTGAGGGATTGGTGTCACTTTTAAAATGCGCTGGTTGTGTGCATTTGCCATTATGTACAATTTGGAAAGTCATCAAATAACCATAACCCTAGACTCACGTCTACATCCTGGCTCAACTTCAACAATAGCCTCAACCCTTACTCTAACCCCTACCATAACAGAGACCCCAGGTACTGAGCCAAAGAGCAACTGTATTGACTGTATAGATAGTATTTTTTATTTTGAATTACATTTTTCTTTTCATTTTTCATTCTGACAGAACTCCCTCCGCTAGATGACTATACACATTCCATCCCAGACAGAGAACACCAATTTCGCTGCCGGGATCGAGCCTCCTAACAACTACATACAGGTACCCGGGCCCGGTTTACCAAAAGCATCTTAAGGCTAAGTTCATCGTTTGAACCTTCGATCTGTTTCCCAAAACCATCTCTATTAACACTCATAATCTAATGCCTGCCTCAGACCAGAACAGCTAAGTGCATCGTTTTATGCACACTTTATACACAAACACACTTTGTTTATGCACACTTTTCTGCAGAATCAGTGTTTATCCGTCTCTCCATGACCGCCGATAACTTCACAATGAAGTTGACTAGAAATACAAAAGTTGCCAATGCCTTTGCAATTGTTACAAACAAGTGAAGGATAAAAAATATGCTTCAAATGAAAACCGAGATGACTGCATTAAAATATGAATTTCATGTTAATTCAATTGAGTTGTATTTGGCTACCATCAAATTTTTGTGTTATTATATTTCATGATGTTTAGCCTAACGTGCGCATTGACGTGTCAAATTTTGATTTAGTGCACTATTGTAGAGTAAGCAGTAGAATAAGCCTCATCAATATCTGCAGCCATAGGTGATATCACTCTAGGAGCTGATCCGTCATCAGTATTGTGGAATAATTTGAATGTTAAGGTAAGACTTTCATGGAGAAAGCTGACCTGAGAGCAGTGCTGTCTTTCTTTTGATCCTATCAGTATTGACACATGCCTCAACACCGCACATAACGAATGTTCTCTCTGCGTGGTGTTTTGGGAAATGCATGTCGTAAAAAATATGCATTGTTAAAACAATTGTAAGCCTAAATTCCATCGCTATTGGGAAACATGGCCCTAGTCAGCAGAGCTAACCCTACCCTTAACCCAAGAGCTTCCATTGGTCAATAATAACATTAGGCCCCAGATAAGACACAGACAAGACACAGAGACAATCAAGCAACATAGATAACATTGGTAAAGATTGCAATCCAAAAGAATGACAGTGATTCATCATTCCAACAAATCAATATTCAGTATGGAATTAAGGTACATTTGTTGAATCCTTAAAAGCAAGTTGGCTGGTGGTCATGTGGAGGGTTTGCGCTCCAAAAAGTATATAAAATGTATAAGCCACACATGTACATCATCCATCTGTAAGTCTCTGCTCTTTTGATGTTATTTTCATAAGGTAACTCAAAATGAACAGAATACAAAACAATAAACGTGGCAAAACCGAAACAGTCCTAACTGGTGCAGAAAACACAGACAGGAAACAACCACCCACAAATCCCAACACAAAACAGGCTACCTAAATATGGTTCCCAATCAGAGACAATGACTAACACCTGCCTCTGATTGAGAACCATATCAGGCCAAACATAGAAATAGACAAACTATACATACAACATAGAATGCCCACCCAGCTCACGCCCTGACCAACACTAAAACAAGGAAAACACAAAAGAACTATGGTCAGAACGTGACAGAGGTCTTCAAATTCCATGTCATAAATGAGCCAAGGCGCAGCGCGCATGTAATTCCCCGTCTTTAATCGAAGTGAAACCTTCACAAAAAAACTGGTAAACAGAAACCGACCGTGACTCAACCGTGGCGCACACAAACACTCACAGAAAATAAATAATTACCCATAAACACAGGTGGGAAAAAGGCTGCCTAAGTATGATTCCCAATCAGAGACAACGATAGACAGCTGCCTCTAATTGGGAACCATACCCGGTCAACAGAGAAACAGACAAACTAGAATGCCCACCCAAATCATAACCTGACCTAACCAAATAGAGAAATAAAAAGGTTCTCTAAGGTCAGGGCGTGACACATGCATACACGTTCAGGAACTGTAAGATGGCGCCGGAGAAGAAGGCAATACATTGTATGTGCCCCCAGCAGATTGTTTTGTTTGTTTGTTTATTTTGCGTTGTTTAACTCTTTTTTAAAACTTATTTTGCACATAATGTTGCCGCTACCATCTCTTAAGACCGAAAATAACTTCTAGACATCAGGACTGTGATTACTCACCACTGACTAGCATAATCCTTTTTTTCCTTTCATGACTCTGATGAGCCCGACGCAAAGGATATGCTGCTTCCACGGGAACAGCCCCTGATCCCTGTGATCTGCATGAAGAGGATTCGGAGAAAGAGGGACCAAAGATTGGGCTGCCTTCTGAGAATTCGTAGGCGTTCGAATAAACCCCCTCTTCCCTCCAATCTGCTAGCAAACATGCAATCTTTGGGGAACAAAATCAACGAGGTACACAGAAGATTAAACTACCAACGGGACATTAAAAGCTGTCACATCTTATGCTTCACGGAGTCGTGGCTGAACGACGACAATATCAACGTACAGCTGGCATGTTATACGATGTACCGGCAGGAAAGATCAGAGGCGTCTTGTAAGACGAGGAGTGGCGGTCTATGTATTTTGTAAACAACAGCATGCGCTGATGCGCTGACCACCTGGCAAGTAACTTCACTGACATTTTCAACCTCTCCTTGTCCAAGTCTGTAATACCAACATGTTTCAAGCAGACCACCATAGTCCCTGTGCCCAAGAACACTAAGGTAACCTGCCTAAATGACTACCGACATGTAGCACTCACGTCTGTAGCCATGAAGTGCTTTGAAAGGCTGGTCATGGCTCACATCAACATCATCATCTCAGAAACCCTAGACCCACTCCAATTTGCACACCGCCACACTGCCCTTTCCCACCTGGATAAAAGGAACACCTATGTGAGAATGCTATTCATTGACTACAGCTCAGCATTCAACACCATAGTGCCCTCAAAGCTCATCAAAAAGCTAAGGACCCTGGGACTAAACACATTCTTCTGCAACTGGATCCTGGACTTCCTGACGGGCCGTCCCCAGGTGGTAAGGGTAGATAACAACACATTCACCACGCTGATCCTCAACACAGGGGCCCCCCAGGGGTGCGTGCTCAGTCCCCTCCTGTACTTCCTGTTCACTTATGAGTGCACAGCCAGGCACGACTCCAACACCATCATTCATTTTGCCGATTACACAACAGTGGCCTGATCACCGACAATGACGAGACAGCCTATAGGGAGGAGACCTGGCCGTGTGGTGCCAGAACAACAACCTCTCTCTCAACGTGATCAAAAGAAAGACAATTGTTGTGGACTACAGGAAAAAGAGGACCGAGCACGCCCCCATTCTCATCGACGGGGCTGCGGTGGAGCAGATTGAGAGCTTCAAGTTCCTTGGTGTCCACATCACCAACAAACTAACATGGTCCAAGCACACCAAGACAGTCGTGAAGAGGGCACGACAAAGCCCTTTCCCCCTCAGGATATTGAAAAGATTTGCAATGGGTCCTCAGATCCTCAAAAGGTTCTACAGCTGCACCATCGACCGCATCCTGACTGGTTGCATCACTGCCTGGTATGGCAACTGCTCGGCCTCCGACTACAAGGCACTACAGAGGGTCGTGTGAACGTTCCAGTACATCACTGAGGCCAAGTTTCCTGAAGTCCAGGACCTCTACACCAGGCGGTGTCAGAGGGAGGCCCTAAAAATTGTCAAAGGCTCCAGCCACCCTAGTCATAGACTGTTCTCTCTGCTACCGCACGGCAAGCGTTACCTGCGTGCCAAGTCTAGGTCCAAAAGGCTTCTAAAACAGCTTTTATCCCCAAGCCATAAGACTCCTGAACATCTAGTCAAATGGATACCCAGACTAAGACTTTTTGCTGTGCCCCCCTCACCCCCTCTTTACACCACTGCTACTCTCTGTTGTCATCTATGCATAGTCACTTTAATAATTCTACCTAAATGTACATACTATCTTAACTAACCGGTGCCCCCACACATTGACTCTGTATTGTTTACCAGCCTGTATATAATCTTGCTATTGTTATTTTACTGCTGCTCATTAATTACTTGTTACTTTTATCTCTTATTCTTCTCCGTATGTTTTAAAAACTGCATTGTTGGTTAGGGGATCGTAAGTAAGCATTTCACTGTAAGGTCTGCACCTGTTGTATTCGGCGCATGTGTAAAATTTGATTTGATATGAACTGGACTCTGACCATAGCCGTGTAGGTTGGCTAGGCTGGCTAGGCGAATAGCTAACATTAGTTGGCTAGCTAGCTTGCTGGCTAAGATAACTGCATATAGCTAGCATTCTTTGATATTTGGTTTGATGGGGTTATTTACTTTCAAAACGTTGGTTTACTTTAATGTATTTGTAAGGTAGGTGTTGATAGCAACTGGCTGACTCATTCAGTGATAATGTAACGTTAGCAGGCTGGTTGAGCTAACGTTAGCAGGCTAGTAGGGCTAACATGAGCAGGCTAGTTGGCTAGCAACCTTGCAAATTGATTTGTAACAATACATTTGTGAAGAATTTGCTTGTAAGTTGGCTGAAAATTCAATTTAAACCAGTAGTCATGAGTGCATTACATTATCGGGAATTGGCTGGCTTGCCAGGTCCTCCATATTACAGCCCACCCCGTAAAAACAATGTTCGACATGACTTCGACATTCTTCGGAATTCTGATCTGTTTTATGTAATAACTCCAAAAATAGAAAAGTGAGGTGTAACATTGCATTTGATCTTTTGATGTGTACACTAATGCAAAGCCATATGTTACATGTGGTTACGTTTATGCTACCTACCATTTAAGAACGGAAGTCCTTTAATTTTTATCAACTGTCTGAAGGTTATATGCCAATATCCAAGAGTTAATAGTAATCTTATAACGTCCACTGTCGTGAGAGCCGAGATACATTTTTTAAAAAGGAACCTATTTAAAATCCAATAAAAAATGGTCAAACAAGGGTGCCAACATTTGAAATTGCAGTATTTTCAAACAGGCGGGTCTTCAGCTTAAATGTGTTCGTGTCTGCATGCGTGAGTGTGGCTAATTCCTCTATCGTTCTCTGAGGGACCATCGACCCATGACTAATGAGATGTGCACTCTCACTGCCATTTCATCCTTAAACCTCCATGTTTGACCCTTCCAAATGGTTCTGATTCACTGCAGTGTCCTCTGGGTCACTGAGCCATATGGCTTGAGAGACTAGTGTCGAGATGTGAGTTACAGTAACACATTCCAAAATACTACACTTTTGCTGCTCTATGCATTAACAGGCACGATGTGGTGAGGGAGGGACACACATTTCTGTGTGACTTCATTCCTTGAATGTATCTATAAAAGGCATGACTGGACATGTATAAGCAAGGATAAACAGGACAGAAACTGATCAAGGAATGACAGATAAAGATATACATGTTATACGTTTCAGGATTGGCAGATAAGGATGCATGTCACGTGTCAGAAATTACGGATGAAGATACATGTCACATGACAGAAAGATATACATATTAGATGTTTCTGAAATGTCGGATAATGATGTACATATTACATGTTTCTGCCGGTCATGACAAGACTCCAGATGGAGTGAGACAGTCTTAGATTTGGGAAAGCAAGCAGACAGCAGCTGCTTTGATCCAGTGCCTTTATGGGAGTTGCATGAGCTGGTGACAGTCAGTTATCTTCACTGCAGGCTCAGTCTCCCGTCGCTCTCGCTTAGCGCTAGCTCTCCATGGAAACCCACCCCTGCCTTTCCTAGAACTCACACCAAGCACACTCATTGCACTGTCGGGGAAAGCACTGCTGGATGGAAAACAATTGTTGGTCAATGTACTGTTGATAACCAATTAACAGCACTTTGAGTAAAGAAGTAATGCTTGAATACATTTCCCAGGGTGGAATACACTACAGGGAGCTTGGCAGTAGGCTGTAATAGTGAAATAATGTACAAACCTCATGTCACCGGCTGGAGATCTATGGTGTGGCTGATGATTTATTTCATTTTGCTTCATGTGCAGGCTATGGAAGCCAAAAGCTGACTTACAGTATCACATACAAGAAACAGCCATTAACACAAGAACCGCCAAGAGAGAGAGATGAAAATAGAGCTCTTTGACCATGCATGCCAGTGGTGGGTATGGCATCGAAATGAGAAAGCCTAAGCGAAAGAAGAAAAAAAACATACCTACTGTAAAATATGGGTGGATCTTTGATGTTTTTGGATTCTAGCTTGAAATATGTTACCATATTAGAACGTATTAGTTACTATACATGCATAAAGAATGTAGATGTTGGGGTCAATAGAGGGCTAAGAACTGTGTGTATGGAAAGTTGCTGAGTGAGCAAGGGGAGTGGAGAACGTTTACATTCTGTCAGAACATTGTTGAATCTCATGTAACCTATGGAGAAGGGCAAAGGGAAACAGTCTGGTTTCAGTCACTGATAAGGTAGGACAGCTGTGGAGGAGTGAGAAGTTCGGCCCGAGGTCAGGTCAGATGAAGTGAGAAGGAAGTCAATCCTGTCACACACATATATTTCCACACCCATGAAGGTTCTAGCAGGAGGCTACACCAATGAGAGGAACCAATTAAGCTCCTGACTAGCAACAGAGATGTATTGGCTGTCTAGATGTGCAAGGAGTTGACTCCGTCTAGTAGGAGGGAATAAATATTTGTGCTTGTGTTAACATGTCTTTGTCTTTGCATCTGTTTGACCCAGTGGGAAATAAACTTATTTTGAGCTTTTCCTAGTCACCCGTTCGAGGGGGTTATGGGGGTATATACACATTCTGGGGGTATTTTGATCCCATTGGTCCTGGAGCCCTAGGTATTGTCAATGCTGGTCAGTATATCGAAAATCCTTGCTACTGCAGATTAAAAAATATATATATAGATACGGACAACTGCAAAAGTGTTGCTACAACTCTCATTAACATTGCTGCCCTGAATTTAGCCAGTACTATTGACAAAACTCAGTTGGAGAAAGTTCATGTAGAGAGACTACTTTCTGGAAGACAGTACCATGCTGACTCAACTGCATTTACATGTACATTCCTAAAGAAATGGGTGGGACAAAGGCTTAAATTATGCTAGCTATATTTTTAGGATTTTTTTTCAATTTGCGCCTAAAATGACATACCCAAATCTAACTACCTGTAGATAAGGACCTAAATCAACGATATGCATATTCTTGATACCATTTGAAAGGAAACACTTTGAAGTTTGTGGAAATGTTTTAATTAATGTAAGAGAATATAACACATTAGATATGGTAAAAGATAATACAAAGAAAAAAACATGCGTTTGTTTATTTTTTTTGTACCATCATCTTTGAAATGCAAGTAATGTATTATTCCAGCCCAGGCGCAATTTCCATTTTGGCCACTAGATGGCAGCATTGTATGTACAAAATGTTAGACTGACCCAATGAACCATTGCATTTCTGTTCAAAATGTTGTATCAAGACTGCCCAAATGTGCCTAATTGGGACACCGATCCTGTAGAAGGTTTACAGAATTTAACTATGGGATCGGTGTCCCCAAACCTGGACAGGTGTTGCTCAATATGCGATAATGTGACTAGAATGACGGCCATTTAGATGTTTGAAGGTCAGTGCCTTTTCTGTAGGTGTCACAACTTCCACCGTAGTTGTTCCCTCTCCTTGTTCGGGCGGCGTTCGATGGTCGACGTCACCGGCTTTCTAGCTGCCACCGATCCATGTTTCATTTTTCCTTTTGTTTTGTCTGTTTACACACCTGGTTCCCATCTCATAATTATGTTCCTTATTTAACCCTCTGGTTTCCCTTTCTGTTTGTGCGTGATTGTATTTCGTGTGTTGGAGTTCTATCCTGTTTTGTCCTGTTTTTGTTACGTTCTTGGATTGAGTAAATACGGTGTTTTTTTTACTCTTACCTGTGTCCTGCGCCTGACTCCTTCGCTATCTTCTAGATAGACTCTGACAGTAGGGAAAATAATGATCCATCATGTATGACATTCCTGGTAGTGTGTAAACTTATTTTTTTTTATTATCATAGTATTTGTGTGTTCTCTATAGTTATGTACTTGAAGATGTATAAATTGACCCAATTCGGCACATTTGGGCAAACTCCTGGCAGACGTGATACAAAATATTGTGTAGTGATGTAAATCTTCACTGGATTAGTCTAAAACTATGCACACACACACAATGCTGCCATCTTGTGGACAACATCTAAACAACAGCTAGAATCCTTTCTCAATGTATGGTCTGTCTCTTACATTTCAAAGATGAAAAAACTAAATAGAAAACACATTGTTTTTTTATTGTATTATCTTTTACCAGACCTAATGTTTTATATTCTCTTACATTAATTTCACTTTTCCATAAACTTCAAAGTGTTTTCTTTCAAATGGTATCAATAATGTGCATATCCTTGCTTCAGGTCCTGCCCTATAGGCAGTTAGATTTCTTAAGAGGTTTTAATGGCTGTGATAGGATAAAACTGAGTTTGGATCAACAACAATCTACTTACTCCACAATACTAACCTAAATGACAGAGTGAAAAGGGGGAAGCCTGTACACACACAATAAAATATGTTTTAAAATGCATCCTGTTGGCAAATAAGGCATTAAAGTAAAACTGCAAAAAATGGAAATAAATAAACGTTATGCCTTGAATGCAAAGCATTATTTTTGGAAACAATCCAGCACAATCCATCACTGAATATCACTTCATACTTTCAAGAATGGTGGTGGCTGCATCATGTTATGGGTATATTTGTCATCGGCAAGGACTATGGAGTTTTTTTTTATATAAACAGAAACGGAATAGAGCTAAGCACAGGCAAAATCCTAGAGGAAAACCTGGTTCAGTCGGCATTCCAACAGACACTGGTAGACAAATTCACCTTTCAGCAGGACAATAACCTAAAACACAAGGCCAACTATATACTGGAGTTGATTTGAATGTTCCTGAGTAGCCTAGTTACAATTTTGACTTAAGTTGGCTTGAAAATCTATGACAAGACTTGAAAATTGCTAATGATCAACAACCAACTTCACAGAACTGGAAGAATACTGTGCAAATATTGTACAATCCAGGTGTGCAAAGCAAACAGACTCACAGCTGTAATCGCTTCCAAAGAGGATTCTAACATTTATTGATTCCGGGGGGTGAATACTTATCTAATCATCATATATCAGTGATTTGCTTTTCATAAATGTTTTACAAATGTTGCACTTTGACATAACTTGGTATTTAATTAACTTAGTACTTGAATCCCACTTTGTAACACGACAAAATGTGGAAATGGTTAAGGGGTCTGAATACTTTCTGAAGGCACTGTATTTGGGAATGAGTTAACAGAATATGAACTTTTAAAAGTGTGATGTTCACTGGACAGATACTTTAAGCTCTCAAAGAGAAATATGGTCACATATGGACCGTATGGAGCTTATGACTTCTTAAGTCTTGAATAGGCTTACATTGACATTTTGGTCAGTTAGCAGACACTCTTATCCCGGGTGAATTACAGTAAGTGTATTCGACTAGGGTATGATTAACTGTCACGGGCGTCGTAAGAAGTGGACCAAGGTGCAGCGTGGTGAGCGTACATATTCCTTTTTATAAGAATGTCGCCAACAAAAACAATAAACCTTACAAAATGACCGTGACGCCTAACAATGCTATGATGCCTCTAACAAAGTTAACTATCCACACTGAATGGAGGGAAAAAGGGCTACCTAAGTATGATTCCCAATCAGAGACAACGGTAGACAGCTGTCCCTGATTGAGAACCATACCAGGCCAAAACATAGAGATAAAGAAACCTAGAAAACAAAACAGAGAATGCCCACCCCACATCACACCCTGACATAACCAAATAGAAAAATAAAACGGCTCTCTAAGGTCAGGGCGTGACATTAACGACGTCTCAAATTTGTCCTTTTGGTCTTTAACTCAACTGGCTAATTATGTCACTTTTCATAAGAAGCTTGGTGGTATGAGTTCTATGCCTTTAGCTCAGTCATAAGGACGAAAGAGTGTGGGCTGCTGTTCATGAATTAAAAGTGTTATTTTATTATCAACTAATGCATACTTGCCAATTTCTGTACATGCCAAAGGTAATGTAAGACACGGCATGCTTGAAATAAGCCAGCAAAAAATGACACTTCCAATTTTCTTCTTGAATATACAACACACAGTTGAAGTCTGCTAAATGACTGACTTAAATGTAAATGTAAATGTAAGTCGGAAGTTTACATACACTTAGGTTGGAGTCATTAAAACTTGTTTGCAACCACTCCAAAAATGTCTTGTTAACAAACTATAGTTTTGGCAAGTCGGTTAGGACATCTACTTTGTGCATGACACAAGTCATTTTTCCAACAACTGTTTACAGACAGATTATTTCACTTATAATTCACTGTATCACAATTCCAGTAGGTCAGAGGTTTACATACACTAAGTTGACCGTGCCTTTAAACAGCTTGGAAAATTCCAGAAAAAGGCCCGCATCCCAGAGTCGCCTCTTCACCGTTGATGTTGAGACTGGTCTTTTGTGGGTACTATTTAATGAAGCTGCCAGTTGAAGACTGAGGCGTCAGTTTCTCAATCTAGACACTCTAATGTAATGGTCCTCTTGCTCAGTTTTGCACCGGGGACTCCCACTCCTCTTTATATTGTGGTTAGAGACAGTTTGCTCTGTTCTGTGAAGGGAGTAGTACACAGCATTGTACCAGATCTTCAGTTTCTTGGCAATTTCCCGCATGGAATAGCCTTCATTTTTCAGAACAAGAATAGATGATGAGTTTCAGAAGAAAGTACTTTGTTTCTGGCCATTGTAATTGAACCCAGAAATACTGATGCTCCAGATACTCAACTAGTCGAAAGAAGGCCAGTTTTGCTGCTTCTTTAATCAAAACAACAGCTTTCAGCTGTGCCAACATAAAATGTAAATTTTTTTAGCTAACACAACGTTCCATAGGAACACCAGAGTGATGGTTGCTGATAATGGGCCTCTGTACGCCTATGTAGATATTCCATAAAGAAATTCTGCTGTTTCCAGCTACAGGAGTCATTTACTACATTAACAATGTCTACACTGTATTTCTGTGCCATTTGATGTTTTTTTAATGGACAAAAGGTGTTTTTCTTTCAAGATAAAGGACATTTCTAAGTGACCCCAAACTTTTGAACTGTAGTGTATGTAAATATTATACATCTTAGTCTAAGCAACAAAAGATATTTGAGTAGTAACATGTAGGCTATTATTACTAAAACATAATTTCAGTTGAACATTTTAAAAAAATCCATGCCAGCGGTGGCCAACTTTGTTCCACTGATCACTGATCTACTGGGTGAGCAGATTTTTATTCCAGCCCAACAATAGCACACTTGATTATCAATGACCTGTCCTATCGAATAGCTTGCACTCTCCCTTTACTGACAGCAGGAGCTTCAATTTCACCCTCTTTAATGCCTGTTATCTACAAATCTATTTGGAGACTATGTTTTTAATTTAAAATGATTAAGTCAAGATAACTAGCTGATGAAATTGAATTTACTTTGCTAAACTGTGTGTGTAGTTAGTTAGCTAGCTAGCTAGCTAGCAGATTAGTTGAGTTAGCCTAAAAAGTGTCTGGCTAGCTAGCTAATAATTTGTTGTTTTTTTACATTCAAAAAATGTATTTACTTACTTGAATAAGTAAATACCCACTGCCTAAGTTTTTTCGGTCCTTACAAATACTAAATAATGCGCAATCTTCACAATATTTTCAGTGGTAGCAAAGCGCAGCCACAAGAGAAAAAAAAACTCTTTCACCAGAGAGGTTTCGAACGTGTTGTGACATTTGACCAGCGTAATCCACTGTCGGCCATGCTTCATAACTGGAAAATTGTCACTTGAAACTAGCATAGGCATCAACTACCTGAACGGAAAACAGTGACGCACATAACACACAACACCCCTTCTACGCGTGCGTGTGGGAGGGTTTTTGAACTGTAATTTCCAATCAAAATCTAAACCATTCAAACCGTCTTTGTAATACAACTTTCTTCAGACCTCTAAGGGAGGCGTGACAACTACATGATTTTGGAGGTGTGGCAATGCGAGACCACTCTTCGACTGACCCTTTCCACAAACCCTTATAATGTGGTTGCACTTCAGAGTGACGTTTGCTGGATGTGTCAAATTGCGTTAATCGATTGTGGCTAAAAGAAGCATCTGAGAACACAAGCAAAAGTGTTTGTGGAAAATGTGGTCTTGCCAAACATTCCGGCAGTAAAATGAGTTGGTTGTGATTTATTATGCAAGGTTAGTGTTTCTCATTCCTGGTGCCCACAGTGGTGCCCATGGAATTCTGTGATGGAATATTCCGGGCCCATGGATCCTCTGTCAGAATGTTGAAGCTGATGTGCTTGGCAGGTGCTACAAACCTGTGTGTGTGTGTGTGTTTGCATGGTGCTCTTCTTCTGTCCAACTTCATAACCTGTTGCAGTGCCTACTAAGTGTAATGAAAGGGCATAACCAAGGTGAGCTGTCTTTCATATCAGTTAGAAGAGCTCTCTGCCTTTTGTTGCTGTAATGAAACCCAGAGTAGAGTGGTCAGGGATCGATAGGTGCTCAAGACCTTTGTACTCTCTAAACTGACAAGATACCAATGCGTGCGTTTGTGCATGTACAGTGGGAAGAAAACGTTTGTGAACCCTTTGGATCCCTTTCTGGATTTCTGCATAAATTGGTCATAAAGTTTGATCTGATCATCACAACAAGTCACAGCAATAGGCTAACACAGTCTGCTTAAAGTAGTAACACAAACAATTATAATGTTTCATGTCTTTATTGAACACACCATGTAAACATTCACAGTGCAGGTTGGAAAAAGTATGTGAACCCTTGGATTTAATAACAGGTAGACCCTCCTTTGGCAGCAATAACCTCAACCAAATGTTTTCTGTAGTTGGGTATCAGACCTGCACAACTGTCTGGGGGAATTTTGGCCTATTCCTCTTTACAAAACGGTTTCAGTTCCACAACATTCTTTGGATGTCTGGTGTGAACCGCTCTCTTGAGGTCATGCCACAGCATCTCAATTGGGTTGAGGGCAGGACAGACTGGGCCACTCCAGAAGGCACATTTTCTTCTGTTCAAGCCATTCTGTTATTGATTTACGTCTGTCTTTTGTGGTTGTTGTCCTAACTTCTGTTGAGCTTCAATTGGTGGACAGATAGCCTAACATTCTCTTGCCAAATGTTTTGATAAACTTGGGAATTAATTTTCCATCGATGATAGCAAGCTATCCAGGCCCTGAGGCAGCAAAGCAGCCCCAATCCATAATGCTCCCTCCACCATAGTTTACAGTTAGGATAAGGTTTTGATGTTGGTGTGCTGTGCCTTTTTCTCCACACATAGTGTTCCTTCCAAACATCTCAACTTAAGTTTCATCTGTCCACATAATATTTTGCCAGTAACAATGCGGAACATCCAGGTGCACTTATGCGAACTGCAGCCGTGCAGCAATGTTTTTTTTGGACAGCAGTGGCTTCTTCCATGGTGTCCTCCCATGAACACCATTCTTGTTTAATGTTTTACGTATTGTATACTCATCAACAGAGATGTTAGCATCTTCCAGAGATTTCTGTAAGTCTTTATCTGACACTGCAGAATTCTTCTTAACCTCAATGAGCATTCTGCTCTGTGCTCTTGCAGTCAGCTTTGCAGGACGGCCACTCCTAGGGAGAGTAGGGACAGTGCTGAAATGTCTCCATTTATAGACAATCTGTTTTACTGTGGAATGACGTTTAGAGATACTTTTGTAACCCTTTCCAGCTTCATGCAAGGCAACATTTCTTCATCTCTGAGATCTCTTTTGTTTGAGGCATGGTTCACATCAGGCAATGCTTCTTGTGAATTAGCAAACTTACATTTTGTGAGTGTTTTTATGGGGCTGGGCCACTCTAACCAAAATCTCCAATCTTGTCTCATTGATTCAACTCCAGGTTAGTTGATTCCTGACTCCAATTAGGTTTTGGAGAAGTCATTACCCTAGGAGTCCACATACTTTTTCTAACCTACACTGTGAATGTTTAAATGATGTATTCAATATAGACAAGGAAAATACAATAATTTGTGTGTTATTAGTTTAAGCACACTGAGTTTGTCTATTGTTGTGACTTAGATGAAGATCAGATCAAATGTTATGTACAATCTATGCAGAAATCCAGGTAATTCCAAAGGGTTCACATACTTTTTATTGCTACTATACCTGGGTGGCCTTGGTCTCTGGCAGAGCCTCTCACACCAAAGCCACAGGGCTGGCTGGTCCTCGTGTCTTTACCAAACGCCAGACCTCTACAGTCCCAGGCAAAGCAGCATGCTCTGGATATAGTGCACACTCCCATTCCTCAAACACATTGTCATCAGTAGTCGGACTTTCCTGCCTTTTTGTCTCAGTGTCTGCACTCTTTCACTGAAGATATAATTTTCCTCATCTGCCGTGAATGGAAAAAGATTGGTTGATTTACCACTGTATCTCCCATGAGGACAAAGGTTGTATCTGAGGAATTTAAGGCTTGATTTTTGACTTGTTTTTTTCCCCTTGGTGAATATTTTGTGTGAAACGGATGCCCATGCCACAGAGTAATTATTTTCTTTCCTGCTGGGTGACATTCAACCCACTCAGACGGACAACCCACACACACTGACAATGATCCACACACACACACACACACACTCCTCTACCGCCCCCGAACTTCCTCCCATGCCTGCTAGGAAATTGATACAAACTATAACCATGTAAAGTCTTTGTCTCTCTTGGGAGACTAAGACTGATAATTATCTTATTTTGGCATCTTATGGCAATTTGTTACTGACTCGCCACATATATTTTGAGTGTTTGTTCACCTATGAAGCTCTTCGATAAAGAGGTCTCTATTTGCTTTTAACATGTTGGATGGGGAGTGCTTTGGAACAGACCTGTGTTCAGATAGTATTTGTTTTCTTTCAAATACTCCAGCTGTGCTTGATTGAGCTTGCCTGGCACATTAGAACCAATCGGATAGTCCCAAACATACCAAATTCTCCTGTCTTGATGCTCGCCCCTTTCAGTGGATCTGCTAGGCAGAGATGTGAACAACCCCCCCTGTTAGGAGGGGAAGGGGAGGCAGTTTTATTTATGACTTTATGACAGGTCATAAATTCCTTGTAGAGACTCTCTCTCCACCAGATATGCAGAAAGAGCCTTTGATAACACAGAGACCCTAACCGCCAAAATCCCAAAATCCCCAAATCCTACAATGAATGATTGAACAATATTTCCAACATAGAGGATGTGGCAAATGGTCGGGGGGGGATCCAAAGATTTTGTGTAATTTTGTAATCTTCCTCTGGTCTAAAAAAATATCCCAGTTCCCCAGAGCAGTGATTGGGGACACTGCCCTGTGTATGGTGTTGTCTTTCAGATGGGATGTTAAATGGGTGTCCTGACTCTCTGCGGTCATTAAAGATCCCATGGCACTTATTGTAAGGGTAGGGGTGTTAACCCCAGTATCCTGGCTAAATTCCCAATCTTTATTTTATTTTTATTTTTTATTTCACCTTTACTTAACCAGGTAGGCTAGTTGAGAACATGTTCTCATTCGCCACTGCGACCTGGCCAAGATAAATTATAGCAATTCGGGACATACAACAGATTCCAAGAACACAGGATGAGATGTTACTATCCTTTGTGCAAGCACTTCCAAGAGTTAATGAACAGTGACCGTGGTGAAATTTGGGGAGCGCATCGTCAGTAGTGTACCTTTGGTTCCTAGGGTGTTTCGGCCTTTCACACTATACACCCTCCTCAAAGGCGGCCAGCGACAGGGTGATGAATCCTACGCTTGCGTCCCATTCCCAATTAGTCATAGGAGTTGCCTTGTTGTTGATAGCCAACATCCCATGGGACTATGCATGGCAGGGGCGTCCTCCTCACTTCGGGGCCCAGCTGGGGTCTTTCCTCTTCATCCAGAGCCACTGACTGCTGTCGCCTCTGATACAGCTTTGATTGCCAAACGCTGGCTCTGGCCCTTAATTCCCAGGTCTCTAAGCAGTCTGGTTGTAGATGTTGCCACAAAACCTCTGCAGCCCACCTCCACTGGTCGGACTTCTGTGTTCCAGCCATGATGCCGTGCTTCGGCAGCTAGATCAGCATAGCGCAGATGTTTTCGCTCATAAGCCTCATCTACTGAGTTTTCCCAGGGTACTGTGAGCTCAATGATGAAGACCTTATTGCGTGAACGGGACCAGAGCACCATGTCAGGTCTTAGGGTGGTGGTTGCGATCTCCGGAGGAAACACAAGTTGCCGGCCAATGTCAGCTAGCATTTTCCAGTCGCGGGCCAAGCGCAGCTGGTCTCGCTCTAATGGTGTAGATGTCATGTATTGTCATGTTATGTCTTGTCTTGTTCCTGTTCTTTCTCTTATCTTCGTTTCCCCCTGCTGGTCGTATTAGGTTACCTTCTCTCCCTCTATCTCTCTCTCTATGGTCCCTTTCCTTCTCCCAGCTGTCCCTCATTCTCCTCTAACGACCTCGTTTACTCTCTCACACCTGTTCCCTCTTTTCCCTCTGATTAAGTCTCTATTTCGCTCTCTGTTTCTGCTTCTGTCTTTGTCGGATTCTCGTTTGCTTCGCCCTTGTTCTGTCCTGTCGTAATCTGCCTCTTCATTAGATGCTGCGTTTGATCAGGTGCCTCTGTCCTCTACGGCCCGCGCCTACCCGGAGGGACCTGCAGTCTGTTGCCGCTAGCCCTGCTATTCTCCTCTGCTGCTAGAAGGGGACTAGTCAACCGATACATCTGAAGAGGATTTATGTTTTCCCTGTGTTTGAACATTAAAAGACTCTGTTTCTGTTAAACCGCTTTTGGGTCCTCACTCACCTGAATAACAGTAGAGCCGCTCTTCGGTGGTTTAGCCCCTTCGCGGACAAAGTTTGTCCGTAAGGAGTGTGATGCTGCTGTGGGTGGTAGGGAGTTGGTGGCAGCTCGCTTGTCCTCCAGGGCGGACGCAAGGTTTTTAAGGACTTGGTTGTGACGCCAAGTGTAGCGTCCTTGGGCGAGGCTTGTTTTACAGCCTGTGAGAATGTGCCTGAGGTTGGCTGGCATGGAACGCAAAACACAGAGTTACACATGGAATAAACAAAACATAATAAACAAAACATAATAATACAGTAGAAAAAATAAAACACTATATACAGTGAGTGCAAATGAGGTAAGATTAGGGACTGAAGGCAATAAATAGGCCATGGTGGGGAAGTAATTACAATTTAGCAATTAAACACTGAAATGGTAGATGTGCAGAAGATGAAAGTGCTAGTAGAGATATTGGGGTGCAAATAAATAAATACTCTATGGGGATGAGGTAGGTAGATAGATGGGCTGTTTACAGATGGGCTATGTACAGGTGCAATGATCTATCAGCTGCTCTGACAGCTGGTGCTTAAAGTTAGTGAGGGAGATATGAGTCTCCAGCTTCAGAGATTTTTGCAGTTCGTTCCAGTCATTGGCAGCAGAGAACTGGAAGGAAAGACGATCAAAGGAGGAATTGGCTTTGGGGGTGACCAGTGAGATATACCTGCTGGAGCGCGTGCTACGAGTGGGTGCTGCTATGGTGACCAGTGAGCTGAGATAAGGCGGGGCTTCACCTAATCTGGCCCTCAAACCATCACGGTCACCTAATAATCTCCAGTTTACAATTGGCTCTTTCACCCCCCCTCCTCTCCCCTGTAACTATTCCCCAGGTTGTTGCTGTAAATGAGAATGTGTTCTCAGTCAACTTACCTGATAAAAATAGTCAGAAAACTTGCTAAATAGCGATTTTCATAAATTAACATTATGACAAAACAATAACACAAACATTTGTGTCTGCATCGAGTAACATATTCCGCTCAATTGCAATTGTTTTGCTTGACTCGTTGACATTATAACTATTGACATTTGGTTCCACCGTAATGTTTTGTCAGCCGTCTCGCGTCAAATTCGTCATTAGAACCACTCGATGTGATTGGTCATATAAAAACCTCGGGACCCAAAAATCATAATGAGTGCTCTCTCACCCTTGTGGTGGTCTGGAGCAGTCAAGCCACGACGCAGGGTACTTCTAAGTCCCACGGCGCAAGACCGCCACTTTTAAAGGAGGAATCACTGTAGGTAATTATTAAAGTGACTTTGCATACATGATAACAACAGAGGGTACAGTGGTGTAAAAGGGGGAGAGTGACAATGCAAAATGTCTGGGTAACCATTTGATTAGATGTTCAGGAGTCTTATGGCTTGGAGGTAGAAGCTATTTAGAAGCTTCTTGGACCTAAACTTGGCACTCCGGCACTGCTTGTTGTGAGATAGCAGAGAGAACAGTCTATGAATGGGGTGGCTGGAGTCTTTGACAGTTTTTAGGGCATTCCTCTGACACTGCCTGGTGTAGAGGTCCTGGATGGCAGCAAGCTTTTCCCCAGTGATGTACTGGGCGGTTCGCACGATGCTGAGCAGTTACCATACCAGGCAGTGATGCAACAAATCAGGATGCTCTCGATGGTGCAGCTGTAGAACCTTTTTAGGATCTGAGGACCCATTGCAAATATTTTCCGTCTCCTGAAGGGTATAGGTTTTGTCCTGCCATCTTCACATATACAGTGCCTTGCGAAAGTATTCGGCCCCCTTGAACTTTGCAACCTTTTGCCACATTTCAGGCTTCAAACATAAATATATAAAACTGTATTTTTTTGTGAAGAATCAACAACAAGTGGGACACAATCATGAAGTGGAACAACATTTATTGGATATACAAGGAGAAGTGTGATCAGAGATGCAGCCAAGAGGCCCATGATCACTCTGGATGAACTGCAGAGATCTACAGCTGAGGTGGGAGACAACCATAGGACAACAATCAGTCGTATATTGCACAAATCTGGCCTTTATGGAAGAGTGGCAAGAAGAAAGCCATTTCTTAAAGATGTAAGCCGGGTGTTACAAATGGTTTGAAACTACAACTCTACCAAAAGACCAGACGGCGTGGAGTGCGAGCAACACGGCTGGAAATGGAATGAACTCTGAACTATTGATCACGAAAGAAGACGTGAATCCTAGAATACAACCTGTATCAATCTGCAGCTGAAAATGTGTGCAAGTCTAGTCCGAGAACACTGACAACAACCCGGAAGCATCTATAAAGTCAGGTGAACCTGTCACATCACTACGACCCGGAAGACTCTACAAAGGACAATGGCGATCTCTACCTCATCGACCAACTATCGTAGCCAGCTTCACGTAAATATATTGCATTACTTTTTTGAATGAGCGATATATTAGTGGCATATGTATTTGTATTTATGTGAGCGTAGCTTCCCCATTGTCCTAGAGGCCCATTAATTTGTCTCCCTTCCTTCCCCCTTTCTCTCTCTATCTATCGTGGTATACCTGTCATGTTTTGTTAAGTCCTCTATGGAAGGTATTTACTGTATAATGTTAGGATGTTTTATATATTCTGTACTTGTTTAATTAGTTAGTAAATAAATAATTGAGCCAATATGTGTATGGATGACTCATGAAGTAAAGTCTGGGTTTGTGCAGACTACAAGGAATTACGACGTTCAAGAATGCGACTGATCGAGGTAGAATTCATTAATTAGCGACTGTTTTAATAAGATATAAACATACACAAATAGTTATTTTCAGGAAGTAGTAACTCTGTAACGACATTTTCCCGTGGTGCCCCAAATTCCTAGTTAATTCATGTTTACATTATTAGTTTAAATCACGTAATAATTAAACCTAGATAATTGATTTGATAATAGAACAGTCTGCACTGTTAATGATAGTGAAGACACGACACTCCCCAACTGGTACTCCATGCAGGCTCAATCAAAAAACATTAAAAAGAAAACCAACATGATTTGAACTCAGGTCTGTTTTAGATTGCTTTCAACAGGATACATGTACAATTATTCCAGTCATTGCTGAGAGGTTAACTCATCCATTGAGATCAGCAACTCAGAAAGAATGACCCACGCACACCGCGCATCTTCTGCCGTCCTCCTCCTCTCTTACTTGCTCCATCTGACTTCTCATTGGAAGGCATTTAAAGCATTTTAAAATGTTATAAAGAGGAAAGCGTGGCATCCGATTAAAGTATACTAGCATAATTGTGCTGGTGACAACGAGTGGTCCAAAGAAAGCATTACATTTTACATTTACATTTAAGTCATTTAGCAGACGCTCTTATCCAGAGCGACTTACAAATTGGTGCATTCACCTTATGACATCCAGTGGAACAACCACTTTACAATAGTGCATCTAAATATTTTAAGGGGGGGGGGGGGGGTGAGAAGGATTACTTTATCCTATCCTAGGTATTCCTTAAAGAGGTGGGGTTTCAGGTGTCTCCGGAAGGTGGTGATTGACTCCGCTGTCCTGGCGTCGTGAGGGAGTTTGTTCCACCATTGGGGAGCCAGAGCAGCGAACAGTTTTGACTGAGCTGAGCGGGAACTGTACTTCCTCAGTGGTAGGGAGGCGAGCAGGCCAGAGGTGGATGAACGCAGTGCCCTTATTTGGGTGTAGGGCCTGATCAGAGCCTGGAGGTACTGAGGTGCCGTTCCCCTCACAGCTCCGTAGGCAAGCACCATGGTCTTGTAGCGGATGCGAGCTTCAACTGGAAGCCAGTGGAGAGAGCGGAGGAGCGGGGTGACGTGAGAGAACTTGGGAAGGTTGAACACTAGACGGGCTGCGGCGTTCTGGATGAGTTGTAGGGGTTTAATGGCACAGGCAGGGAGCCCAGCCAACAGCGAGTTGCAGTAATCCAGACGGGAGATGACAAGTGCCTGGATTAGGACCTGCGCCGCTTCCTGTGTGAGGCAGGGTCGTACTCTGCGGATGTTGTAGAGCATGAACCTACAGGAACGGGCCACCGCCTTGATGTTAGTTGAGAACGACAGTTTGTTGTCCAGGATCACGCCAAGGTTCTTAGCGCTCTGGGAGGAGGACACAATGGAGTTGTCAACCGTGATGGCGAGATCATGGAACGGGCAGTCCTTCCCCGGGAGGAAGAGCAGCTCCGTCTTGCCGAAGTTCAGCTTGAGGTGGTGATCCGTCATCCACACTGATATGTCTGCCAGACATGCAGAGATGCGATTCGCCACCTGGTCATCAGAAGGGGGAAAGGAGAAGATTAATTGTGTGTCGTCTGCATAGCAATGATAGGAGAGACCATGTGAGGTTATGACAGAGCCAAGTGACTTGGTGTATAGCGAGAATAGGAGAGGGCCTAGAACAGAGCCCTGGGGGACACCAGTGGTGAGAGCGCGTGGTGAGGAGACAGATTCTCGCCACGCCACCTGGTAGGAGCGACCTGTCAGGTAGGACGCAATCCAAGCGTGGGCCGCGCCGGAGATGCCCAACTCGGAGAGGGTGGAGAGGAGGATCTGATGGTTCACAGTATCGAAGGCAGCCGATAGGTCTAGAAGGATGAGAGCAGAGGAGAGAGAGTTAGCTTTAGCGGTGCGGAGCGCCTCCGTGATACAGAGAAGAGCAGTCTCAGTTGAATGACTAGTCTTGAAACCTGACTGATTTGGATCAAGAAGGTCATTCTGAGAGAGATAGCGGGAGAGCTGACCAAGGACGGCACGTTCAAGAGTTTTGGAGAGAAAAGAAAGAAGGGATACTGGTCTGTAGTTGTTGACATCGGAGGGATCGAGTGTAGGTTTTTTCAGAAGGGGTGCAACTCTCGCTCTCTTGAAGACGGAAGGGACGTAGCCAGCGGTCAGGGATAAGTTGATGAGCGAGGTGAGGTAAGGGAGAAGGTCTCCGGAAATGGTCTGGAGAAGAGAGGAGGGGATAGGGTCGAGCGGGCAGGTTGTTGGGCGGCCGGCCGTCACAAGACGCGAGATTTCATCTGGAGAGAGAGGGGAGAAAGAGGTCAGAGCACAGGGCAGGGCAGTGTGAGCAGAACCAGCGGTGTTGTTTGACTTAGCAAACGAGGATCGGATGTCGTCGATCTTCTTTTCAAAATGGTTGACGAAGTCATCTGCAGAGAGGGAGGAGAGGGGGGGAGGGGGAGGAGGATTCAGGAGGGAGGAGAATGTGGCAAAGAGCTTCCTAGGGTTAGAGGCAGATGCTTGGAATTTAGAGTGGTAGAAAGTGGCTTTAGCAGCAGAGACAGAGGAGGAAAATGTAGAGAGGAGGGAGTGAAAGGATGCCAGGTCCGCAGGGAGGCGAGTTTTCCTCCATTTCCGCTCAGCCTTCCGGAGCCCTGTTCACAGCAGAGCACTGTGGCTCCACTCTCTCCTCCCATCCATTCATAGGTGAATGCATAATGAAGAAAGAGAAGATTGCAGTCAATCTGTCAATGAGTAATGGAGATGACGTCAACATATTTTATTCTCTTCAAAAAGCACCAGGTGGCTTGGTTCTACCACCCACCACTGGGCACACATTGTTCAATCAACGTTGTTTCCACATTATTTAAATTAAATTACCTTGAATAGACTTTGATATGACGTCTATGCCCAAACAAAGCACAGCGTATTATTAGTACAATGAATGGAAATCAATGGTATGATAAGTCACCACCTGTTATCTGTTATTACTAATGTTTAATTTAGTGTTGTTCAAATGCAACTCATTCTTAATGTTGATGACAAACACTGATTCATCGTGAGAGGAGTCTGGCTATATCCTTCTGCTCCAGGTTGTAGGTGTACTACAATACCAGATTCAGTACAGGTTTGGCACTATATTGTTTAAAATGGCAAGTAGCTGTTTGCATGCAACCCCGTTTAGCACTTTATCAGTTAAGGGTTTGTTTACACGCTCGCTGAGGGAGACGCTTTTGGAGAAAATTAGCTGATGTAAGCGAAGCGAATATTAAAAAGGATCCTCCCTCGGGAACCGATAAACTGAAGTCATCTAAAAATGTTGAAAAATAAAACTAGGTACTGTGAAAAGGAATATGAATAATTTTCTCCCCAAATAGGTCAAACTGCCTGAGGCAAGGGAAGGAGAGCATCTGAGGAGAAGCATGCTTGCCTTTTCAATGCATCACGTTTCACATCAATACTGAGGAGGGCCTCAGAAAAACTGCTCCACTTTTCAAGAAGAAAAGTGTGGTGTGGTGTGTGTGTTTGCCACGTGTGTACGGGAGTGTACTTTGAATTTGTTAACTAGGAAGGCAGAGGGTGACATGTAGTTTAAATTATTTGTTACCTTTAAGCTTTGCGTATACAACACACCATGTGAAATATTACTGTAATGCAACCACAGGATCAAAAGAGTTCTATTCATCTGGCTTGCTTGGATGTGCTTGTGTTCTTGTTGTAAAATGAGTGATGCTTCGCCAGGGTCTAAGCGATACCAAGTGTTACAGTAGCTATAAAAATGATTCATATGAGATCTGAAGACCACAATCAAACCTCTATATTGCTGCATTGTATCTGAAAAAGATTCAGAACATCCCTTGTCAAAGGGCAAGTCCAATTGTGTTTTTTATGAAAGTGTATTGTTGGTTCTATGCCTGGACCACGTCTATGCTACTGTGAAAACTGGGGAAGCAGCAGTGAGTAACAAGAGGGAATTATTTGTAATGATATATCATAACAAACAGAAGATTGCATAGTTGTACTGATGTATCCAAGCCACCCAAACTGTATCTGTAGAAGTTTTCTGAAATTATGTTTATCCCTCTGGAGTGGTATATTCATTATACATCATACCAGAAGTTTACTTAGTATTGCTTTTTCTTATTTTCATTTTACTTCATGTTTTCAATCCAACCAAACTGGTAGATTTGTGTTGTGGATTTGAGACTGTGTCACCCTTTAGTGGTGCTGCCTGTCTCTGTACCACTCTGTAATGGTAGTGCCTGTCTCTGTAACACTCTGTAATGGTAGTGCCTGTCTCTGTAACACTCTGTAATGGTAGTGCCTGTCTCTGTAACAAGTGGTGACCACTCCTCCATTCCTGTGGATACAATCTGACTGTCATCCACAGCTGCTGGATCCCTTATCTGTCTATCAGTGGAGGCTGCTGAGGATAGGACGGCTCATAATAATGTCTGGAATGGAGCAAATGGAATGGCATGCATTTGATACTACACCCATTACCCTGAGCCCATCCTCCCCAATTAAGGTGCAACCAACCTCCTGTGCTGTCTATGTGGGCTGAGGCTCAGAACAGCACCTGTGCACCCTCACACTGATGGGGGGAGTAAATTGTGGTGAAGGCAAAGGCTGCCTGTTCCTCCAGCACGCAGCCTGTCTGTCCTCCTCACAGCCCACAGCACCTCTCTGTGCTCGCTGGCTTTTACAGCCTCATCCATCATCTACTGCCTCAACGTGCTGCTCTGCAGCTCCTGTCCACTCACCAAGTCCACTTATTTATGGTTTCGACACCAAGCCAACAGCCAGGAGCCGTGTGTGTATGTGTGTGCACGTGAGTTTGTGTGTATTCTTTCTACTCTCTGCAGGGTAAGGCTCCATTGGTAATTAAGCAGACGTCTAGCCCTTCTGCCGCAGCCTCTACCCCCTTGCGTTCAAACACACCAAAAGGAAGACGAATCTAAATACGGTTCAACAAAGACTCAGTCATCAAGACCATCCATGACTTTAAGCTTTATATCTCTGGCACCGTGTGGAACAAACAAATATAAGGGTCAAGTGATTACATGAAGACTTCCACACAGGGACAATATAATAATAATAGAGTATCTGTCTCTCCCTTTGTCTGGTTGCTCTAGTCTATACACAGCGTGGTGGCATACTCTTCTCTCTGTCCTTCCATTTCTTTCTTTCTTTCTTTCTTCCTCTCTCTCTCTTTGTTTTTATTTCTCTCCCCCCTCCTCTCTCTGTCTCTGTCTCTCTCGCCCTCCTTCCCTCAGGCCCATGTGAGTCACACGCATCCCCCAGAGAGACATGGTCATTGATTAAAGCTTGAAATTAAAAGCTGTCTAAAAAGAGGCATGTCCGCCTCCAGGTGTATAAAACAGCACCACAATAATCCACCCTGTGGAGAAGGGGAAGGAGGGGTTTAAATGTCAGCTCTGGGGAGTGTTAGGGCAAACCAATGTCTCTCAATGAGTAGAATAACCCAAGAGGGATTTTTATTTGTCTGTTTTCTATACTGCTGCTATGAATACGGCTGATGGTGGGAGTTTAATGTGAGGGCATTAACAGTGCAAAAAATATGTATAATGTAATTTTATAATGTAGTTGTTGAATGAAAAGTACTGTGGGAATATTGAATGTGAGTGCATGTGCTGTATAGTAACTAAAGTGGAGGAAAAGTGCATCGACAAGGGCGTTTGCTGAGAACTGACTTCATAGTACAGTGGTGAGGGAAGAATAGGCTACACAGGGGAGCATGTAGGCCACACCGTAGTTAGGAGAGGAGACGCTCCATTCATCCTGTGGCCAATTTCATTCTGCGCTACCTAGTGCTGTACATCTTTCCACCGGACAGCGTGATGGGACATGATGGATGGCTGCAGATGCTGTGGAGCCACTGCTGACATTACCATCTCAGGATGCATGATGGGATAGAGCCAGCTCTCTGCAATTACTCAGGTCTCATACCATTTACACAATGGGCAAATCTATTTTGCAGAGCCCCTGGTGAGTGGGGTTTGCTCATTTTCGACCATGCCATTGGTCCTAAGAAACCCCCCCCCCCCCCCCCCCACCCACCCAGGGCACTGGGCCATGCTAAATGAACTTGCCCATTATAACCCAACACATGATAGAAATAAGGAGAGGAATATATTTACAGTACATATACACTGGCAGCCATGTATATTGGCACTCTTGCACTTTTCTTAAATAATTCCCTATTTCCTCACAAAGAAGTTGAAATATAACTCCAGTTAAAAAAATCATTTAGTAAAGAAAAACAAATGGCATGGACAAAATGATTAGCACACAAGAGCTAACAGTTGGTTGTACAGCCTTTGGCCAAGATAACTGCTGACAAACCTTTCTTGTAGCCATCATTGAGCCTGCTGCACCTTTCTACTGGAAATTTGGCCCACTCTTCAACTGCAAACTGCTCCAATTCTGCCATGTTTGTGGGGTGCTTTCCACCAACGTCTGTTTTCAGACCACACAAAAGGTTTTCGATGGGATTCAGAAGAACAGTCTAATGGTTCTTCTTGCACCCTTACTGAGTGCTTTTTGATGTGTGTTTGGGGTCGTTGTGCTGTACGACCCACAACCTCCAACAGAGAACCAGTTACCAATGACCAAATAAAGCATTCAAAAAAAAAAAAAAAAAACACCCTGCCTACAATCAAAGAGGGGGAGGTTCGATAATGCTGTGGAGTTGCTTTGCCGCCTCTTGTACTGGGGGCCTTGCACGTGTTCTACACTTTTTTAGATTCCAATATTCATCCCAGTGTCCAAAAACGGAGTCTCCAAAGACAAACAAAAATGTAATGGTTCTGCAATGTTGAAGATCAAATAACATGTCTGCAGACCAATTTTCTATTTTCTATTTAAACATTATTTGAGAAGAAATAAGGTATTATTTAAGGATGCCAAAAGATTTGCCGGACACTGTAGGAACAGAGGGAGTACACAGAACAGAGCATATCTAGAAGTGATTAATACAGTAGGTGTGATGGTCATTGTCGTCTGATGAGGAAGTATCGGACCAAAGTGCAGCGTGGTAAGTGTTCATGACTTTTATTAAACTGAACCCTGAAACAAAAATAACAAAGTGCAAAACGAAACCGAAACAGTCCTGTCAGGTGCAGAACACTAAACAGAAAACAACTACCCACAAAACATAGGTGGGAAAAAGCTACCTAAGTATGGATCCCAATCAGAGACAACGGTAGTCAGCTGTCCCTGAATGAGAACAATAGCCGGGCAAAACAAAGACATACAAAAGATAGAATGCCCACCCCAAATCACACCCTGACCAAACCAAAATATAGACATAAAAAGCTCTCTAAGGTCAGGGCGTGACAGTAGGTTCCCCGAGTTGTGTTTTTTCTGAGTAAATGCATTGCTACCATGTTGAATCCTGAAGAGCCCAAAATTAGTTAGCAACCCCCCTGATCCCTGACAAAATAACTCACCAACATCTCAACCCCCACCTCAGTCTTTCTCATTTCAGCTCAATGAGGAATGGGATACATTTGCCAAATATATTAAGGAAGAGCAAGGTGTGTTCTCTCAAGAGGTGCATACACACACACACACACACACACACACACACACACACACACACACACACACACACACACACACACACACACACACACACACACACACACACACACACACACACACACACACACACACACACACACACACGTATGAGCACAGGCAAACACAAACACGGAGGCACACACACAGATGCACACACAGGATTTAACATTAACATACAGTGTCTTGAGGCTGGATGGTGTTGCCCCCATCGTTGATTATATGCCAGGCCAGATTGATGGCTGAGAAGTTCTGGATCACGTCCACTCGCTAGGCCTTAGAGGGTGACAGGCATCACATCTTCCAGCCAGCAGACAAGACAGTTAATAAAGCGAAGCAGACACACACACTTACACAGACACACGCACTTCATTATTTGCATAATAATGTAGTTGGTTCATGTATAAATTCCCTGGGTAATCGGAATCATGGGGCTGATTATCAATATAATTTTGTAATTTGCAATTCTAAATTATTCCTCTGAGACATGGACAGCAAATCCTCGTTGTAATATAGAGATCAAACCAGCAATTTCTTCCATTTTATTTCTCTGAATATGCAATTACCCACGAGGAAAGCTACATGTAGTTAACTACTGATTTGACTAGTGCTAAATTTAATAATTATTGAACACTGTAAAGACTTCATATAGTTTAAGATTATGTTGATATCCACTCCCATATAGTTTAAGATTATGTTGATATCCACTCCCATCTATAATGGAAAAAGTTAGTACATTTCTTCCATGAAACTGATGTATTATTTTTCATTACACGGTCCTGATAAGCTATCTGGAATCTGAAAAAAATACCCAGATGGCATGTTTGATGCAAACCAGACTGTTTTTAGAGTAGTTTTGGTGCTTTTCCACTGCAGGACCATGACATGCCGGGCTGTGAATATCAGGGTTCCTACTTAATTTCCATTTGCCCATGGCCTGCTTGATTCCTGGAACCAAGCTGGATATTCAGCCTTGTTTGATATCTGGTACTGACATCGAACAAAGTAGGCCGGTGGGTGGAGTTACAAATACCTGTACTCAATGATTGGCCTCACGCAATGAGGTCCCAGTGTTGCGTATGTTGTTAATACTCATGTTCGAGCCAACTGGCGCCATTTTTATAAGAGAAGGAAAATCTAACTACGAACATTACAGCTACACTAACGAATAACTCTAAATTTAAAAACAAATAATGGAAGCAGCAAATTGGTCAGTTGTAGATGTCCAAGTGCTTTTGAGCATCTGGTCAGACTCCAGCATCCAGAGGCAACTGGATTCTTCCAGGATTGAAAAGGTCTTCAAAAAATATTGGATACATTAGCCGAGATGGGAGTCCTTAGGTCAGTAAAACAGTGCAGGGAAAAAATGAAGAAACTCAAACAAGAATATATAAAAAGATAAAAGACCACAACAACAAAAGTGTATCAGAAAGCGATATTTAAAGCCATGATGACGCCGAGCATCGTTGACCAGCACGGTAATACATTGTTAGCTAGTTAGCTGTAGCGTGTGAGGATGAGCACTGCGCTCGACGTGAACCAGGGTTGATAACTCGTCATATAAATATGATTGGAAGGCAAACGCCATGGACTTAGCTATATGTTTGACTTTAGCCAGAGTATCTGAATTTACAATATACAAACAAACATTCCTGAACCTACAGACTCAGAAGAAGCCTCATGTGGAAATAGTGAAGCCACAACCTCAGAGCCCAGCACCCTCAGACAACCTGAGCTCTGCAAACCCCTGAGCTCTGGCAGTGGCAGTGTTATGAGACAGTGTGGATCTATGAATGTATATATAAAACTGTCAAACTGATTCAATTAATCATATTCTGACCCAAGACCTTTATTATTTGCATCATTGGTATATCTGGTTGGCTCCACACTGGAAAATATTTAAAGAAATTTCATGAGATAATACAAACTGCACTCACGCTGACTGCGCTTAGGTTTGCTTTGGAGTCTGTACCTTATCAATCCTGTACACCATTACGTCTGCCTATATACACTACAAAAGTATGTGGACACTCTTATTCCAAAATTATGGGCATTAGTATGGAGTTGGTCCCCCTTTGCTGTTATAACAACCTTCACTATTCTGGGAAGGCTTTCCACTAGATGTTGGCACAATGCTGCGGGGACTTTCTTCCATTCAGCCAGAGCATTAGTGAGGTTGGGCACTGATGTTGTGCAATTAGGACTGACTCACGGTCAGAGTTCCAATTCATCACGAAAATGTTTGATGGGGATTAGGCCAGGGCTCAGTGCAGGTCAGTCAAGTTTGTCCACACCGATCTCAACAAACCATTTCTGTATGGACCTCGCTTTGTGCACTGGGGCATTGTTATGTTGAAACAGGAACGAGCCTTCCCCAAACTGTTACCACAAAGTTGGAAGCACAGAATAGTGTAAAATGTCACTGTATGCTGTAGCGTTAATATTTCCCTTCACTGGAACTAAGGGGTCTAGCCTGAACCATGAAAAACAGTCCCAGACCATTTTTCCTCCCCCACCAAACTTTTTTTTTTTAAATCTTTATTTAACTAGGCAAGTCAGTTAAGAACATATCCTTATTTTCAATGACGGCCTGGGAACAGGGGCAGAACGACAGATTTGAACCTTTTCAGCTAGGGGGTTTGAAGTCGCAACCTTCCGGTTACTAGTCCAACGCTCTAACCACTAGGCTACCCTGCCACCCCATAATGCCAACTTTACAGTTGGCATTATGCATTCGGGCAAGTGTGCATAGTTTGTGTTCACTGGTGGTCAGTCCATTTAACCTGTGTGCTTTTCCTTTCTTTAAACTGTATCAATAGTTGTGTCTTTCGATCGGACATTAGGTCTCACCCGTATACAACCTATAAGCTATTTTCCAGGGGTCGTAAATCCCTAGTCAGCAGCCTATTTTTCTGTTGTTACTTGTTCTTTTGACTTTAATATCTCGTATCTCACACTGCTATATTAGGCTTTCCTTTTTTCTACATTTTTGGACAATTTCAAAAGACAATTTCACTATTGTCTTTTGAATTGGATCTATGGTTAATTCACTTTTGTTAATTGACCATTTGAGTTATCTTGTTCGCATAGAATTACCGTCCTATCTCACCAAACCTATTTTATATCTTCGCCTCTCTTCAATTTAGGAATTTATTTAGGCATGTCTTTTGAATTGGATCTATGGTTAATTTACTACTGTCACAATCGTGAGGAGCAGGAACAGGGCGTACTGGACTGCCGAGGCGCACTGTAGGCCTGGTGCATGGTGCCGGCACTGGTGGTACCGGGCTGGGGACACGCACTTCAGGGAGAGTGCGAGGAGCAGGAACAGGGCGTACTGGACCCTGGAGGCACACTGGAGTCCTGGTGCATGGTGCCGGCAATGGTGGTACCGGGCTGGGGACACGCAACTCAAGGCGAATGCGAGGAGCAGGAACAGGGCGTACTGGACCCTGGGGGCGCACTGTAAGTCTGGTGTGTAGTGTCGGCACTGGTGGTACTGGGCTGGTGACACACACCTCAGGGCAAGTGCGGGGAGCAGGCACAGGATGTACTGGACTGTGGAGGCGCACTGGAGGTCTGGAGTGTAGAGCTGACAACCTGTCCTGGCTGGAAGTTTATTTTTGCCCTGCAGGGCGCTGGCACAGGACGCACAGGGCTG